>NW_025113042.1:1581478-1973978 GCF_010416935.1 Polistes fuscatus | reverse complement strand
GCCCGTTCAATACTACGAAATTGTCGAGGATTTGGTTGAACTGTAACGCTAACCTCCTTTTCGTTCAGTCGATTCTTCGGAACTGACCCATCGATAACGTCTTGTCAAAGGAATATAAATAAAGATGAAAACTGGGTTAAATAAAGAACCTATATCAAAATTGTCTTTCCAAGTCCAGTTTCGATGGAAATAAAATTCTTTTTTTTTTAAATTGAAATAAAGGTCGTACTCTTTTTACCGACCTTATCGAAAAAGATTTAGCTCTGAAGATAGTCGCTGTTATAATAGACAACTATTTATGGTTACTTTAAACTTTAAGAAACTTCCATTCCAACAATATGTAAATTAGACAAATTTCCCTTGTAAAATGTATGAACGATGGATAAATAAACTATAGTTTATCTTAAATTGGTTTAAAAACAATTTAACCGAGAGACTTCGTCCAAAAATTTAATAAAATTCTACTCAAACACTTTTCCCCCTAGGAGATGTTTTAAAACAATATGGAATTCGAAATACGTTATTATATTTCAACCCATTCCTCTCTAACTATTGTGTAATTATTATTTAAGTAATAAAACTTATACAAAGATTCCAATCGAAATATAACATGAAAACAAGACGACAACGTTAATCCAATTATCCCCTTAGCTCATCGAAAACGAACGGTGTCACGTGGAATCCAAAACTACGAGACAGGATAAATGAACCATGATGATTCCTGAGAGTAATTTACAGAATCCAAAAGGAAAAAGAAAACAAAAAAAAAGAAAAAGAAAAAAGATAGCTAAGAAAGAGAGAAATAGTATTCGAATTAAGAGAGAAAAAGAAAAATTTACCGAGAAGTTTCTCGTAGCACGTGACGGATCGGTCAAACAAGGCTAATATTCACAATAGAAACGACTGAGTCGAATCAACTGTTGTCCGAAATGAAAGAAGACAGCAGGTAGACAGAAAGGTCGAGCGGGTCGAGCAGGTGGTACAGAACGACAAGTTCTGCCAAGTTATATATTATCTCGAATGAGAACAAAAAATGGATATTAATCGCGATAAAAAAAAACTATCTTTCTGACTTTCGTTTTAAATTGAATGTTTAAGTATAAGTTGAAATTTTGGTTATCGTTTCTCGAAAGGCAAATGAGTGACGCGAATGGTAGGACGGCGTCGGTATAACTGACTCCTCTCTCTTTCCTGACCCAGCATGCATAACCTGCTTTATGGCAGGTATAGTGGTAAGCAGGAGGAGGCGTTTCCATAGTTGGTCAGCAGGTTGACCGCGTACTTCTTTTCCTTTAGCAAAGCTCTGAGCTTGCAAGCTCCGTTTCTCGCGTGTGTATTCCACCACCTTTCCCACCTACTCCACCCACTCTCCTCCCCCTGCCCCTGCACCACCTTCGACAGGGTTGCAGAAAGAGCGAGAAGAAGGGTAAATGGTGCTGTACTCTACTAACACAGCACGCTATATTAGCACTACACCGAACCCCGTAACACACAAAACTCGGGGACTCTGTTCAGGTCGCCGTTTGTGGAACGGCGCCCTGCAGGGACGTCGAGGTGAGCCGCATACATGTCACCGACCTGTTCGACTACGGCCACAATCTGCCTGCTAACTTTCTCCCTCGCCCTCACCCTTTCTCTCTTTCTCGACCCCTTCACCCTCTCTCGCGGCCCTGTTCCACTATTCGAGATCGAGAGAACACGCACGGCATGTGTACCACGAGCAGCCAGGCTAATCCTTCATCGACATTCCCTACCGACGGAACGTGTTAATAATTGTATCGTTTACTGTTGCGGTATCGCTAAGGGAAAAAATTGATACTATTAACTTGATTGTTCAGTATTTTTTCTAAATGTATTTTAACTATATTATTCTCTTAATATTAGTATTATTAACTCGTATAATAAATTTCGTATATATTTCAATGTTCAATTATCTCTATGATTTAACGATGACACAGTTTACTTAAATTATCAACAAATTAAATGATTTAAAATGCACAAAGATATTTTATATACGATATATTGAATTATTATAATAATATGAATTAATGAACATTTGTGTTAAATGTGGAGATGTGTTTATGCATGTGTTTAAAATATTTTTGAAATAGAAGCGCCATCGAAGAGAATATCGATAAAACAACAAGCATAAACAGTTTCAAGAGTAACGAGTGTGCTACTACACGATTATACAAACACATATGTAAACACATATGCATACACACGTATATACAGATATTATATACATATAAATACCATTCGTACTCTATACTAACTTGATCTAGATATTTATAATGAACAGTAGGCAATCATGAAAAACGTTCATTCCTTTATCGACTTATTTTTTTTTTTTATTTCTTTTTCCTTTTTTTTTTTCCTAAAGATCATCTATCACTCATCATTCCCTGAATAGAATATTTTATACAGATACCTTATCGTAGATAAGATGTAGAAATGTAAAAATAACCATTTAAAAATATTTCGAATAGTTTTCATACGAAAATACGAATAAATAAATTGAAAATAAATATAAATAGAATTATTTACAATATCTTCTCTCGTTTTCTTTTTTTTTTTTTCGTACTAAAGAACTTTTCGAACGAAATAATTTAAATGTTAAAAATAAATGACCCGTTTCCAATTAAAACACGAAGAAAGAAAAGAGAAAAAAAAAGGAAAAATAAAAAAAGAAATAGTAAATAAATCAAACGTGAAAGATCTTCATCTTAATAAATACGATTCCTATCGATTAATATAAAATAACTTGGTTATTGTAGTACGCAATTGTGCTACCAGCAAGTTCCTACACACACGTTCGACGACCTAGTGAGAAACTCTTCGTATCATTGACATCGTTTGTGAAAAAAAAAAAAAAAAAAGAAAGAAAGAAACTTATAAAACGATGCAAAGGTTATGGGATCTCTTAACGCGCATAGATTTTCAATTTCTTCAACGAATAAAAAATACCATTTGACGATCATTTTTAAAGAATTATTTTTTCCTCGTAAAAAAAAATTATTTATTATTATTATTTAATATTATTATTATTAAAATATCGTATTTCGTATTTGCAATGAAACGTACAACACACATCTGGCGTCTGCGTGGTGTGGGGTAAAAGTTATTTCGAAAAAAAAAAAAAGAAAAAAAAAAAAGAAAAAAAGAAAGAAAAAGGTAAAGAAAAAAAAAGAAGAAAAATCATTTGATAAAAGTGTATGACGTGAGAAGTAATACTGCATATGCGTACATACAAGTAATACGTGTTATACCAAGAACGAATGCAGAGAAACGTTCGTTTGAACAACGGTGGAGAGGTAGGGAACATCGTGATTACCTGCAGGCAACCTCTGACCTGGGTCAATACTGCAAGGTTCAGTTGCCCCTCTTTCTCACGGATGCTATCCATCGAATTAGTATTTCTAAAGTGTCATTCGACGATCTATCGAGACTAAAGAAAATTTTCTTCGATCTTACAAGCCACCTGGCTGGATCTTAAAACAAATTTGTTCAACAAATTTGTTCAACAAATTGTTTCAACAGTTCAAAACATTACATTTTTTCCTGTTTTCCACGTGACCATACACACATACACACACACAACGTTTTACGTAATAATTAAAACGAGATTATATCTGAGTAACATTTGATATAGTTTTTTATTTTTTTTTTAATATACGAACTCACAAGTAGAGTAAAAAAAACAAAATACACAAGGAGAGAGAGAGAGAGAGAGAATGGGAGAAAGAAACGGGACACATATGTGAAAAGAAAAAGAAAATATATTAAAAAAAAAAAGCTCGAAAGCTTTCCTGGCTTATCGGTTTCCTTAAGCTTGCGTTAGATGGCGGAGGCTTACTCGAACCAACTTTATATCGGACACG
Organism: Polistes fuscatus; assembly: GCF_010416935.1. Classification (NCBI taxonomy): domain Eukaryota; kingdom Metazoa; phylum Arthropoda; class Insecta; order Hymenoptera; family Vespidae; genus Polistes; species Polistes fuscatus. The sequence goes on along the minus strand of NW_025113042.1, from coordinate 1,970,097 downwards.
TTCGATTTCGCTGCTCTTCTTAAACTCTATTTATAGAAATAAAAAAAAAGCCTCTACTAGAAAAAAAACCTTCTCGAAATTGAAAATGTACAAATTGGAGAAAAAGATAAAAAAGAAGACACATGCACGCGAGCGCGTACACAAAAGTATATTACAAACAAACACACATACACACGCGCACGCACACACATGCACGTAAACATAATATCCTTAGGCAGTTACAAATCATTGATTCAATTATTGAATTTATCGACTAATCGATTTATCAAGTTGTACTTTATCGAAATAACACAATGTTGAATTTAGTCTCGTCTGACTAAAAATAACATTCAATACGGAGTGTCGAAGAAGACGAAGAAAAAATCACAGGAAGAAGAAGAGGAGGAAGAGGAAGAAGAAGAAGAAGAAGAAGTCGATGAAAAATATCGAAAAAAAAAAAAAGGGAGGGGAATCGATCGGTTCCCTTACCTTTCCTTATAACTCGATGATTTACGTCGTTGTCTTTGTTGAAATACGGATACATTTACACAGGCACTTCCAACTGCAGCATGCATCGTGTTTTTTTTTTTTTCCGATTATTTAAATACAGATCAGCAAGATCCAAGTAAAACACATTAGAATACGCGAAGTAGGTGATACCTCTCGCGAGAAGACAGACAGGCCGATACACACACGTAAGCACGCCACGACGGACAATAATAGCACAATGATGATGATTATAATGATGATAATGATGATTACGATTGACGATTACAATGACAAGGCCATATATGAGGAAGAAAAAAAATGTTGATTGAAAAAAAAAAAAAAAAAAAAAGGTAAGAAAAAAATTAACGAAATAAAAATAAGGGAAAATAATAGGGAAATGAATTTCTATTTCACGAATGGCAATTGTTGGTTTCCTTCTTCAACGATGAACTTAACTACTCTCTCTTATTCCTATTCTTATTCTTACTATTATTATTATTATTATTATTATTATTATTATTGTTATTCTTCTTCGAAAGAGCTAACGATCATAATAATAATGCGACTCGAAAGAATTTAGTGTTGCATCTTTGAGTGTCATTCATCCACCACCCCACTACTACTATTTTTATTATACAATCCTCCTACTATAAACATAACTGCCCCTTCCATTTACTCTCCTTTAAAAAGAGGGGACGACTCTCACAGGTCTATCTATTTCCGTTCACTAACGTCACCAACCTAATCTAAGTGACATTAAATTCGATAGACAACTTCTTCCTCTCGAAATTACTTCATAAATTCTTACCCCTGTGTATATGTGTGTGTTTGATATATTACTTTAAAACAAAATATATATATATACGAGAGAATCGTAAAAAATTTTTTGAAGATTACAAATTTCTCTTCTATTTCTCAACGATATTATAAACAACAAAATTCTATATTATTATATATATTTATATATATATTATATACAACAAAATATATATATTATATATTATAAACAAAACAAAATAATTATATATTACAAAAAAAAATATATTATATATTATATACAAAAAAAAATATATATTATATATTATAAACAAAACAAAATAATTATATATTACAAAATAAAATATATTATATATTATATACAAAAAAAAATATATATTATATATTATAAACAAAAAAAAATAATTATATATTACAAAATAAAATATATTATATATTATATACAAAAAAAAATATTCTTAACAATTAAAAAAGAAGAAAGAAGAGAAAAAAAAAACAAATATTAGTTAAATTATTATTATACCTAGAAAACGCGAACAAAAAAAAAATACAATAAAAAAATCAAAGGAAATTGTTGACGTTTTCGAGTTTCTAAAAACGAACTGTAGAACCGAGAAAATGAATTTATTTCTCTCTCTCTCTCTTGGAAAATATTTCGTCCTAAAATCATGCGAAATAAAAATAGAACGAAATAAAATTGAACGTATGAGAAGGAGGCTGAAATAAATGGTTTTGACATACGCCCCTGAATAGTTCGTTTTCTCTTTCCTATGCACGTTTGGACGAGACGAGAGCTGATGTATATTTTGGAAACGAAGCTCGAAAGCTTTTGTCTGACCTCGGAATACCATTGCAAAACATTGACGGGCGTTTCGCCAAGAACTATGTTTGCTTCGTGGTTAACGATACAAATATAATTCGAGTCATTGATAAGTCAATAGTATGAACAATCCTTCCTTTTCGTGATCAAAATGACCTCTTTACCCTAATTCTTTTTTAACAATTTTTATAAATTAAATTATAAATATAAATAAACATATATAGACACCGTTTATACATCAAAAATCATAAATCATTAATTTTAAAAAAAGTAAATAAATATATTACGTTTACATACTCAGATAAATAAATTTTAATTCTTTAACCACACATTTATATCTTTTTCAAAATAATTCTTAATTGTATTATATACTATACTATATAATATTTGATTATTGTTCAGCAGCTTATACAAACATCTCAGGAACATTACAAACTAAATTACAAAGAAAGTTTAACGCTTGTATTCGCTTTATCTTTTCGTTATTGCTTTGAACCAATACTACTATACTACTATTATAGAACTATTATACTTTTATTTATTATTTACTATTTTCTTTTTACATTTATCTACTTACTGTGCGTTACTACTGATATAATGATAAGTTTAATAATAATTACATAATTTTAATTTTTGTTTTGTTTTATCTATATATTACATTGTACTATACTGTAATTAATGGCCTTTAGGGAGCCTAGGCTCTAGGGTCAATAAAATATTATTAAATAAATAAATAAATAAATATTATATATAGTATATATAAAATACACTTATTGTCTACAGTAGTGTATTTTTAAAAAATTAATAAAAAAAAAGAAAAGATATTAAGACAATAATCTTGCAATATTTAAATGGAAATAATTAAAATTAAAAATATTGAACTAATTAAAACTAGATATTTATAGATTAATATCAAAATAACACTAATGGGTTCATAACTATCTCAAGAGTTTAAATAAATATAATTCGTCTGGTCGGTATAAATGATCAATTAAGAGGAATATTTCCAAGCATTTAAAATATCTATCTAGTTGAAATAATATTTGTTAAATGTATACAATGGAAAACCCCATTAACCTATTCAAATTTGCCGTGACTATTGCGATTAAAGGTAACGTACACCACCCGTGGCATCATCTGTGGAATTTTATTTTTTTTTTCTTTCCTTTTTCTTCTCTTTTTTTTTATTGTGTTCCTTTGTATTTGCACGATATAATAAACACAATGATATCAACATCAAAAGAGATAAGAGAGCACACGGTTGAAGGATCGACTGTCAAAGAAATAAAATTGACGTCGTCCTTCCGTGAAAATCGACAACGTTACCAGGTTCGTTCGTTCGTTAGTTCGTTCGTACCGATGGTAGAAAACTTTTGTTTAGAACCGAGGACAATATTTTCTCATCTTGAAGCGTTTGCTTCGTATGAAAAGCTTTTTACCTCACGGACGATGAAACGTTAGCCCTATGACAATGTACAATCGGAACAATGAGCTTGGAAATCTTTTCACGCGAACATTTTAACGATCTAACGAAAACGTTTGAAAAGTGGTATAATAAACTACCCTACTCCCCCCCCACACACCCTGACTAATGTTATACTACTTTACTCTTTACTTATTTCACTCGCGAATACTATTTATTATCACACTTTAATAAATCAAATCTAAATAAATTTATATCAGATAATATAGTAGTATTTAAGAATTGAAATAATGGGTAGTATTTTTTTAATGATTCATTCGATCAATTATAATTGGTTAAATTTTATTCAATTTATTAATAAAAATATATTTCTATTATCAAAACATACTTAAATAAAAATTGTATTATTAAAAAATTAATATACCGTGACTTTAAATTAAATACAAATTTGTATAAATCTTTCCAATACTTTAAAGTGGAATAATTTATTGTACATACTTATCAATAATCAATTATAATTAACACATAAAAGATCGTTTTCTAAGTAAGTTTGATTGAAAATAAGTAATGTATTTATATTATTTTCCAATAAATTGTATTAAATTTATTAATAGAAATATATTTCTATTATCAAAATACTAAAATGAAAATTGTATTATTTAATTGTATTATTTAAAAATTAATACACCGTGACTTTTTAAATTAGATACAAATTTATATAAATCATTTTAATCATCTATACATAAATTGGAACAGATTAATGTATACACCTATCAATTATAATTAACACATTGAAGATCATTCCCTAAGTAAGTTCGATTGAAAAAATAAATAATGTATTTATATTATTTTCCCATAAAATTCATTCGATCAACTATAATCTAATAAATTGTGGTAAATTTATTAATAAGAATATATGTCTATTATCAAAAAATACTTAAATAAAAATTGTATTATTTAAAAATGAATATAAGTGACTCTAAATTAGATACAAATTTGTATAAATCATTTTAATCATCTATACATAAATTGGAACAGTTTAATGTATACACCTATCAATTATAATTAACACATTAAAGATCATTCCCTAAGTAAGTTCGGTTGAAAAAATAAGTAATGTATTATATTATTTTCCCATAAAATTCATTCGATCAACTATAATCGAATTTATTGTGTTAAATTTATTAATAAGAATATATGTCTATTATCAAAAAATACTTAAATAAAAATTGTATTATTTAAAAATGAATATATAATGACTCTAAATTAGATACAAATTTGTATAAATCATTTGAATCCTCTAAATTGGAACAGTTTAATGTATACACCTATCAGTTATCAATCATAATTAGCGCAACGATGAAGACGATCATTCCCTAAGTAGATTCGGTTTACACCGGTAGAATTCAGTACATTCCAAGCGAATAGAATTCCAAGCTAATTCCTCATGAACCAACGAAGCCACCACTGCGGAAACCGAATATACCTTGGCTTATCTACAGCTTCACGGATCTTAGCCAAGAAAGATAACCGAGATCATCCCGACTGCGACTTCTTCCAAGTGAAACTTCAAGTCAAACTTTTGATAGAAGGAATAAATCATATGGTGTCATACTAGTCGATTCTATCTGTTCGATGAAACCACTATAGATCTTATCTTAAAGTTGAAACATATCTTCTCATCTTGTTTTACGATATAAACAAATATTTCTTCTATTTGGAGTGAAAATAATTTGTTTAAATAATTTTTTTCTCTTATGATTATTCATGTCAGTTAATATAATTTTATCGTATTTATTTATAATCACGTTTTCTGCAAAGGTAAATCATTTTTCAGATTCATTTTTAAACCGAAAGATGTGTGTGTTTGTGTGAAAAATAATTCTTGAGATATTGTATACTTTCGTAGTTATTATTATTATCTCATCATTAATTTTTAATTGAAAAATATTTAATTACTGTTAACAAGTACGACAGTTTTAATAATTAATAAACAAAATAATAATAATAATAATAATAATAATAATAATAATAATACGATAAAAAGAAAAACTATCCCTAATAATTAACGTAAATATTATTTGTGTTATCGTATACACAATATTACACTTACAACTTGAAATATACCACATAATATTTAATACGTATTATAATAAATCTCGAGCAACTAACAAAGTTAATGAAATTTTCAAAGTTGGAACGTGCCAAGTAGGAAATAGTTCCAAATTGTTCTCGGTTACCTCTTACCTCTTGCATATTTACTAAGCAAAAATGATCGTACCTCGGTTCAGTCGGTTTAGTGTGATTACTATCCTTGAGAAAATAAAACCAAACGATGAAAGTTTGTTTGTAATAGAATACGAATGATGAAAACGACGACAACTTTGACGACGACGACGACGAGGACAACTTTGACGACAACTACCAAGACGACGTTGAAGACGACGACAAGGTCTAATGACACCTGAGCAAGTGCTTTCATTAAAATCGGCCCTAATTGCGGAGATACGACCGTTAGTGCTTAACAAAGCTCTGCATTCGTAAGACCATGAAACGTTGAATCAACCAAGTCATTCGTATAAGCATCTTCTCTCTCTTTCTCTCTCTTTCTCTCTCTCTTTCTCTCCTTTTTTCTTTCTTTCACTCGCTCTCACCCTTTCTCTTTCTTTCTTTCTTTCTGTGTATACGACCTTCTTTCTAATTTAAAAAAAAGAAAATATTCTCGAGCGACTGTACGCGTAAACGCAACCCTTTGAACTTTTTCTTCGTTTAAAAAAAAAAAAACAGCAAAAACAAGAATGAAAGGAAATAAACGAAAAAAAAGAAAAAAAAAACGGAAAAAATTTAAAATCGTTATCGACTGGGGCGAGTTCTCTTTTTCCTATTTTTCTTCCTACCTCATTATATCATTCGTTTTGTAAAGAAAAGAAAAAAAAAAAGAGAAAAAAAGAAAACAAAATGTGAAAATAACTTTAGTTGTATCGTCGTATCTCTTTTGAAATATCAAACCGTTTATTTTTCTTTTAGTTTTTACGAAACTAGGAGATTGAGGGGTGGTGAGGGGGGGGGAGAAATAAAGAAAGATCAAAGAAAAAAGGGGAGAGAAAAAAACATATCATCTCGTTCGTTTAAAGTTCGACAAATGTATTTGAAAATTTTTCTTCGAACTTATCAAAGTGAAGAAATAAAAAGTCGAAAGAATGAAGAGAAAGAATGAGTAAGAATAAATAAAAAAGGAAGGAAGGAAGGAAGAAAGAAAGAATTGCTTGAATCTCATTCTGGAAAGGTCAAGAAAGAATAAAAGGTCTAAGTTCGACGTACGAAAACCGATCGACCGATAAATCTCTCCAACTTACTCTGGTTTGTTATTTTTCAAAGAGATTCGAATGGTACATAATCCGGCATTACGCTAACGAAAAAAGATAAACTATCGATAGAATTCTTCTCCGAAGGAATTCCACGAGAAACCGTTATCTAAGAATATACATATTTCTTTACCTATATTCCTATAAAAAAAAAAAGAAAAAAAAAGAAAAATAAAATTCAAACAAAATGTACAAAAATTCAAACAAAATGTATACAAAATTCAAATAAGACTACGCGTATGACAAATAAAAATTAAATATCCCACGATATAAAATAATCCCAATTAGAGAAATACTTTTCTTTTTTCTTCCTAAAGAAAATATATTAAAATAAAAATAAGAATAATATCCTTTTTTTCCCCTAATTATTGGAAAAACAAAAATTAAAAAAGAAAAAAAGGAAAGTAAAAAAATAACGAGTAAGAATAATAAGAAAAATGATAACAAGGAGAGTAATAAAAGGATAATATTTAAATAAACAGAAATATATGTATATATATATACAAAAAAGAAAATAGAAGAGAAATATAAATACAAATTCCATAGGAATAAAAATATTCGAGTGACGTTAGAAGAGAGAGAGAGAGAAAGGAAAATAAAATAGAAATGCACGTGAACGCACACACACATACACATAGAGAGAGAGAGAGAGAGAGAGACAAAGACAGATGAAAAGAGAGAGAGAGAGAGAGAGGGAAAAGAAAGATATATAAAGAAAGGAAGAAAAATGAAATGAGAAAAAGAAAAAAAAAAAGAAAAAAAGAAGCAAGTCCGTTGTGGGTACGAGGTAAGCTGTAGGAACCAGCAGAGTACCAACAGCAGCAGTAACAGCAGCAGTAACAGCAGCAGCAGCAGCAGCAGCAGCAGAGCAAGCAGGGCACAAAGCGGGGCAGAGGGATATGTCGCAATGCGTCTTGACGTCACGAACGTCGTTGGTGGGATTCGCCGGTGGATTGGCGGGGGTTGGATGAGCGTCGTGGCGCGCGCGTGCTCGAAACTCTGTGAAAATGTTGGTGAGAATAAGTGAGTGAGTGAGTGAGTGAGTGAAGTGGAATGGAATGAAAGAAAAAGAGAGAATCGGAAAACAAGAAAGTTAGAGAAAGAAAGAGAGTGATGGAAAATGGGGATGATGGGGAATAAAAGGGGTAGGGGAAGGACTATATGCACGTGCACCAAATGCATCATCATCATCATCATCATAATCATCATCATAATCATCATCATCATCATCACGACGACGTCCTCCTTGGTGCCGTTGCACCCCGCCATCTATCGGTTGCACCTTCAAAGAATTCTCCTAACGTTTTCCTCGTTGAAGCTGGTAATCGTCCCATCCCTCTCTCGAGTCCACCCTCCTCTCTCTCTCGAGGCCCTCCCCTATTACTATTTCATTTTACAAACGAGCTTAAGTGGAATTATTTCTAAAGCTCCCCTCCCCCCTACCCTACCCTCCCCCCCCCCCCACTTTTCCCTATTTCTTTTTCGTTTTTAACTTTTTTATTTCCCCTCTCCCTCCCCCGCCTCTCTATTTTTCCCCCACTACCACCACTGACTCATTCCGCACCCCTTCCCCTTCTTCTCCTTTAAAAACCATTCGTCTAGTTTTTAACTAGCGTCGTATATTGCGAGTTATACTTTACGGGTGGAGGGGGGGGTTTTTTTTCCCTTTTCTTTTGTTTTCTATCAGGTTTCAATATTTATGGAAAACTTTCTTAAAATATCCGAACTTAGGTACATTTGATTGAATAAAATCTCGATCTTAGACTTTACTGTAATCTTATAAAGGAAGATTATATTTTTCTTCTATTGAAAATCTATGGTTTTTCGTTTTTTTTTTGTTCTTTTCCACGAGGACGGGGGAAAGAAAATGTCTGCAATATTTTTCTTTTTTCTTTCTTTTTTTTTTATCTCTTTAGGACAAAATATCCTTCATCCCTTATTTAAATCTGGATTACATTTCTAATGGAAGATTACTTCCTTGGGAAGATCTGTATTTGAAAAAAACTTTGATACTTAATTACTAATAAATACGAACTCGTTAAAAGATTTATATATCATTTGTCCGAGTTTTCAATGGAAATGTCTTGTGTTCGAAAGGGGAACAAGAAAAAAAAAAAAAAGAAAAGAAATATAAGAAGAAGAAGAAGAAGAAGAAAAAGAAGAAGAAGAAAATATGAAGCAGATACTTTTACCTCTGTGGTTTCTCATTTAATTCATTCTATCTGTTTTACGAATCGTAGGCAACGTTTTAACGAAGAGGACGAGGAAAAGGACGATCGATGATCCGGGCCGAGCGTCGTTTTAAGAAAAAACTTTCGCGAAAGCTGCCGCTTAACGAGAATTCAAACGAAAGAAGAAGTCTCTCTCTCTCTCTCTCTCTCTTTCTCTCTTCCCTTTTTCTTTCCATCTTCCCTTTTTACTTGTAGTAACCTCAAAGGACCGAGGCTATTCCGGTCCTACTATTTCTTTCCACGGTAAACGTCAGAAATATGAAAAGTGCATAGTCCGGTTCAACCAAGTGTATCGGTTTCTGAGATACTTCTTATAAAGATTTTGTTGACAGGATAAAAAGAACAAGAAATATTTGTCCGTATCATTTCTAAATACAAATTATAACCTTAAACTCGTTTATAATCGTTAAATAAATAAATTCTAATCATTTGTTAATCGATTATTTTGTTTGTTAACATCAAAAATAGAAAAGTATCGAAAAAAGTAGTAATAGTCATTTCTAAATACAAATTATAACGTTAAACTCGTTTATAATCGTTAAATAAATAAATTCTAATCATTTGTCAATCGATTATCTTGTTTGTTAACATCAAAAATAGAAAAGTATCGAAAAAAGTAGTAATAGTCAATATTAAGTCAAACAAGGAAACCCGTCGAGTAGTAAGAGCGTAAGTAGTAATATCCGAATTTGATCGGACAGACAGACGGCCATTTGTATACGCGTTAAACGCGTTCGGTTTCGAATTAATCTTAAACTATTACTCAATTAAATATATGTTTCAAATATATCTAATATTTAACATGAAAAATAGGAAAGTATCGAAAAAATAAGTAGTAATAGTCGATATTAAGTCAAACAAGGAAACCCGTCGAGTGGTAAGAGCGTAAGTAGTAATATCCGAATTTGATCAGACAGACAGACGGCCATTTGTTAAAAGCGTTCGGTTTCGAGTTAATCTTAAACTATTACTCAACTAAATATATGTTTCAAATATTTCTAATATTTATTCGATTAACTTTAGATAAATATGTAAATTTGGATGTTAGATAGTTTTTCTCAAGTTTTTATAAGACGACCCAGATAAAATTGGACGTGTGGTTAAACGTAAGTAGATCTTATTCACAAAGAGACATTTTCAATCCTACGGGTATACATATTCCGGTTTCGTTTAAAGAGTAAAGTAAACATTCAGCATTTAAAAGCACGTAGCCATCTCGTTCAACGATTCTCCAGGTAGATACACGTGTAAACACATAGGACACACTTGAAAATCAACTTTGACCGGCAAAGAGGTGAGTCCCTGTTCAGTGGCTATATGCAGTGGATAACAGAGAATCATGGATAACGATTAGTTTACCAAACGCATTGCGGATGAAGCCTACCATTTGTTTCGCTACCAACCAAGTAGATGGCTCCACCCACGCGTGCTACGAGTCCTACTACTTCTGAACGATATAATCCCCTGAGCAAGTAAAACACAATGTGAAGAGAAAGGGCAAGGGTACGTGTCTTTCTATGCAAATGTATGTGTGTGTATTTATGGGTAAATATATATGCAGATAGGAGGGTTAGTTTATCAAGCTGAGAACTAGTTATATACGCGTACACACGTGTGCACGTGCATAACGAACTTATAGACCATCTAGAAAATCTTAAATGTAGACTTAAACGTATCCTTATTTCTATACCGATCGTCATGAATGAAACGAATTTGCACTTTTCTAATATATACGTAAAGAAAATTTACCAAACATTAATCTTCGCGAGTATTTTAATCGTGATCATTTACGAACTAGTTGAATTACGTTTAAGTATCTTATACACAATTTTCAAGTATATTTCTCGTTAGGATGATGATTACGAATGTATTGAATTATGATTGAATGTCTTCAATAATTTTCATGTATTTTGCGTTAGATCAAGGAATACAAAATACAACAGACACGCGTATCGAAGCGTTGAAATTATCCTAGATAAGAAAAATATTGTATGATAGGGTTGAAAATAATTCGTGGGTCGGAATGAATGTTGTGTATGGTTAGAAAAAGATATAAAGTTTGAGATAAATCCTTGACACTTATTTAACTTTGGTTCAAATAACAGGGCACACTTGTAAACTTTTCGATATCCCTTTGATGTGATTCAATCTAAAAAGGCGAAATCCTTTCGCAGGTGACCTTCGATAAAACTGATCGTGCTGACGATTAATCGATAGAAGACCACTAACGGGTAAAGATGCCTGTTAATATTTACACTTCGATGCCGGAGGTAGGTATTCAGCCAATTATCGATACCGACTACAGCTCGATGCCAATTTCCGTAACGATATTTTCGAAGAATTAAGTAAACGACCAATCCCTTCGAGTTACGAAATATTTCGATAATCGTTCTGTAAACCTATAAATAATACATATACATATTAATACATATAAATTCGGATACGTGATGTAGAATACGATTTCGCGGAAAACAACAGTTGTCGTACAAATGATTCGTAACAAATTACAATAGCTCCGATTACATTCGTTTAATTGAAGCATACAACAAAATTCGAACAATATAGATATACCAAGAAAATTATTTAAAACTATAAAAAAAACTAATTAAAAAAGTAAATTAGACAAATGTTAATTTGAATTGTTAATAAATGATGACATATTATTGTTGAACAATTTCAAATTCGATACAATGGTTTACTGGATGTTAATTTTAATTCATGATATTGTATCTAACTTCGAAATGTTTTGACATAGGAAACTTCAATAGTTTGCGAATCCAACAAGGCTCTTAAATCATTCAAGATTCTCACACCGAGAATCTTGACACTGTCCAAGTGTATCATAGAGTAAAGTTTACTTAAGTACTGCGCCAGTCGCTGCGTCGGAGACTTTTTGAGTTTGGAAAATTCGTCCTGAATAATCATCGTCTTACAAATGTAATACTACCGAAATACAAGTGTATCCAAATTTTCCATTTCGATTTCTTAGTTTACGAACGAACAAACAAAAAATATTCTCTCTTACATTTCATACGAAAATTATTATTTGATAAATATTTCTATTTCAATTTTTATTATTTTTATATTTAATTTTATTATTTTTATAAAACAATATTTATTATTTAAATTGAGGATATTATTGTTGTTGTTGATAGATTTTAGAATATATATATAATATTATAAAGCACAGTGATATTCGCATCAACGAATGTCAACACACATTCGCTGCCTGCGGCAAAGTGCATCCGCAAAGCGCATCTGCACGTCACATACAGCACTCTCTGCACATAGGAATCGAGTTAATGGGAGTAAACCTCCCTTGGGAAAGTTTGTTACTACAACAGGGAAGGAACGGAGGACTAAGATCGGCCGATACTGTAATGTCTAGTTCACCGTGTATAATTAAACAATGATTTATAGTATCTCGTTTCAAACCGTACATTAACAAATTCTTATATCTATTTAATAAAATAAAACACTATAAGACACAATAATAATTGAATCCTAACAAAACGATTACAATTGAAAACACGAAAACGAAAATATATATCTTTGTTTAATAAAATAATAAAAATTTGTTTCGTTAAGAAAAATATATATACTTTATCTTGTAAAAAAGTAAATAATACCATTTATCCAATCAATCAGCTCTAAATAAATAAAATCTATACTTTCCAATTGTGTTCAAAATATTAATAATCAAAATCAAAATCCAATAATAATATAATTATCTTATTAAATAATATATATATATATAACTAAATAAATAACATTTTATTTGTTTATTTATTTATTTATATTTATAAACAGACGTAAAGATTGATTAGCTTTAAATAAGAAAAGAAAGAAGAAAAACAACCACGTTGTATCCGTTGTAAATTTTGTGGAATTTCTTGTGGATTTTTGAGAAAAGCTTGATGATTGGCTATTAGAATCGTTTCTAATTAGCATCAATGGAAGATATGATTTAGTAGAACATTGTAACACGTCATATATCGTGCAAATCATGGACGTGCAGGACACGTTGATTGGAAGCGTATTGTGTCGATCTTTCAGTTTCAGTCTATCCCAGGCAAACTTCGTACACGCGATTCAACGTCGATCGAGTAACGAGGACTGCGGATTTCGCTACTCTGACACTTCAAGGCTCTAAATATGAAATTTAACGATACCTACTGTTATCTATATAATTCCCCCCCCCTTCCTCCTCCTCCTCCTCTCATACGTGCACACATACATTCTGATTATCAGAATTACTTTGTTTTTTTTTCAAATAAATATTTCCAATGTTTCGAATAATAATTGAACCTAAAACAATAATCCAATCAATTCCCCCCCTCCTCCTCCTCCTCCCCTCGTACGTGCACACATACATTCTGATTATCAGAATTACTTTGTTTTTTTTTTCAAATAAATATTTCCAATGTTTCGAATAATAATTGAACCTAAAACAATAATCCAATCAATTGCTTCCGATATTAGCAGTAAATTTTGTCGAAGATTTTGATTCATTTACGATTTTATTGATGTATATTTGGAAAAATTTAATAAATTTTTGTTAATACATATGTCGATTTTTATTGGAATTATGAAATGTGTATAAAAATACTAATTCTTTTCTCTCCCCCACTCCTTAGTTTCAAAAATACATACTTGCTATACCTATTTGGACAAATGTGTGCCAAATTGGCTCATTTTTATAGCTGCTCGTTTTACGCACATCTATTTCCTGTTCGTAGAAGTGTAGCTTAAAATACTTTCACGTCTCTATCTAATAAAAGACATATTGAAAAATGGTTGAATTGTAGAATTCTAAGAATCATGCTAAAGAAATAGAAGTAAGAACGTTTGTGTTAAATGTAATTTACAAAATCTGTATAAAATGTATTTTAAAAACAAAATATATATTCATTAAAAATATTTTCATTTTGTTTAAAATATCTTCGATTTTGATGTTTGAGAATTAAATTGACTCATTTCAGGCATAATTAGATAATTATATCCAACATCCGTTAATTTAGTGTTAATTGAATTAAAATATTTGTTATGTAATGTTAATGGAAATAATTAAATTGATATGTACACGCACACACACACTCACAAGCAGAATAAGAAACTTTTTTTTCCCATTATTCCAATGAGTGAGAAAATATATGAATGAACAATATTTTCTTACTCGGGACTCCGGTATTTTTTCCTTTTTTTTTCTTCTTCTTCTTTTCCTTCCATTTCTCCTGCGGTATTTTACAGTCTCATTTTATCTCTTGGAACAGTGACGTGACAGTAAAGTTCAACTTTAACACAAGTAACCGCAAAACGTCGTCGAAGGATTCACCGTGTTTTCTTTCTCTCTCTCTCTCTCTCTCTCTCTCTCTTTCCGAGTATTCCCTAAAGTGTCTGTAAAATGGCTAACGTACTGAAAAATATCGGTAATACTTTTCACGAACGATAAATCTTCTCGCGGACACTGTCAAGAATAATATTCAATGATGTATTAAATAAAACGATCTATCAATAATTCCAATAAATGTAAATGCACGTGCAAATACAAAAAAAAACAAAAAGAAAAGGTTTCCATTTACGTTAATTAAATAATATTTGTAAAATATTCACGATAAGAATAAAAAGGTGAATAAAAAATAAATATGAAAAACAAAAAAAAAATACAAAATATAATATAATATAACGCGATAGAAGAAAAGTTAAGGAAAAAGAAGTGTCTCGATAAGATTTTCAACGTGAAAATGTTAAAGTTCCATACCTTAATCTACTTGTCTGACATACGAAGTAGTCAAAGCTTTCGAAGAAAGTTTTCAAGATCGTAGTATACGATTTGTTCGTCTAAGAAAATTGATATTCACGAAAATCTATCAAAAGAAAACTCGAAATAACTTTGATCCATTTTACATGTGCACAAAGTTATTTCTTTTTTTTTTTTTTCTTTTTCTTCTTTTTCCAAAAAGGGAGATATTTACAAGTAAGAAATTATTCCTTTACGAAAACCTGTTGCTTTTTAAGGAGCTCATATTTTATGTCTTCTCTTAAGTTACAACTTTTAACGCGATGAGATACCTTAAAATATTCATTTGACGATAAAACTCTTAATTAAAAGAACAAAAATAAAGAAGTCAATTAAATCTAATTAATGAAACACACACAAACGTTACATATATATATATATAACTCGACATTATTATATTAAATTATTGTATCTTCAAATATAAATAACATTATTATTTTATATATCTAATATCTAAAATACATTCATATTTTTCATATTAATCCTTTCATTATTAACGACCCATTTACTGATCGTCCATGCAAAAATCTGCTAAAAACAAATGACCCATATAAAACTCGTAAACCTTTATAGAAATATTTCATTAAATTATATTTTCATTATACTTAATGAATTTTATATTGATATACCATTTGGTCAGAGATATGAACAAATATTTCCTTTTATTATTTTTATTTTAAAAAATATCTACGCATTTTTGTTTAATTATTTATCTTTGATCAATCCAATTCTAATACAAATATATCATTGTATTAATATTAAATATATTTATATTAATTCAAAAATTGATCTGAAATAACTTAAAAACTCTAATAGTTCATAACACTCATAATACTCGTTAGGATCTCATTGAACGACCACTCAACAAAATAAGAAAACAAATTGAAGGCGGCCCAACCACGAAACTTAACTTTCACCTTCTTTTACGAGCACTTGCAAGAGCTTCTTCCTAACATTTAATGCTCATGAAACTCACCCCGATAAAAATATATTCCCACGCTAAACCCCCTTAAACACATTTATCCCCTTATCCACCCCCTCTCCTCTCTCTTTCTCTTTCTCTCTCTCTTTTATCTTTATCTCTTCCTTAAACATCATTCAGCATCTTTTGTTACGAAAAAAAAATTAATTTAATTAATTTAAATATTAATTATAATAAATATTTTCTAAAATTGTAATTATATAAATTATTAAAATAATTATTATTGTATTTTCATGCTGCAAATCAGAAATAGGAAAATAAAAAATCTATTAAATTGAGAAATCAGTGATTCTTTATCACAAGTTCACGTAAATTACCCACATAAAAACGTCGAAGCTCTTTAGAGGCCAGGTGCACGTACATGTATGTATGTGTGTGTGTGTGTGTGCTCCACTTGATGGCAATTAATTACCCTAACTACATAGATTGATGGATCCAACGTAGGACCGATAAAACGTAACGTCATTTTAAATTGGAAATCGTAACCCACCCTGACGAAACTAACGACCAGACAACCAGACTGATATCACACTTTAATGCAATATTTTTCTAAACGTTTTCGTATTTTCCTCACTCTCATTCCTATTTTTCTTTCTTTTTTCTTCTCTTTATTTTTTATTTTTTATGTAAAACCATGGTATGTATATACGACCTTTGTAAATATTTTCAACGTAATATATGCGCATGAACTATCATAATATTATCTTTAAAATGAAAATCGTATAATCTGTATTATATTAAAATTCAATTACGATAAGTTTCAATGTAATTAATAAAAACAAAAAGTAATTAGGACAGACATTATAAGTTAATATTATTTAAAAATAAAAATAATATAAAATATATACATAATATATATATATATATATATATATATATAATAGTCAAGTGTAATCATTTATTATTATATTTATTTACTAATGTGATCCGTGTACGAGGACCGTTCATGAAAAAAGCCCATATGAACGATCGTTTTACCCATACAAAGGGGAAGATGGGGGTGTATCTTACATCATGCAACGATACGTGTATGCGAATAAATTTAAATTAAACGATACTCGTTGCCGAAGTATAATTTAACGAAATGATTAAAATATTATAAAATTCGTTATTCCTAAATTTATCGTTAAATAAATATATAATATAAATTTAAAATAAATATAAAATAATATATAATAAAAAAATTTTATTTTTATTTTATAATAAATATATAAAATAATATAAATTTATATATATAAATTAATTAATATTATATTAATAATAATATAATAATAATATAATTTAATTAATATTAAATTAATTAATATAATAATAATTATTTTATATTTATTATATTTATATATATATATATATATTAATTATTATATTTTAATTAATTATATTTATATATATAAATTTGGATTTAATAAAAAATAAAATAAAAAAAAATTCCTTTCAAAAAGAAGACTTTTTTCAATGGTAATAATAGGAAGTAAGGTTTGTTCGGTAAGTAAACATCCTAGATTTATAATCGGAAGCGGAAAATCCATTTTCCTAGAGTAGAGAATGAGGTGAACTGCAAAGATAGTAAAGTGGGTTGGTAGGTTTTCTCACGGTTAGGAAAAGTTCGAGGGGCTGCTTGGCACGACTCGACTTCTCAAACTCTGTTCGTCACGTTGGAACGGAGAAGAAAAGAGGACGTGAAAAGAAATAAAAAAAGTAAAGGGAAAAAAGGAAAAAAAAAATAAAAAAGAAACGAATCTTTCGATGGTTGAGGTCTCGATTGGTCGCCAATTTATAGAACAGTTTGCCAAGCTGTCCGGTGGTTACATTTGGCAACTTCATATCACTTATGGTTGTTATGGGATCTTCCAGTTGGCAATGATTCGAAATACTTTTGATATACACTCAACTATACTTACTACGTATACATTACCACCATTCATGCATGAATCATTATACTTGATATTACATCGAATAATCGTACTTTTTCTAGATACTATCCATGAATTTGCTATCTTTACGTTAGAACAAATTTCTTTGACCTAAAAAGATAATTCTGCTGAATTTTCTTGAAATTAAATGCTAACCCGTGTTATTACTCGACAAATTATTCTATATTCGTATTTTATAACATTTTATTACTTCCAACATATATTTCAAGGATTATTCTAACACACGAGCTCACAATAATTCAACTCTATCAATTAAATTAGAAATCGTTAATCAACGAAATTAACGAGAAATTAAATAAAAAATATTATTAAATCGTCTTGGAAATTTATAATAAAAAATATACATATATATAAACAAAAAAATATATAAAATAAATGCATAAATATATAAATTATAATAAATATATCAAAAGTGTAAAATATTTTTTGCCAACTAAAATGAAAAAAAAAAAGTGCCCATTTTTATTCCAATCAATGATTCTAATTTCTTTGATAATTCCAATGTTCAAAGGGACATTGTTATAAATGAAACGCGTGGGAGTATCACGTGCAAGCAAACCATTTCTACTTAGAAGATATTAAACTAAGATCAAGAACACGGAATAAAGCTATGAAATAAGGAAATAGCGAGAGAATTGTCAAGACGTTCCGCTTTTCAGGAAAGAAAAAACATATGGAAGACACTTTTACGAGTTTTAATGGGAACAGAAAATAAAACGAGAAGTTAGGAGAGGGGAGGTTGAATACTTTATCGGTTGTGTTTTATTAACTTGACATTATATGTATATCTCTTTCTCTGTTTTACTCACGCACACACACACACACACACACACACACATGCATACATGCATACACATCCACAAAATTTACGTACACATATTCGTTAACTCGTTAACTCGTTAACTCTGTCTTTCTCTTGCAAAACCAACGAACTGCATGAGAATGCAATACGAATCCCACAGTTTGAACGGTTTTTTTTTGTTCCTTCCGCCGAAGGTTGGAGAATGCACTCGGGATGGAACACGTTTTGGATAAGTTCCAACATAAAATTGATACGTACTCATCGTTGTAGATAATATTCGGTAGACCGTGAAAATAGACCTTTCCCTTGTATTTTTTTTGTTTTCTTTTGGTTTGTTTTTTCGTATCGTTCGATCTAAAACTACTCAACACTGGAACCAATCTTTGTCCGACAATAAAATATATTGAGTTCTACGAAAATAAAGAATATACAAAAAATTACGTTGATTAATATAAATATCTGACCTAAATTAATTCTATATATTTTTTGTTACAATATTATTCAATTTAAAAAAAAAAAGAAAAATATCTGATTCTAAGAGAACAAAATAATTTATCAATGATTCGTTGTACTTCTATAAAAAAAAACTAGAAAAAAAAACATTGAATCAAACAAACAAACAAACGAAGAATATAAATATCTACCTAAATTAATTCTATATATTTTTTGTTACAATATTATTCAATTTAAAAAAAAAAAGAAAAATATCTAATTCTAAGAGAATAAAATAATTTATCAATGATTCGTTGTACTTCTATAAAAAAAAAAACTAGGAAAGAAAAAGAACATTGAATCAAACAAACAAACAAACGAACAATATAATATCTATCTAAATTAATTCTATATATTTTTTGTTACAATATTATCCAATTTAAAAAAAAAAAAAGAAAATTAATATCTGATTCTAAGAGAACAAAATAATTTATCAATGATTCGTTGTACTTCTATAAAAAAAAAAATTAGAAAAGAAAAAAAACATTGAATCAAACAAACGAACGAACGAACAATATAAATATCTGCCTAAATTAATTCTATATATTTTTTGTTACAATATTATTCAATTTAAAAAAGAAAAAAGAAAAATATCTAATTCTAAGAGAACAAAATAATTTATCAATGATTCGTTGTACTTCTATAAAAGAAAAAACTAGAAAAAAAAATATTGAATCAAACAAACGAACGAACGAACAATATAAATATCTGCCTAAATGAATTCTATATATTTTTTGTTACAATATTATCCAATTTAAAAAAGAAAAAAGAAAATTAATATCTGATTCTAAGAGAACAAAATAATTTATCAATGATTCGTTGTACTTCTATAAAAAAAAACTAGCAGAAAAAAAACATTGAATCAAACAAACGAACGAACGTACAAACAAACAGTTTGGAAAATTGATGAAATTCATCCATCTGTTTAGAATATTTATCTCTGTTTCTATCTTTCATCTTGGTGCTAGTGATAGTGGTAATTTTCAAGAGACATCAGAACCTTGCCAAATCGTTTGCCAGGCCTAGTAAGAGACGATAGGAGGCATAGGTGTAACGTGCCACGTGTTGCTGCAAAACCAACGACCAGCAAAAGCAAGCAACAGCAAACCTTGGGTGTCGCGTGTAACGTGCGATTCGTGGTGGTCAAGCATCGTCATCTTTTAGCAAGAATCGCGTTTCCCACCACCACTACCCCCACAACCCCTACCACCACCACAACCTTTTTCATCCTGTTCGGAGTTGAAAGAAAAAAAAAAAAAAAAATAGTAGAATATATAAACCGCAAGCGTACACCTTGAATCACGACGCGTGACGATTTGTTGCGCGACCGTGCTCGATCGATTCCTTATTAAAAATGAATTTTTCTAGCGTCGTTAGGCTAGCAACTCGACACACGAGAAACATGCCCGGATCTTTTATTTCTCTAACTTTTCCCTTTATCTTTTTTTTTTTATTTTTTTTTTTATTTTTACCAGTTACTTCGTTCTATTTTCACTCGCGAAACACGCAGAGTAATATTTTCCTTTATCCAATATCCAATGCGTTTGTATTTTTTTCTTTTTTTTTTTAGGGTTGACTATCCAATTCATATATGAGAAAGAAAACATTTAATTGAGTAACCTTGGATGATTTTTCTACTCGATTGAAAAAATATCACGTGGATGGATTGTTTTTATTTTAAATATAGAAATTTTTTCGAATGTTTAATAATTTATGGCATTGAGAATTTTTACAAGTAAAAACTATCGATCTTTCCATCTTTATGACTTCGAAGATCGACGAAATAATAAATGAGTCTTCTTCTTTGATAGAAATAAGTTTATTCGAAATGGAAATTATAAAAATGTGTATTCCAATTATTTCATATATTTTAAAATAATTCTACGATTGCTTATACGAATATCTCATTGATTAGAAGTAACATTTCGAATCCGTATTTATTTTGTATTCTTTTTTTTTCTTAAATTTTCATCATATTTGCAGCACATATTTTTCGTGAAAATTCAATATCTAAGGACAAATATAACAGAAAATCTAAAATTTATGTGCAATAATATAATAATAAAAAAATATTTAATTAAATGAAAAATGAACACGAGATTATCTTGGAATTTAAATTAAAAAAAAAAAAAAAAAGAAAATTCGTAGAAAAACGCGTATCCGATCACCGTTGAAGGAACGTAACGTAAAAAACATCGTCGATTTGTTCGATAAAAAAAAAGAAAGAAAGAGGAAAAAAAAAAGGGAAGAAAAATAAAAAGAAAAGGCAAGTAGAAGCCTCACCAACACGAGTAATGTGTATTTTCTATCGACACAATGTTCAAAAAGAAACATTCAACTTGGCCTTAGGTAGTACAACGTTGTACGTGTAACTTTACTGGTATACTATAATCGATCGGAATGATAAGACGAAGTATAGTAGTGGTAATAATACGTAACAAACGTTCTAAACCCAATGCGAACGATATTCTGAACAGGGGTTGGTTTTCAAGAAGAAGGGTAGAAAATAAAAAAAGAGAGGAAAAGAGAGAGAGAGAGAGAATGATGGAATGAAA
Source organism: Polistes fuscatus (assembly GCF_010416935.1). Classification (NCBI taxonomy): domain Eukaryota; kingdom Metazoa; phylum Arthropoda; class Insecta; order Hymenoptera; family Vespidae; genus Polistes; species Polistes fuscatus. Next base: position 1,948,448 of record NW_025113042.1, on the reverse strand, counting down.
GAATGAAAGAATGAAAAAGAAAAAGAAAAAGAAAGAGTGAAAGAGAAGGAGAATGAAAGAATGAAAAAGAGAGAGAGAGAGAGAGAGAAATAAAGAAAAGAAAAAACATAAATAGGCAAGCGTTAAAACGCAAGTAGATAATGTCAGTATTTGTCCCGGCAAGCAGAGGCGGGCACGTTTTACGTCTCGACTACTGTCAATGGATATCTATATTCAAATCCATTTAAGATTATTTTATTTATCTACTTTGTTCAATATCTATCGTAATGGATTAGACGATCCAATAAGTAGAGAAAAATAAAAAGAGAGAGAAAGTAATATATACATTTATCTATTTTACTAAGTAAGTGCAATTAATTAATAATAAGAAAACAGGAACAAACGAAATACATTTATTTGTGAGAAATAATTAAAAATAAAAGAGAAAGAAAGAGAGGAAAAAAGTAATAAATATTTATTTATTAAATTTAACTGAAAAGAAAAACTAGAAAAAAATAAAACTGTACGTTTAATTATATATTATGTTAAACTATTGTAATTATTGTTAATTTATTTCTTATGCGTGTAGACTGACAAAGATTTATAAGTTGCGAATAAATTTGATTCATAGTTTATTGACCCGATGAATGAATGAATTTAGTTTTACAACAAATAAAAAACTGGATATTCATTTTATTCTTATGCGTGTAAATTTAAATAAATAAACAAATGTAATAAATATACTTGTACGAATAACATATGACAAATTAGTAATAAATTATACACCCCATTTTTTCTCCCTCTCTCTCTCTCTCTCTCTCTCTCTTTCTCTTTATTATGATAACTTTAATTATAAAATATTAATAAAAAGAAACAAACTATTATGAATATAAATGATCATTCATTTTCTATCCCCAGGAATAAAAACACTCATACGAATAATCTAATAATTAACTTTGAACTTAAAATTGTCAAAAAAAAGAAAAAAATGCAATAGAAAAAAAATGTGAAAAAATAATCAAATGAATCTATGGTAAAACCGTATGATATATCACGAAACGAAAACACTTACGAGTGTACGAGTATAAAGATAAATAAAGATTACTCGGTTGACGATTTATGTTGATAAAAAAAAATCAAAAGCGGAACTTTACTATTAATAATAACGCCGAGCGTAAAAAGAAGGACGGAATGAAAGAAGAAATAAAAAAAAAAGAAAAAACACACACACACAATAAAAGAAAAGAAAAATAAAAAAAGAAAGAATAATATATACATATATATATAAATATCCATATGTGCACATATTCATACATATATATACATATATATATACATATATATTATACATACACCTATATAAAATATAGAAAGAGCATGACGAAACGGAAGGAAAGGCTAATCCGGCCTCGGAGAATCGTCGCGTGACATTTTAATGCAACTCGAGTGCAACGCTGTGGTACGTGTATACAAAAAGATATACCTATATATATATAAATGTATGTATAAGTATATATATTAACCATATATGTGATTTTCATTCGTAGACGTGTAACAATCGCGTAGGTGGTCGTGTGTCCCGAGGCTCAACGCTCAACACTAATCCTCAATAGCCTTTGTGTATTCTTTTCCCTTGGTTAGAGTAGGGTGGTAATAGTAGTGGTAATAGTAGTAGTAATAGTAGTGGTAATAGTAGTGGTAATAGTACTGCTGGAAAGTAGGTATCGCGCGAACAAATATTGACGCATTGCCGCACATCGTGTCTGGTAGTTGCAACACGCGTTTACTGGCACCCCTAACTTTCTATATATGCCTTATGTATCACTCATTACAACGTTTTTTATTGCAGAATGATACAAACAGATTTTCATTTTTATTAGGGTAATATTATTAACAAATTTTTATATTATATATATTTTTAACTATTATATTTTTAATTATTATAACTTATATTTATTTTTAATATTTTTCATATAATTGTGAATATATTTTATACATATTTTATATGCAATTTCGTTTATTTTTGTATTACACGTTTACTGTATAAATCATACCTACTTTTGTATTATATATATATATATATTTTTAATTATTATAACTTATATTTATTTTTAATATTTTTCATATAATTGTGAATATATTTTATACATATTTTATATGCAATTTTGTTTATTTTTGTATTACCCGTTTACTGTATAAACCATATCTATTTTTGTATTATATATATATATTTTTAACTATTATATTTTTAATTATTATAACTTATATTTATTTTTAATATTTTTCACATGATTGTGAATATATTTTATACATATTTTATATGCAATTTTATTTATTTTTATACTACGCGTTTACCGTATAAACCATACCTCTATAAATTTTCACTGTGCAACGTTCTAATTACGATAAAAATGTAAATATTATATAAAAAGTACGTATTTATAAATTTTCGTTGATTAATTAATGAATTATTTTGATCCTACATACGCGTATAAATTAACATACTTTACAATTTACATTTAAATGTAACAATAAATAATCGACGAGATATACAAGTGTCGTAACGATAAAAAAAAAAAAGAAAAAATCAAAAATAAAAACAAACGAAAAAATGAAATAAAAAAAAAGAGGGATAAATAACAGCTACAACAGAAAGAAAAGAAAGAGAAAATGGATTTTTAAAGAGAGTTTCATACACTCGTTTTCCCGAACGATGTTGAAAACGAACGAAAAAAACGAACGAAAGTCGGTTCGAACTTTTCGCGAACCATCAACAACGTTTCTACTACTACAAACCGAAAATTACTTTGCCACACAGTGTAGAAGGGATATAAATCAAGCGTAAATGAAGTCTGTATTAAGAAAGCAGAGGTCGTTAAAAAGGTCGCGCGATATATCCCCAACGGTGCACGAACATTTCCATCCCGTTCTATTAAAATAACCGACAAGCTGTTCGGTGAGAGGAAAAGAAAGAGGGAGGAAGACTGAAGAGAAAGAGGAAAAGAAGAGGGTGAAAGGGGTCTGAGGATAGAGACGTTTATGCTAGCAATAGATTCTACCGAGCCATGCAACGACATAAATTGAATTCCAAATTTCACGTCCGCCTAGAAACCTTGTTGTTTATCAAAAAGTATCAAACCTTATTTCAAAGAAGATTAACATTCCAAATTTCCTATATTTTCTTTCCTTTTCTTTCATTTTTTTTTTTATATTATATTATATTATGATATTATAAATTAATTTGAATATTGTATATTATAAAAAGTACGTATTTATAAATTCGTTGATTAATTAATGAAATATATTTGGATTATTATCATATCGTTAAAAATCCATAGACAAATTTTTGTCCACCTATAAACTAAATAAATGTTACTTCGAAGTATAACACAGTAGATTTTTATTTTTAATTATATTAAAAACAAATGTGAAAAGTAAATGATTAAATAATATTGTCCATATTGCTCTTCCTGTTTACAAGCTAGATAGAAATACATATTATAATAGTAATAAATGTGATAATAATTAAATATTATAAATTAATTAAAAATACAGAGCACAGATTCGTTACTAACGACCCATATAAGGGGCCTTATATCGTGCTACGATAAATATTACATGTACAAACGAATTTATCATACATGAAACGATAAACTAATGTAATATATTTTAATAAATAAACTAACAATTAATCTATCAAAAATATATGAAACAATTCAAATATTTTATCGATCATTGTTATAATGCAAAACAAATATTTTCAATAAATCTTTCATTATTTATATATATTAATATTATGTGTATAGAATATATAAACGTAGATTTACGTGTATTATAAAACGATAGATGGAACATGGGGTTGCGTAAAGCCACAGGCCACTAATTTTCCGATGAAGCTAGGAGGCATGTATCTTTAATCCGTTTATCCTTAAACCGTAAAGCTTAGTAACGAGCAACACCTATGGATTACCGATCAATCTACCTCGCTTATGATACATATTATAATACGTTAAGTATGTTTACTTCAAATTCTTATATTTCTTGATAATATCGAACGAACAAACAAAAAATTACATTCTCATTTACAATTAATATATTAGTATCCTATTTAAAAATCAAATTCATTGTATATTATCGTAATCTCTTAAGTGAGATGACTTACGAATTATCAGACGTTTACTTAAAACTTTTTTATATTTTTTCTAATCGTACATGTCACTCGTAATAAGAATATATCAATCATAATTAAACTTTCATTTTTACCTATTTTTTTTTTACAACATATTGCATATATATGAACGAACGATTAAAAAACTGTAGTCCGATTGTAAGTAAAAATTTCGATTAAGTATATAATTCTCTTCTCAGTTATTAATAATAATTTTATAATTTTATAATTAAAACTAAGTATCGAATCAAAAATAAAAAACGAAAATTAATTGACCCTCATTATTACGTTAATACAAATTAATTTATCGTAAAATTCGATAACGTGAAATAATTTCAAAACACGTTTTTTCTTTTACATAAAATCAGCAATCGCGATTAATTAAAATAATACTAGGAGAGGATTCGTATTTATTAAAAAGAAAAAAAAAACCACGCGAAACAAAACAACCGTATAATCTATATTAAAAATATTCGAGCGTTGATGCAGTGACCTAAAAAAAAGGAAATCGTAGCTCCTTCGAAGCAGAATAATCGAATACAAATCGAACGTTGAGTTTTCGAAAACGGAACAATACAATGCGAACGCAAGAATACAATTCAACTTCGATTAATATCCGTTACCGTCATTTCACGAAATCGCGTGCAAGTTTTTATCGATGTATTGGATTATTTCTTATACTAAACTTCAAAACTTACGTAGAAAACAAGTAAGAAGAGTAATGGAAGAATAGGAATTAAGAAAAAGGAATAGTAAAATAAAAGTAAAAAAAAATACAAAAAAAGAAAGAAAGAGAGAGAGAAAGAGAGAGAGAGAGAATGAAGAAAGAGAAAGTCCAGCCCCTTTTGGGAGTAAGTTTCTTCTTTAGTTGAATATAAAGCATGCGAAGAAAGCCTGCAAAGTGTAAAAGACGTTTTCAAAAGATCGAAAGATTAAATGGTTCAAACTGAGTTCGAAGTTCCTTTTATCTCCATCTTTTCTATCTCTCTCTCTCTCTTTCTCTCTCTCTTTCTCTCTTTCTCTTTTTTCTTTTCTTTTCTATCCTCGTAAACACGAGTGAATATAAGAAAGAAAGTCTATCCCTTTTCACTCTTATCACTGACGTACAAATATCTATCTCTCTCTCTCTCTCTTTCTCTCTGCCTGTCTCTCTCTGTCTCTCTCACACTCACACACTTTTTCATCTATTTCTTATCACACTTGGAAAGTATCGATAAAACGTTTTGAAAGTGTACTTTATGAAACTTGTAACGTGTTACTCTCGCGAAATATTAGATAAAAGTTATCCTATTCTATGGAATTATATTTTTCGTCATTTTCAAAAAAAAAAAGAAAAAAAATAACAAATTGGAAAAAAATTCTGTCCTCCCCTTCTTCTTTTTCGTCGTCGTCGTCTTCGTCGTTATTTTATTTATATTTCAAGGATAATAATTTTTATTTTATCGTCGCGTAATTAAGTTCGTGGAAAAAAACAAAAAAAAATAAAAAACAACAAAAATGTGTTCGAGCGTTGGAGAGAGAAAAAAGAAAAGAAAGGGAAAAAAACAAATCGTACGAGTTTCCGTGAAAATCGAGACAACTTTGAGGCGTGTTCTGCATGCGGTCTATTTAAACATAGATAGGAGGAGTACCGCATTGCTGTGAATTGGCGTGGGGTACTATTTTAAAAGCTCTCTTCTCTGGGAAAAATTTGTCTTCTTTTTCGGATTCTATCTTTTTTATTTTTTCCTTTTCTTTTTTCTTTTCACTTTTAAATACACTCTCTGCTATATACGAAATTATATGCATAACACGAAAACCTTTACACTATCTCTCTCTCTCTCTCTTTCTATTTTCAAATAGAACAAATTTAATTGAAATATTATAAACATCATTTGTACAATTAATTATTTCTAAATGATAATAGTTTTGGTTAAAACAAAATTTCTGCTACCGAAAATCAAATGAAAAAGAAACAAAAAAAAATCCGAATAATGTATTAAACTTAATCCAAACATTGTATTAGAACTTTCAATTAATACAAACTGCAACGATACTTTTGGCACCTGTGTTTGTCAAAGAAAATAACTAATTCAACTTTCAACAAGTTAAATTTAAATATTATAACAAAACACATATGTATATAAATCATTTTCAAATAATTACTTTCATCTAAATTTTTCAACGAAAATTATTACTACCTCGAATCAAGAAAAAAAATAAATATAAAAAAAAAAAGAAAGAAAAGTATATAATAATAGATCATAGACACTATGTAATAAGTATAACTATAATAACGAAGTACCAACACGATCTAATTGTCGTTTTAAAATTTCCCCTTTTTTATTCTCGTTCTCTTTCGTGTTATTCTTACTAGAAACAACTGTGTGTTGGCCGCAGTCAAATCTATGCGTGCATAACACGCTCCTGTTCAGCCACCACCCACCACCTACCACCCACCAACCACCAACCACCAACACATCAACCAACCAACCACCCACTTCCCACTTTCAACATACAACTCTTCCACCTCTCATTCTCGTACTTTTAAACCAACCCACTTCTATTGCTTTACGTTATACACTACCACCATCACCATCACCATCACCACCACCACCACAACTACAACCAGCAATACCAAAGCTAAAGCACCATCAGCAAGAACCGTCTTCTCGCTTTGGCAAAACACTCGACTCAGCTCACAGCATGACTCCCGCAATTACTTCCCACCAGGCGAGATAAAGAACCCATTTTTTGTATGTGTGTGTGTGTGTGTGTATTCCCTTGAAAACCCAGAACCCTTCCACGTTTTAGCGCCCTTCCAAAGATATGTATATATATATCGACTATTTTTCTACTTTTATTTACTTTCTTTCTTTCTTTCTTCCTTTCTTTCTTTCTAGATTTCTTTCTTTATTTATTTCTTTCTTTCCTAGCTTTAACCTCGTTTATATGTATATGTATATGTATATGTATAGGTATATACATTTTTCCGTCTGAAGAAAACCACGATAAGATAATCTTACGTCATTTAAATTTTGTACAAATAAACATTTTCTAATCTCCTTTTTTTATAGATGTGTAATATTGTAATACAATATAAAGTATTACCACTGATGCACACAAATGATACATACACTTATTCCTATGAATTAAAATAATTTTTTATTTAACACAAATATATTATAACATATAAATCAATAGATACACACACACAGAATATAATTAATGAATAACGTTATATCGTATGTGGAAAAATAATAATCTTATGTCATTTAAATTTTGTACAAATAAACATTTTCTAATCTCCTTTTTTTTTATAGATGTGTAATATTGTAATACAATAAAAAGCATTACCACTGATGCACACAAATGATACATACATACGCTTATTCCTATGAATTAAAATAATTTTTATTTAACACAAAAATATTGTAACATACAAATCAATAGACACACACACACACAGTATATATATATATAATTAATAATATAATAATAATTAATATATTTTATATTTAAATATTTATATATATTTAATATATATATATAATTAATGAATAACGTTATATCGTATGTGGAAAAATAATACCATATAATTAAAAATATATATATATTTTTTTATCCACGTTACGATTGTATACACACAACAACGATTAAATTATTCATATTAAGAAAATTCGCACCGAAGGAATTTTTTACGAGACCAACTCTCAACCCCTTATTAGTCGGCTTTTACGACAAGCAAGGGGATACTGTGGGTATATTCTAACCCCTTACCCACAGGGGGATGATAAACTTCACGTATGTCTATGGGAATAAAAAAAAGTTTGAAGATATTTACAAAATAAAATCAGAAAAATGCGATACGTTATTAAACGTATGAGGAAGAAAAAGAAAAAGAAAAAGAGAAAAAATAGAAGCTCACAAAATTTACATTAAAAATATGAAAAACACAAAATTAGTTGACCGCGATAAATAATTTTACACAAAGATAAACAAAAAAAAAGGAATATAAAATAACTAACAATAATTTATTTCCCGACCAATATAAAGAAACATACAACGCTTATACTTAAATAAAAAGAAAAATAATGATAATATAACGATCAAAGAACAAATCAAAAAAAAAAGAATCAAAAAGTACAACGAACGAAACGGAACAAGTAGAAAAAAAAAAAAAAACTCCCATAAAATGCAATAATTTTGTTATCCGTCTCATTAAAAAAAAATAAAACCCACATACACATACGCTTCTACACACCAACGTGCACGAGTAGAATTTTATTCGGATATTTACGCGAACAAAAACAAAAAAAACATTGAAAAATAAGAATAATAAAACGCGATACACACAATCCCCCCCTCATCAACCCCCTTCCTCTTAACCAAGTACACGTATAAAAACGTATAAAAGCGAACAATGAATGAGAAATGCTTCTAACCAAGAAGAAAAGTATTGTGCTGCTCGGGAAACGTGTAACACACCAACGTGAACGTAGAGAAAGAAACATAAAAAAAAAAGAAAAAAAAGAAAAAAAAAAAGAAAGAAAGAAGAAAAAGAAAACGAGGCTTCTCGCATGAGATAGGATTTTTCTAACTCGATGTTGCATAAAAGCGCAGGAAAGAAGAAAATAATCCTTGACAGTGTATATGGCTTAAAGAATTATGCCTGGGGATCCTGACGAAGTACAGAAGAAGCAAATATATAAGCCGAACATTTAAAACTGTGACTTCCTCAACGTTGCACTTTGAGATACTTCCAACTTGAGCTTTTAACCGGCTTCTCACAAAGTTGCAACAGGTGCTTAGAGACAAAAGATAAGATCTAATGTCGCCTTCTTGATATCGAAGAAACTTCTTCTTCCTCTTCTTCTTCCTCTACTTCTTCTTCTTTCTCATTTCCTTCTTCTATTCCCTTACTACCCCTATTTCCCCCTCCTCCCATCCCACCACTTCTTTTTTCTTCTTTTATATATATATTGATTTATTTAGAATAAATACGAAAATATATATTTTTTTTTAAATATGATCATTTAAATAATAATCGTTCGATAACACACAATCAATGAAATTTTTTATTTAAGTTTATTCAATTAGAATAATTATTGTATTTTTCTTTCTGTCTGTATTATATTTAATGATTATTATGTTTTTATTATATATTATATATTATATATATTTATATATTATTTTATATATTGATTTATTTATAATAAATACGAAAATATATATTTTTTTTTTAAATATGATCATTTAAATAATAATCGTTCGATAACACACAATCAAAGAAATTTTCTATTTAAATTTATTCAATTAAAATAATTATTGTATTTTTCTTTCTGTCTGTATTATATTTAATGACTATTATTTTTTATATATATATTTATTATATATATTTATATATATTTTATATATTGATTTATTTATAATAAATACGAAAATATATATTTTTTTTTTAAATATGATCATTTAAATAATAATCGTTCGATAACACACAATCAAAGAAATTTTTTATTTAAGTTTATTCCATTAGAATAATTATTGTATTTTTCTTTCTGTCTGTATTATATTTAATGATTATTATTTTAATAATAATAATAATAATAATAATAATAATAATAATAATGGTAATGATACCTCATTTTTCTAATAACGATAATAATCCAAAAGGGGAGTATTGACGTCAATTTGACAACACTGTTCGCGTGTATGTTTAAAACGTATTATTCAAACGTAATTACAGAAAAGGGAAAGATTAGTAGGTACAAATGACACGTTTCAACAGAATTTCTTAAATTTATGAATGAAATCGTATATACGTGCTATATTATTTCATGTCGACTTTAAAAAGAAAAGAAAAGAAAAGAAAAGAATTCATTCGATTTGCATAAAACAAATAAATCATGCGCACTGTCGTAGTTTGAGATGAAATTAAAAAATTCATTTAAACGAAATACACATTTCTTATTGTACAAATTTGATTAGAAAAAAGAAAAAAAAAAGAAGAAAAAAGAAAACAAAGTATAAGGTTAACATTTGAAACGTTACGCCACTGTTGGTTCGGTTGTATAATAAGATCACGCAAACCTAAATAGACTTATGCCAGTTTTATCCAATTTTGGAGTTATCACGCCTTACTACTCAACTCTCGATATATCTCGATCGGTTTTATTCTATTATACTTCGATAATCGATAAAAATTGACCTATGAACTCAAGAAAATTCCATGATACTTATCTCCAATGTCCTATCCCCATAGAATACTTTCTTTTTATAGGATATAAAAGACACCCATAAGGATACCCGATTTTATTGATATATACTTCACTATATAAATAATACTGTTTAAAAAATAAAATACCATCAATATTTTCTATTCCCATTTAAAACAATAATTTGTTAAATAATTTATTTCATTAATTTTTTTTCTCGAATAATTTCTCTTAATTTTGCAACACTATGTTCGTACATATGACAAATATTGCGGTAATTAATAAAAATTAATATTAAAAAATATTATGTGCATTCAGAAACTAACGATTCTAATTTTTTAGAATTAGTTATCATAATTTTTAGAATTTTTTAGAATTTCACTTTCAAATGAAACATTTAAACAAATCCAAATGAATGACCTTTTTTTTTTCTTTTTCTTCTTTCGTTAACACCTCAAACGCGAATTATTCTTTTTCAAAAGGAATGAAATAAAAAAAAAATGAAACAAACAAAAATTCAATGAAAATGTTAGTCAAATGAAATTCGATATAAGTAGGAAGTAATTTCTTATTCAAGAGGATGATTCTAGTAATCGAAAATCGACTCCCATTATTGGCTACGGAAGCGTAGAATGTCCGAATTGTTGAAACTCAACGGAGGTGAAACGTTTGTAAAAGCTTCGAACGTCGTCTCTCCAATTCTAATTGGGATCAATTGTTCATAGTTGAACGATTGATTAAACGCGAGTTTCATCCAACTTCTACAACGTAAAGAATGACAGGAGAAAGTGTTCAATTTAATGACGAATCTAATGCAACCAAACACTCACCCATTTACAAACACACACACGCATGTATGCACGCACGCACGCACGCAATCATGCATATTCAAATACACCGAAGTAATTATACGTATACAAATGCGATCATTAACTATTCTCGTGTATAAACGCAATAACTCGTGGTAAATGAAATAACAGTGTGAGTAAATCTGTCTAATATAATATATGTGTATGTATGTATGTGTGTATGTGTTATGTATAAGACGTTAATAATAGTAATATGAATTAACATCGAAACGAAATATTTTCCTTATATCGATCAAATCTATTTTTTATCTCTCTTTCATTTTTATCGTATTTTTTTTTCTATTTTTCTTTCGAAAAATTCGAAAATATTGTCAAAAAATGCAACGAAAAATTGCAACTTCCTGATTCAATAACCGTGCCAGCGCGTGTCTGCATTTTTGTTCGGTAAAAAAAAAAAGAAGAATAAAAAGCAAACAAACGATAGAATTTTAATATAAAAAGAAAAAAATAAAAAAAAATAAATAAATAAATAAATAAATAAAACAGCTAGCTTGCACAGATTTTTACGATTTATGTAGTATTTTGTCTTATGCTATCGGATTCAATGGCAACACACACACACATACATATATATATATACGTACACATATACTCTAGCAGAAGTTTTATGCTGACAGGGCGCACGTGCGAGTATCGTTCTTCAGTCCTACGAGTGCATTGTTGCAAGTGCAAGCAACACCGTGTGCGTGGTATTGATCGTTGCAATAGAATGCTTGTTACTGACCCACACGCCTCTCTGCCCATGGTCCTTTTTGCTTGTTTAGTTCTCTATTATCAATCCTTTCAAATAATATCTAAAGCAAATAATAATAATAATAATAATAATAATAAACAAAACGAAAAAAAAATCATTAAAAATGTCATCCATCATAAGTGAAATAAACGCGATAGTCAAACGTTGTATTATTTTATCTTCCAATTTGAAAACGAATTTATCGAAAATATTTGTTCTATCTGACCGTACGGGGAAATATACCCAAACATGTTTTTTACGTTATTTGTAATTTGAAATAAAATTTGAAACAACAATCGAAAAATATATATTCCTAAAAGAAAAAAATATTCGAACAATAATTATTCTAGTGGTATGTATAACAAACGAAAAATATATTATTGAAAAAAAAATAGAAGAAGAAGAAGAAGAAGAAGAAGAAGAAAAAACAATGACTCAAAAAAAAAGTATTCTTGAAATAATGCAATAAATAAATTATCAATAATTATATATTTATGATTTTTTATTTAGAAATTTATTAATGTTTTATTAACAAACGAACGAAATAAATATAATTCCAACGATTGTCATACTTGGAAAGAAAAAATGGGGGTGGTAAAAATGAAATCTTTCACAATCCGACCAACGACCAACACCCCTCCACCCACCCCTATCATCATCGTTGTGAGTGAGTTCGTATGTACCCGGTGACGTAGCAAAAAACGTATCGACACGCGAACCGATTTCGAGTCGTTCTGACATCCGGCGAATTGTCGAGCTACAAAGCCGGAAAAGCGAGCAACACAGCAACACGCACACATGCTCGAAAGCATTTAAAGGCTTTAAACGTTTTCAACGTTCTCACAGGAAAATTAGTTTTTATCTTGATGGTTGCCAACGAGTATGTGTGGGTGCAGTAGTCGACAACACGACGACGCTTCTATTCGCTTAAATGCGATTAGGATTTTTCACTGGACGCATTCCTATCGTCACTCCCCCCTCCACCCCCCATACACACATACACACACGTATCCTCTCTACTCGTCATTTTCTTTTTTTTTTCTTTTCCTTCTTCGTTAAGGAATTATCTAGTTTGTACGTAAAAACTATTTTACTTTTTTTTTTTTTAGATTTTTTTTTTTTTACATAAATAAAATTGAGACGTGAGAGGTGGTTAATCATAATTTAAATTCTTTTTTAAACGATAGATCTTTAACACACATAATATAAATAAAAATAATCAGAAATATACAATTAAATTGTGTATTAGAATGATAATGTAAAAATAATTCATCTTTTGTTACAGTATTTTTCGTAATAATATTTCATTTATCAAAAATGAAAAAGTACAGTTAAAAAGTACATTGAAAAATTCTTTCCTTCGAATATTTTCAAATCCTATTCTTCGACGTTTCGTCACGTTTCGAATTTTGTCTACGAAATTCGAACATTCTACATCTTTCGCGTAATAAATAAAATCGAACGATTGAATTTAAATAAGAATCGATTACATTTACCCGATAAAAATATTTCAATTAAAACTATACACCACACACACACACACACACACATTGTTATATTTCCAACGATCTACGAAACTGCCGTTACTTGTTCTTTGGAAAGAAACAAAAAAGAAAACAACAAAAAAGATACAAAAAGAAATTACCAAAGGACATGATCATCCGCGAAGAATATTTATATAATCGATCAAAATATTTTAATAAACATTTGAATACAAAGCAAGAGCTAGGATGATCCCTTGTTATATCCTAGATGATACGTAAGGGTGTACTCGTATCATCCTTAAAGAACAATTTCTAAAGAAATAAAGTAAAGGTAGTATAGGGGTTTATAAAGAACGTGAATGAATGGATAGATGTAAGAAGGGCCATTGGCTTTCAACAGAAGACAAAATTCAAGTTCCATGCAACTTCCTCTTCCTCGAAGGAAAAAATAAAATTAAAGTAGAAGAAGAAGTAGAAGAAGAAGAAGAAGAAGAAGAAGGGGGACAAAAAAGGATAGGAAGAAAAAAGAAATAAATAAAGTAAGCAACCAAGAAAGAAAGAAAGAAAGAAAGAAAGGGAAGGTTATGGACTAAAAATCTTCAGAAAGCCGACTAGAAAAAGTAGGACAAACTACTTTAAGGTAGATTGATCCTGTCTCCTTTCTTCCTAACATTTTCTATCCTTTTTCTCTTCCTCCTCCTCCTCCTCCTTCTTCTTCTTCTTCCCCTTTTATACTTTCCCTTCTCCATGATCGAACATAGTTTATAGCTTGCCTACTTGTAAGTCACGGAATTGCGATCACGTACGCTACGGATAATGGATCGAAAATTCCACGAATTCTGCATACGATGTAAACTATCGCTTATCGAGAGAAAGAGAAAGAGACAGAGAGAAAGAGAGACAGAGAAAGAGAAAGAGAGAGAGAGAGAGAGATGAAATTCTACACAACTACTACCATAGAAAACTTCTACTCCCCATCTTCTATCTCAGATACGTGATCTTTATGAAAGACATTTTATTTTCGATATAATCTATTCGATCTATCGAGAAAGTTAACCCTCCCTCCCCCTCCCTCCCTCCCCCTCTTCCCCCCTTCCTGATAAACGTTACAAGACTTTAAACTCGCATTATTCATGGTAGATACATTTTATATATACCATAATCTTATTGATCACTCGATCGAATTATTTTTTTCTAAGAAAAAAAAAAAGAACATTTAATTTTAACACGTCACGTATGTTACACTAAGCTTTTCGTTCGAGTCATTTCGTAATTCTCATTTTAAAATAAATAAAAATGTACAGTCGCGTCATTCCATGTTTGTTAGAATAATTGTTAAAGAAAGAAATTGATTATATTTTGTTATTTTATAAATCTTATACATCCTTTTCTTGATAATTATGATCTTTATACTATTTTAATCATTGCACACAAAGTATAGGTCAGAAGCAGAATAATGGAATCGTAACACGTAGGACGTATACGGCCCACGTGGCCTAAATGTAAAGTGTTCTAAGATCGGAACGTGTTGAGAAAACAACTATCTCGTTTGGGTTTTTATTTTGTAAAATTATTCGAGGAGGAAACGTTGAGGTAAAATTTTCTTTCGAAAATATTCGAAACGTTTAATCGTTATTTTTTGATTCGAATGAAAAATGAGATCTAACGTTTGGACAAAAAAAGTTTTCTAATTATTTTGTCATTGCTTAGAAATATTATTTATCGAATTTCAAAAGACTTTGTCTCTCTCTCTCTCTTTCTCTCTCTCGCTCGATTTTGATTGTCGGAACGTTCAGAATGCATGCGAACGAAGATTGCACGCAACGATACTGTGCTACTTCGAAAACTATTATAATGAGGATGACTAAAAGTTTATAATAGCTATCTACCATCCTACCTACCTACTTACTTAGTCTTCTTTTGAATATCTCTCACGGTACCGAGTTCTTTTGTAAATCCTTAAACGAGTTATCGTTTATGCTTTAAAATCTATTTAAGATTATATTGCAATACGTCGAGTTAAGAAAAATATGATGCATAATAATCATTCATACGATATAAATTATTCAATTCATTTCTAACGACAATTTTTTCCCTATAAATTTATACGAACGTATTAATATTATTCGATTGAAAAAAAAACAAATACAAATATATATAATAAATTAATTTAATCACATATTAACAACTATTGTAAAAAAATAAATGATATTATAAACAAATAGAAAAAAGAAAAGTAATTATTTTTAATTGTTATAACTTGTTTTTTTCTTATTTGTTAACTTAAATAAAAATATAAATAAAATATATCGAAATCGAACATAAATTACTTCACCCTTCTTAATAAAATGGAAAATGAAATCTGAGAGTAACTCGAAAACGTATCTCTGCCCTTTTTTAAATTGATTAAATAATCTTTATTGATCGATCTTGAACTAGAACTAGATTAAATCCCGAAATAGATACGATGCGTTCACCAGCACATAGACAAAATCTATTTCTTCATTTCTTAATCTGCCAATCAATTCGACAAACCATTGCACCGACCGCACTTTCGATTGCATCGACCGCCAATAATTTGTTAAACCTATATATATGTGTTTGTATGTATATGTACATACGTTATATATATATATATATAACTACATATGTACTATGTACGGATGTATACATATATAATTGTTCTGAAAATCGATAAGTGTTTACACGTTTATTCGATCGAGTACCTATTTGCGTTAACTTTTTCTAGAAATTTTTCTAGGAACAAAAAAACAAATATAGAAAAGTTTTGTAAAATAAAACAATTCTTATTAATTGATACGCTTCAAATTATGTAATAAATATTAGGCTTGCGATTTTTAAGTTAAATCTCCATGATTCGTTTCGTTATGATATATAAATTGTTTGATCAAAAAAAAAAAAAATAATTAAAAAGCGAAGGATTTATTATTCTTTTAAACAAAATTCTTTAAAAATAAATACGAATGAAATTAAATATAAATAAATACGAAAGATATTTCTCTGTAAAAATGAAACAATTTTTATAAATTGATATACGATTATAATGAAACATTACGAAATATCAAGAGAAATACGTTTTAGATGAAAAATCTTATCGATTTGATTTTCTATATTAGATATTTCTTTGTCGAGAGAAAAAAAGGATACAAAATATACGCGTGTATAAACGATAAATAAATTAAATAATTCTTATAAATCAATACACGAGTGTCAAATTATCTTATAAATAATGAACATACTTTTTAAATTAAATCCGTCATTTGTCTTCTAAAATAAATTCTTCGATTTACAAAAAATAAATAAAAACATAAGAGCGTTAACGAAAACGACGTATATTACTTTTAAAATATTTTATAAAAATTATTACGAATAAAATTAAACCCATACGTATAAAAAAAAATATCTGCACGTACGTATGTAGAAATATAACAAAAAAAATTAATATGTTAACGTATATATGTATTATAAATGTTTTTAAAATTACCTGAAAATAATTTTTAATTAAACGCACGTTCACGAAGAATACATCTGTCTCCAACGACGGTTGCTGTACGAATGATAACACGTAAATACCTTCTAATATCCTTGACGTATTAGTATTGAAAACAACGAATTCGTGAAACACACTCCGAACGAATCTGAATTCGTAATCAAACAAAGAAAGAACAAAAGGTGACTTACATTCAAAATAAACTTCTTCTCTAGCTATCAACGTATATGTATGTGTATGTGTGTGTATGTACGATCAACTAAATTCGACAAAGTATGATAATAATATTACATGATTTATATATGTATTATTTCTCTTATTTTTTTAACATATTTTTTATCTACAAATATGTTAATAATTTTAATACAGTATAACATTTGAAATTTATTTTTTGATTTATATATCTATTATTTCTCTTATTTTTTTAACATATATTTTTTATCTACAAACATAATGTTAATAATTTTAATACAGTATAACATTTGAAATTTATTTTTTGATTTATATATGTATTATTTCTTTTATTTTTTTAATATATATTTTTTATCCACATATATAATGTTAATAATTTTAATACAGTATAACATTTGAAATTTACGTTTTTAAATATTTTCGTATTTTTTAACACAATACGTATATTACATTAAACCATATTTTTAAATATTTATATAATATGTACAAATTGAAATATATAAAATATGAAATATGTATAATATAATATTCTGTACCAGCATATTTATAATTAATATAATAATAAATATTAAATTATATAATGTATTAAACAATACATATTCAAACTCTCATTCAATATACCACCACAACTTTTACATATTATTACATAATAAAATAATGTCTATATATGTATAAACAAGATCAAATATAAACCATTCCAATTATTAAAAATTTATGTTAATACCAAACAAACAAAGAAAAGAAAAGTATACAAAAAAATTCAATTACATGTTCCTTTTAAACAAAATTATTATAACCGATAAAAAGATCGTCAAAATAACGAATAAGAACGATTTATTAAACCAACAAAAAATAAGTAACAAATAAACCCCACGAAGATAAAATGATGTATCCAAATCGATCATAAACTAAAATACAAATACACACCCGCACCTATGCACATACACATACACATACACATACATACATAACACATATAACCGTTTGTCTAGCCGGTGACGCGGAAATGTAATTAATTTCCCGATGATTCGCAGAAACCGCGAATTACTATGAACGTAAAAGGGTGACCACGTGAGACAGAACATATCCGAATACTGTCTACGTACAGAATATTCTTGACGTGTATGTATATAACCCTGTTATTAATTTGCTATGGTAGTTAGTCGCTAGGTGCTATCGAAAATGGCTCTGCTGCAACTGCAATCGAAAATGGATGGATGAATGAGTGAGTGATGGGGAAACGTGGAAATAAAAATAAAAAACGAAAAAGGGAATAAAAAAAGAAGAAATAAACAAAAAAAAACTTAAGAGAGATGAAAAGAGAGAGAGAGAAGTGGCTCGTAAACGCGAAATGAAAAAGAGAGATAGAAAGATAAAGAGAGAGAGAGAGAGGAAGAAATTGAGATAGAAGTACCCGATGAGGAAAGGGATAAAAGGGTGAAAGGGAGAAGGGAAACGTAGAGAATAATGCTCAGCCAGCTAGCTAGTCAACCGGCAGCCAATTCGCAACAGGAAATTGACAGAAACTAGAAAATCGCGTTTGTCCATCGCCTATTTGAAGATGAAAGACTACAATTGTGTATCTGTGAACTTGTATGTATGTAATTGTGTATGTATGTGTTTATGAGTGGGTGTGTGTTTCTACTATCTGTAACTTTTATACGTGTATTATATGATATATACGATTACACGTATAAGTTTTTCACTTCAAACAAAAACTCGTGTATTATTTCTATACGTGTGTGTGTTATACTAATAATAATAATGATTTTTTATAATGATCGTATCTATCTTAGAGACGAACAAAATTGTCTTAATTATATCGCGAAAATAATAACTCGAATATAATTTAAATTTTATACGTGTATTATATGATATATACTATTACACGTATAAGTTTTTCACTTCAAACAAACTCGTGTATTATTTCTATACGTGTGTCTGTTATACTAATAATAATAATGATTTTTTATAATGATCGTATCTATCTCAGAGACGAACAAAATTGTCTTAATTATATCACGAAAATAATAACTCGAATATAATTTAAATTTTATACGTGTATTATATGATATATACGATTACACGTATAAGTTTTTCACTTCAAACAAACTCGTGTATTATTTCTATACGTGTGTGTGTTATACTAATAATAATAATGATTTTTTATAATGATCGTATCTATCTATGAAATGAACAAAATTGTCTTAATTATATCGCGAAAATAATAACTCGAATATAATTTAAATTTTATACGTGTATTATATGATATATACGATTACACGTATAAGTTTTTCACTTCAAACAAACTCGTGTATTATTTCTATACGTGTGTGTGTTATACTAATAATAATAATGATTTTTTATAATGATCGTATCTATCTTAGAGACGAATAAAATTGTCTTAATTATATCGCGAAAATAATAACTCGAATATAATTTAAATTTTATACGTGTATTACATGATATATACGATTACACGTATAAGTTTTTCACTTCAAACAAAAACTCGTATATTATTTCTATACGTGTGTCTGTTATACTAATAATAATAATGATTTTTTATAATGATCGTATCTATCTTAGAAACGAATAAAATTGTCTTAATTATATCGCGAAAATAATTCGTATTTAATTATTCGCCTTATTAAATTACGTTTAACCGATTCGTTGTGTTTCAAGCACGTTTCGCTGCGATAAATCCTTGTATTGTTCAATGATTCGGTTGTTTTTTTTTTCTTTCTTTCTTCTCTTATTAAATCTATCGATCGTTCTTTTTTCTTTTTTTTTCAAATCTTTTAATAGATGTTTTATATTTTAGATTTACAATGGATAGGAAATTTTGCTATGAAGTATAAGACGTTAAAATGAAATTACGTTACACGTATGCGTATCGAATTGGTAATGAAACGTTGATGACATAAATAAATATTCATTTTGTATAATGAATTTTTTTCTTTTCTTAATTTCCACACGCGATTTATTATAATTTAAGATATAACGTTGATATTAAAATATAAATGAATTAATAAACGTGTCTCGGATATTTTTTTGATTTCCCTTTTTTTTTGCTTTTTTTTAACTTGGCCAATAATTTCACCGGACTACCCCTTGTAAATCTTCAAATTTAATTTCACGTTCCATCAAGTACCCAACCGTGCAATCTTACAAATCCGTGTAATTAAAAGAATAAAATTAAGTAATTAAAAGAGTGCTGTCGTTTAAAGAAAGAACCGAGTTCTGGACGATAAATGAACTCACCTCTCCTGGAATAACGCCATGTTCATTGACATTAAGAAAAGAATTGGTTTCTACAATCTCGTTGATTGTATTACGTATCACTTTCTTTCTACATTTTTACTCTCTTTCCTTTCTTTAATTATTATACTTACTATAATACAAAAAATAAAAAAGAACATAAATTTCTACTCCCTTTTCGTATCATTTTATTCAATCAAATATCCATATAACTATTCATCGTTTATTTTCTATTATTAATCTTAATTCATACCATTTGATATTATTTTATATATCTTCTCGATTAAAAATTATTTTCAAATATAAATATATATATTCAAAAATTCTAATCAATTTTAAATACAAATTTCTTAACACGTTCCTTGACTTATCAATCAAAATGCAACTTGGCAAACAAGAAACTTGTTAAATAATAATAATAATAATAATAATGATTATCTTTAAAAAAACATGTCAAGAAAATCTCGTTAAATGGTTTTTTTTTTTGATAAATCTTTTTCAATTTAAATCTTCAAAATAAAAATATAATAATTATTTATTACGTTCAATAAAACTAAGGAGTATTATATAGTTGAAAAATTGGTCGAAGAAAAAAAAAAATAATACAATTTTTATTTGTAATCTCATATATAAATAATATTTATAGATAAATCAAATATATATTTATGGATAGGAATGTAGGAAAAGAATGGATCCTTCAAAGTCGGTCATCCATAGACACGTGAATTCTATGACGTATGAAATCGAAGGGTTCAAAAGGTATCCAGTGTTATCAAGAAAATCGAATCGATCATATTCTCTGAGGAAATGATCGAGGAATCCTCCTGGAAACGCGAAAAAGTGATCGCGAATAATAGAAGGTTGTGCCTTCCCTCTTTCTGCATGACCGAAGAAATATCGATATTTATTAACCCCCCTTATAGTGCGGGAAACTGGTAGAGGCTCGATCAAACCTTTATTTCCAAAATTTAAATCTTCCTATCGACATGTGTCAACTGTTCAAACCAAGGGTGTGAACAATTTCACCTCAACGATCACATCGATCCAACACGAATTTCTTTTATTTATATTTTTATATTATTTTATGCATTTTTCAAAATTTATAGAATCTTTTAAATATTTTATTATCAAATAATTTACGTATAACATTTCCAATGACTAAATTATTTTTGCATTTATACATACAATCCAATAATTATTATAATAAATTTTTCTTTTCTATATTTTATTTTATTTTAATAAATGTCTACATTTTTTTAGACTGAAACTAAAATTATATATTATTTCTAATCGTAGTATAAATTGTCATATACACGATTTTATTCAAATTATTTTCTTCGATAATTCTCTCTCCTATCATTTTATCTAATAAATTTATAATTCTACCTATTTGTGCAAAATTGTTTTGAAATATTCAACATGTTAATGGTACACTGATTCTATTTAATCTCTTTGTAAATAAAAAACTCAGTTATCATTCTCTCTCTCTCTCTCTTTGATTCTCTCTAATTTTTTTAAAACGATTAAAAATTCTACTTTAACGCCTAATATCACATTTATTAGTATTCTCTATCTCTCTGAAATTTTTTCTGGCTCGTTAGAGACGTACGTAAAGAGAGAGTAAAAGAGAGAGAGAGAGAGAGAGAAAAAGCTCCGAAGTGGACGTCTACATGAAAACGAGATCACGAGATCAAAGTGCAATCTCGTGTAATTTTCTAAATCAAAGAGAGATATCCGATTTCTGTTATCTCGTTAGTTTAGTCACGATAAAAGATGATAAAATATTAAAGAGTTAGGATTAACGTTTACTGGAATATAATTCGAAAAATTACTTTTACAAAGGAAAGAATAAAAATACAAATAAAAATAAAAATAAAAATAAAAGAAAAAAAAGAAATAACAACATATCGTACAAAAAAAAAATCTAACGAAATTTAAACGAATTATCAATGTTTCCCCGCAAACGAACGGATACGTATCAACGTACGTTTCAATATTACGAAATATTGAAAAACGATTAAATTGTCAAGTTCCAAATATCATCTTAAGGAAATAGAAGTAAACGCGTGTTGTGTTAAATATAATAATTAAACAAAAATCTACGGAAAAAAATTATATTTTAAAAACAGAATATACACACATATAATATATATATATATATAAATTATAATATTTTTAATTAAATTTTTAAAATATATATATATTATATGAATATTCTGTTTTTAAAATATATATATATAAAAATTATATTGAATAAAGTTTCTATAAAAAGAATAAAAAAAAATTTTTCAAGTTAGATGTTTCACAGTAAAAAATTAAATGAATTCAAACAAAATATATATCCAATAATTCGGCACAATCTAATGTATTAATTCTATAGAAATTCCATAGAATTCTAATTCTAAGAAAAAGGTGTTCTTATGAAAGTAAAAAATCTGCACGTTCGTTTCCTCCTTCTTAGATGATCTTGAAAGTATCAGAAATTGTCGTTTGTTCTACTCACCGTCATCTATCCAAACCCTTGAATGAGAGAGTCAAGTCGTTTCAATCACGAAACGCTCTCTACCAGTTGAACGAGTGCACTTTCGTTCGCTGGTTGGGATGGATGATGATGCTGCTGAGAGAAGAGTGTGTTCCTAACGGGTTCGAAAGTGGCGGAGCGAGTGCTGCCACTAACACAATAACACCAACTCATTGTTAATGGGCTATCATGTAGGGCACACACAAAAAGGGACAACACAAAGATAGAAAGGGAAAGTGTGAGTTGGGGGAGGTGGAGGGGAGGGGGGGGTAGAAAAAGGGTTGGAAAGACAAAGAAAAGGGATGAGACGACCCGAATACGGGGGAAGTGAGGGGGGTGGAAGTGGCAGTGATGTCAAAGTTACCTCAATTGAACCACTGAAAGAAAGGAACGGAAATAAAATTGAGAGATCAAAATATTAGGGAATGGGGAGAGAATATTAAAGGAAAAGTGAGAGTAAAAAAGGGGTGGGAGGTGGGTGGGGGGGAGGGATATTATCCATAGATAATATTCTTTGATACCAACACGAATATCCTAAGATCAGCAACAACGTACAACCAACCAACCAACAAAACAATCGCGAATAAGTATACTCTTAGTCGTTAACGAGCTCGAAACAATGCTCATTGTGAACGATAATTAGTTTGTCGGTGGCACCGTCTTTGTCACTCTTTCTCCATCCTTCACCCCCTTCCCTCCTCCTCCTCCTCTTCTCTTCTATCCTTCCATCCGAAAGATTAGACCTTTCCCTTGTTTTACTGAACTACTCTTTTGAAGGTGACTTCTTCTTCCTCTTCTTCTTCTTCTTCTTCTTCTTCTGCTTGTTCTTTCTCTTCGATGAGAAACGATGTTCCTGATTAAACCCCTTTTTTATCGATTTTCACGCGATAAGAAATTAAACCGATCATCGTTTAAACGCTCTTGCGAATTACGTTGACATGTTTTTCATATTTTTTCCTCCTTTTTTTTTTTTAATTTTTCAACGCTAGATCTAACAAGGGGAAAGTAAAAATTACTCGTTCGACATTTCTCTTATAATTAATAGAAACGAAAAAAAATGTAAAAAAATATGTCTGACTTCGATACGCGTAATTATTTCCTTACAATCATTCTTATTCGCAAAATAAGAAAAATTAAATTGGAAAAACAAATCATTTCGATTCCTTCGATAGGAATAAATTATACGTCAATCCTCGATTGTTCTAATGTTAAACAAATTATTTCAAGTGTGCAAAATTGTATTTTTTTTTGATATTTAATACGCGTATTTGTGTTTGAAACGTTAAACGCGAATGTTTGATTTGAATTGATTCGAAATAATAATTGCATGATAGTTTGTTCGGTGTACTCATTCGTGTTTTTTCCGTTTTCTTTTTTTTTTTTTTTTTATTAAGTTGCCAAGGAAGAAGAAGAGAGAGGGAGGAAGAAAATTTCAAAAGTGCAAAAGCAAAGGCGTTGCGATCGATTAATGGTCGTGCTTCGTTAGTCGTCTGACCATGCACGTTCACGATGAAACTTTGCCATGTATAAGTATATATATATATATATACATAAGAGTATATATTTTCCCTTTATAAGTATTATATATACATACACATGCTACTTCTGGAGAGACCTTAATAACATAACGTGACATAATATCACAATTTTCGCTCGCTCACAATTACTTAACACGCTAAGTATGTAACGAAAAATACATCACATGTGTTACTTTACTACAATTTTCTCTCAACACACTGTATATATATATATATGACAAATGAATAATTCATTAGAAAATTGAAGTGTCGACGTGTTTTTTTTAATTTCGACACGTTCTCCTTATCATCGTCAAGAATAAATCATTGGAATATATTATTTGTAGTATACTGATTTTATGATTTACACTACACTGGTGATACTTGTTATAACATAATCAAAGAGATTGAATAGATATATTCAGAAAAGAAATAAGAAGTATGGAAATAATCATTTTGTTCAATTGAATTGGACCCCCAAAATAAATCGTAGAAACCGATCTGTCAGGTAGAAATAAAACGAACCTTGTAATTACATGTAATTTATCCCGTTAACACGGTATACTGCACAAAGTCCGTACTGTAAACGGATAACCCAGCTTGCTTGCTTGCTTGCTTGCTTGCTTGCTAGCTTGCTCGAACTAAAAATACATCTACCGAGAGATAGAAAAATTCTAAACTCAAAATCGGTTATGACAATCGCAAGAAAATTTACTAACATTTTGTTTTTTGGTATATTATTTCTATCTTATCAAAAAAAAAAGAAACAAAAAGTATATTCCCAAATACGTTTGCCTTGTAACTTGAAATAATTGCTGTTACGAGAATTTTTGAAATTAAACTCATAGGATAGTGAATAATTGTGTTGGTTTAACACCTGTTTTTATATAATACACGAATAATAATCAATTATTGTAGAATCGATTGGAGTTAATTAAAAAATTGAAATATGATTCTTCTTCGTATACAAGGTGTTAATCGATTTGAAATTTATGAAGAATTCCTGTTACTGTTTAAGTATGAACATTTGTAATTGAATAACTTTTTAATCAATTCTTACATGATAGTTTGTTTTTCAAACATGTTTCTTTTTTGTTTTAGTTTCGTGCATAGAATACGTTGACACCATTTGGTTGATAAAACTTTAAACATCCTGTATAAATCGAATAACATTTAATATATTGACTTGAATCAATCAAAATATTTGATATCATCATACAGTTGATGAATAACTATTACAACTTCAACTCTATCTACTATACTCGATATATTATAATACGTGCAAATTTGTATAATCATAAGAACGAAATTTGGATTATCTAAAATCGATAAAACTAACTAACGATACAAAAATTAAACGAAGTTCTAGATATACCTATCGACTAGATACTCATATATTAAATTTCATCAAAATAAATTATTCCAAATATATTCTAATATATATAATCAAATAATTACAACCTTACAAAAGAAAAAAGAAAGAACACAAGATATTTATCTCTTACAATTAAAGATACAAATCTGTATATTATCTAGAAAAGATAACCAAAAATATATGGAAAGAAAGAAATAGAAAAAAAAGAAAAAGAAACGAACAAACATGAAACGAAACATATTTCAATACTAAAAACTACGTTTAAATAATTTATTACCTATGTACCTACCTATTTGTATGTAAAAATTGAACGTTTCAACGGAACGTTGATAAAAAGAGAAGAAAAAAAAATTTTCGCGTGCGAAAATGGTATAATATAACAGAAAAAAAAAATAAAAAAATAAAAAAATAAAAAATACAACTAGATACGGATACCTCTGGGATCGTGTAAGTTCTGACCGAAGTTAAAGTACTTTCGAATGAAAATACGTGCTCCTGGGTGCTCGAAGTGTCACCAAGAAGAAGCACCATCGTTTTCGGAAGTGCGATCCTGCCACGCGAGGCAATGGGTCTTCTTTCCAAATGGAAGAGGGTCATTGTCATGACTAAAGCTGATTGTGAGATTTGTCAGCCAAGCTGGTCTCGTTGTAAGCGTCTTGTCAGATCCCAACCATAATACACTGGGCTGTGGACGGTAATAGGACTCTAAACTCGACTCATTTTTGCAATTTAAAACACCATGATCAATATATCGGTACTTTCATAACAAATATGTATTATTAATCAATATTAACAAATATTTTCTCCAAGTTTATTAAACACAATAAAATACTTCCCTTATTTTTATCCTCAATAAACGTCAACAAAATATTTCATGGTTTTTATTAATTCGTACTGTTTTCCTTGCAATTGATGGTACTTGGTTATATTATTTGAGAAAAATAATCATTTTGTTAATATTTATATGATAAATTATGATTAAAGAGTATTTCTCTCCGATGATCGAATTTAGCCCCGCACATTTTGTTTTTCAAAACCAACTCACCTCCCCCCTGCGTGCAATATATGTGCATTAATAATAGTAACACGATGTTTCATTCTTTTCTTGATTTTTTCTTTTTTTTTTTTTGGTTAACGTACAATAGAACGCAAAAAATGGATGCATCAAATACGCTAATGCAATTTGGAGAGAGAAAAAAAAAAGAAAAGAAACTGATCTGAAAATAAACGTCACGCGAACCGATTTTCGAGATTATCCAATCAATGTCATTTGATAATCCTTAAAGTTTTAGAGTACCGAGTAGTTATAAAAGAAACTTTAAACAACAACAACAAAAAATAGTATACCTAAGTATAATTAGCGCGGAAGTCAAATGGGGGAAAATTGCTTCCGCGAATCGTTAATATTATGCACGTTTCGCGATGCAACATCAGCAACAACAGCAGCAGCCAACAGTAACAGCAGCAGTGCCGAAAAATTCTATGACTCGTAAGTGTGAGTAAAAGGGCCGGCTAACAAACACATATATATATTTATATATACGGTATACACATATACACGTGTATACTATTTTACATAACAACAAGGTATACCACGAGGATTTTATACCTTGGTCGTAGCTTTAATCGGTGATGTTAATTTCAACGTCGGACTTTCGGAACGGAAAGAACGAGTTGTTGTATCTGGCGCGCAGGCCTATTGCGATAAGATATACACCACTGCTTTAATTAAAGATGGAAAGTAAAGAAGAAAGAAAAAAAGAAAAAAAAAAAGAGGAAGCAACTACGAACGTCAAGTCTCTGACGTATTCTCTTTAAAAAAAAAAAAGAAAAAAGTAGAGAAAAAATAGCACACACAGAAAGGATCTTCGAATTCTCGATATTAGACGCAACATTTACGTGATGTTTCGGTAAAATTTTGTTAAATAAAAAAAAAAATGAAACATAAAAAACCCCACCCCACCCAAGCCCCACCCTTCCTTCCTATAACGCAAGCCTATGAACTATGGAATTATAATAAAAGATTTAATATATATATATATCGGTTATAATAATAATAATAATCCAAATAAAATATCCAACTAAAATAATAAAATATGAAAGACTCACTGATTGAGGGTGCGATCGTTGCTCCCAGTGGTAGCCGATCCCTGAACCCCGGATGCAGCGGCGGCAACTGAACCCGAATCGTGATGTCTCCTTTCCTTGTGGACGATGCCCATCAACTTCATCCACGGATTGTTCGCCGCATGGGCGCCAATGCCGCCGCTTTGCCACATTGCGCTCGCCAGCCTCGCTCCGAACTAAGGAGCCCTTCTTGGGCTCCAATAAGCAACGAGGGAAGACGAGTCTCAATAAAATATCAGCGTCGACGATAGAAGCGACGCTTATTTGGGCCGCTAGCTTGCCCGGCCCTGGATAGGTGCGAGGTGCCCTGCACGGCCCCGTTGCCTCCAGAGCCAGGCCCTCGAGCACCTCCACCATCTAATCCTCCTTGATATCTTCACAGCCTTTTAAAAGGCCCAACGAATCACTCCTTTTAATCACTCCTTTTAATTATATAATAACCTTCTCGTTAAAATTATATTATTTAACACTTTTTCTATAACAACTTACGATTTCACACTCTGCGCGCGACGCGGTCAAATTTATTTTTATAAATAAGTATATATATATATTTGAATATATTTTATATATCCTAAATATATATATATATATATATATATGGAAATTTGAATCACGCACAATAATAATAAATATATTTTTCCTATCGAATTCCCAGCCCTTTTCCCTTTGACATTTTTTCTATCTTCGACGATATCTGCACAAATAACACGCACCAAGAGTTCCTTCCTATTCTTCTTCTTCTCCTCCACCCGCGCATCAACCTCCTCTCCCTCCCCCTCCTGGACCCCCTCGTCCACCACCACCTTTTCTTCGTCAAGCTGCCGTTATTGCCGGTGCTATCGCTTCTACTTTTGCTTTTGCTTCTACTTTTGCTTTTGCTTCTACTTTTGCTTTTGCTTTTGCTTTTGCTTTTGCTTTTGCTTTTGCTATTGCTCCTTCTTCTTCTATGAAAAAGTTCGGCCCAAGTCGACCTTCTTCTTCTCTTCCTTCTTTTACGCCACTTTACGTCTTCCTCTTCCTTTTCCTCTTCCGCCACCACCTCCTCCTCCCCCTCCTTCTCCTCCTTCTCCTCCTCCTCCTCCTTTAGCTTCCTCGAAGCTTTCTCTCGCCGATACGCCGCCGTCTCGATTTACGTCACCTGCGTTTCTCTGTGCTCTTTCAAAGAAATTATCCCGTTGCTGTTCGGTAGTATGATTTCTTTTTTTTTTTTTTATTATGCTTTTAGTTGTCTTCTTTCTCTCTCTCTCTCTCTCCCTCTCTCTCTCTCTCACACACATATATACGCAAACACAAGATCATCCATTTAGTCATACGTTCGTAAATGTTTACACAAACAGAAATATACAGATACATACACACGTAATAATGCAGATATACATTCACACGTACACATAATGCAGATATACATTCACATATACACATACACACGTAATAATGCAGATATATTAGGGAACCGGAAAGTAATGTCGTTTTTATACATTAAAAAACAAAAAATTTACAAAAAAAGAAAGAAAAACAAATTTGAGATTTAATTATTCACAACTAAATAAGTCACTTGAAATTTAAAATGTTTTTGGCACTACTTTGAAGTACACAATAAACTGACAAATGATTAAATTTTGGCATGCTGAGAAACATTACTTTCCGGTCCACCTATACATTCACACGTACACATACACATACACACGTAATAATGCAGATATACATTCACACATATTACATACACACGTAATAATGCAGATATATTAGGAGGACCGGAAAGTAATGTCGTTTTTTACATTAAAAAACAAAAAATTTACAAAAAAAGAAACAAATTGGAGATTTAATTAGTCACAACTAAATAAGTCACTTGAAATTTAATATGTCTTCGGCACTACTTTGAAATACACAATAAACTGACAAATGATTAAACATTGGCATGCTGAGAAACATTACTTTCCGGTCCACCTATACATTCACACATACACATACACATACACACGTAATAATGCAGATATACATTCACACATATTACATACACACGTAATAATGCAGATATATTAGGAGGACCGGAAAGTAATGTCGTTTTTTTACATTAAAAAACAAAAAATTACAAAAATAAATAAATTTGAGATTTAATTATTCAAAACTAAATAAGTCACTTGAAATTTAAAATGTCTTCGGCACTACTTTTAAATACACAATAAACTGACAAATGATTAAATTTTGGCATGCTGAGAAACATTACTTTCCGGTCCACCTATACATTCACACATACACATACACAAGTAATAATGCAGATATACATTCACACGTATACATACATACACGTAACATGTATTTTCTGTTCGTCCTATCCTCTCGACCTTCGAACTCCCTTCTTTTTAACATCGACCCTTTTTTTTTTACTTTGACGATAGATTTCTCTGCTCCGAGGACGCGGCAAACGTGACTCAAAAGATCGTGTCGTCTCTTCTTCTGGGCTTCCTTCGAAGCAATCCAGAATCAGATCATCGTCGAACCGTCGTCGACCTTACTGACATGAGTTTCTACGCGTACTGACCTCAATCGATCCCGCTGCAGACCGAGAGTGCTATGTTTATTTACTAAAATAAGTAAGAGCTTTTTGTAAAGTGTTTACGTGGCTTCATTTAACCATCCATAACATCTGTTAAGACACTTTAAACGATGTTACATGATTTTTTTTTCTTTTTTTTTCTTTTTTTCTTTTCGTTTTTATTTGAATAAATATCTCATAGAAGTTTATATTGAATTTTATCGTAATAATATTAATATTACAAACAAATTTAACCATCCATACCATCTGTTAAGACACTTTAAACGATGTTACATGATTTTTTTTCTTCTTTTTCTTTTTGTTTTTATTTGAATAAATATCTCATAGAAGTTTATATTGAATTTCCATTGTATCGTGTAATACGATATAATCAAAATTAACTTTCGTTATGTAAATTATATATTGATGATAATAATAACAACAAGAAAAAAAAGGTAATAAATATAAATGAAATTTGGAAAAAGTGCGTGTATGGGAGTATTATTTTTATAATTTTATTCAAATTTATATCGTTAATCTTTTTCCTTTTTTCTTTTCATTTTTATATGAATAAATATCTCATAGAAATTTATATTGAATTTCATCGTAATAATATTAATATTACAAAACGAATTTACATTGTATCCTGTAATAGGATATAATCAAAATTAATTTTCGTTATGTAAATTATATATTGATAATAATAACAACAACAAGAAAAAAAGGTAATAAATATAAATGAAATTTGGAAAAAGTGAATGTATGGGAGTATAATTTTAATAATTTTATTCAAATTTATATCGTTAATTTATTCGATGTCATTAATCGAGTACTTACGCGTGCATAAATATATTCGTTGTTTTTATTGTGTTGAAAAATTGATCTTCTTTTTTCTTTAATTTCAACGAATCATTATATAGTTTTCTAATGAATCCTTATCGTTTGGCTACTTCAGACATAATGGGGGAGGGGGGAGGTGGTTGCAAACGATTATTGGTTTTATATCATCTCGTTTGCATTTTATCGCAGCTGATAATGCGAAAGTTAGAAAAATGGTATAAAGGGAAAGAAAAAAGAAAATATGCAATTCTTTTCTTTTCTTTTTTTTTTTTTTTTCTCTTTTTTTTCGCAATCGTATCCAAAACGCACGATGCCGTTGCTGCACGCGGCTATAATCGTTAACGGTATAATAAAGATTTTAACGAAACCGTACGGGGAATAATTTGTTACAACCTGTTGGCTTTTCATCCCTATTCAATTACACGCAGCGTAATAATAAAAATAGCGCGATTTGCTTTGGTCTAAATTAAAAAGAAAAAGAAAAGGAAAAAAGAGAAAAGAAAAAAGAAAAAATTAACACGCCGATCTTAATCTTTTTCTTATTATTAATGACCGACACACACTTCGTTTTATCGTTGAAAAATGGAAATATTAAAATAAAATAAAGTAATAAAGAAGCGTAACGCACTAAAGATTTTGTTTTATCAAAGAAAAATAATTTTGTTATCGATAAACTCTCGGCAGGTGATTAAAAACTCGAATTAATTCGAAACATTCATTTAGATTTCACGTAATATTATTTTCTGAATTAAGCACGTTCACCCTGCGAACTCCTGCGAGTTATCAGAATGCCCTTTAACACGAACCAATTTTTGCATAAATCGATAACTTCCATATTATTTCTTAAATAATAATTTAATATAAAAGTTTATTCTTAAAACGATGGAGATACTGCACGTTACTACTCGTCAGAAAAATAATTCTATTCTATTTCCAACGAAATATTTAATACGTGCATATATAAAAAAAGAACAAAAACCATTACGATATTTCAATAAAATAAGATAATCAAATAAAAAAAAAAGGCAACCTGATTTTTAACTTTCGTTCTCTCGAGAAATTAGAAAAATGTAAAAACTTTCGTTAGACTTCTTTTTGTACGATGAAGAAAACAATTTCAGTAACTATTATTATTATTATTATTATTATTTTTATTACTTATTAACAAACCGTAATCCTTTGAAAAATTAGAAATATGTTAACCCAGCCCTGGCAAATCGATATTAACAATTTTTCTTCTATAAAGAAATTCGAAATAAAGGTACAAAATTGCGATAAACAATCGTACTAGCTCTTTAACGAATCAATATAACAAAATGGAATGAATATTATTTGTATTATTTATTACAGTACAAAACAACCCTTACTCATTCTCGTTGACACCGATCGCAAAGTGGAAAGTTGAATTTCGTAGATGGCAGCCAGTAGCCTTCGCAAATTGACCAGCTTCTAAATTATTAGATCGACCGTAAAGTTATCCATCCCCGTTTATAGTGCGAGGTTCACACGTTCTATATATAAACTAAATACTCATGCTCGTGTGTCAAACGACGCAAAGAACCACGATTATCGACTGGTGTATGTGCGCGAGTATGTACGTGTGTATGATATCGATTTATCTTGAAAATCACTATAAATTGACACGATATAATATCCCTCTAATATCCCCCTATAATATTCGGGTATTCTTGTTAACACTAAACCAACCTTCATGTATAATATCTATTGCTATCGTAAACGGTCAAATGATCGTTTTAATGAAAAAAAAAAAACAAACAACGACAACGTAATTTTAATATATAAAATATTATATTAAATTAATTTAATATTATTAATATAAAATATTATATATAGTAATTATTAAAATATTATATTAAATTAATTTAATATTATTAATATAAAATATTATATATAATAATTATTAAAATATTATATTAAATTAATTTAATATTATTAATATAAAATATTATATATAAATATTATATATATATTATTTATAAAAATATTATGTATATATATATTATTTTTATAAAATTGTATTAAAAATTATAATATTATATTAATTTAATTAATATAAAAATTTAAGCCAATTTTGAACGTGGCAAAGAACATTTTTTCTTTTACTTAGAAATAAATTATTTTATACATATTACCGTATTATTATAAATTACAGAATACGATTATTTGATCACGCATGAGATAGGTTTATATATATAGTGTTAAGAGCAAACACGTAGGTGTTATATTATATGTATACCAATAAATCCAGGTTAAACGTATCCACGATACAAATTTCTGTCTAATTTATCGAGTACACAACAAAGTTTCTTGATATAACATTTAAAAATACATAACTAATGAATAAAAAAAAGAGGAATCTCTCTCTCTCTTTCTGGTGCAACGATTTATTCAAAAGAACAGATTAATCTCGTTAAGAACAAATACGTGGGTGTGTACGCGATACAAAATCTGGGTTACGTGTATCTTTAACACCAAAATCTATCCGTAAAGAAGAAAATTAAACAAAAGTTATTGTTCGTTTTAAATCTGCTGAGAGTACAAATGTGTCGATAATTATAAAAATTTAGTTAACAATAAATCGTCGAGGAAAAAAAAGTAGGGAAAAATATGAATTTTATGATTTATTTCTATATTAAAATATTATCAAATAAATTCGAAAATAAATAAATTTGTATTATTTTGTTAACTCGGGCGTATCCACTGTGGTAAATAATCGAGGCACAAAATATAAAGAAGAAGAAGAAAAAAACACAAAAGAAAAGAAAAGAAAAAAAAAAAATAATAATAATAATAATAATATATCTTTCTCATTTTACTGCAAAGATTTATTAAAAGAAGAAGAGACTCCCGGGTCGAACTAAATGCATGTTGAAACGAAAAGCTTTCTTTGCTGAATCGTTTCATTAAATGTGCAAGACCTTATCCCGAAAAGTAAGGAGCCTGACGACGAGAGAAGGAATCCGACTACGGAACAGAAACCGCACGAAATTAATCCGTTTCACTACGGCATTAAAAATAGTTCTGGGTCGACGTAAATCGATCTCCTTTGTCGAGGAGGAACGCACCGAGGAAAAAAAGTCAACGCTGAAGGGGAATTCTCGAAAATTCACGATTTTTATCGTAGATATTAAAAGAAAATTAGAAATAAAAAAACAAAAAAAAAAAAGCAAGAGTTTAAAAAATATTCTTTTTCTTTTTATTTTAAACATCCAAACGACGTATATTTTTATCCAATTCTATTTTTTTCTTCTAATATTTCCCCTTTACTCTTACTCTTACTCACTGTCACTTATATCATAACGAAAACAAAATAAGTTTAGCGAAGTAATCGAGAACTAATAAGATGAAACGCGGGTTTCCATTATAAACTGCAAACATTATAACATTATCACGTACGGTTTCTCATGATTAACGACGCGATAAATACAGTAATACACGAGAGTTTTACCCATAATATATAATACACCAACTACAAATGCAAATCCTCATTTTCAAATCTAGTCCTTTACTTAAGTACGAAGATTGAAATACTAAAAGGGAAACATAGACATAGACATAGACATAGAAGGAGACGGAGAACTCTGATCGACGAGAATGAAATTACTTTGATGACATATACTTCCTCGCTAAAACGTTCCCCCCGGTATAAACAGACACGTTAAATGATGAAACATGAGGAAGAGAAGAGGAAAAATAATAAATATAAAACGATACGAGAAAAAACACGCACAAATTACAATAATCGACTATTATAGAACAAATTTTATTACGCGTTTTTTCTCAATTGCATAATTGCATACTAATTAATCATTCAATGATCCATCTTCTCTCTCTCATTTTTTCCTTGAATTAATTTATTTATATTTTTACATATGTCGTATAATATAAAAAACATTTCACTACGTCCTCGCGCGTTAATTGAATAATTAAAGTATTAATAATAAAATAAAAAATAAATTAATCGATGAGACATTATTTTCATCTTCGTTTACGTTGAATTAATTTATTTCTAATTTGGGCATGAAATTTGAGAACAAAAAACATAAGTTCTTCCATTTTAAATTAATCAATGCACAAAAATTCGTTGTATTGTTTCGTTTCTAATTCGTTTGATTTAATATTTCTTTGTTATTTCAATCATTCCTCACACACACAAACACACACACACACACGCACGCATATATCAGACACGTATACTCTCTTTCTCTCTCTCTCTCTCTCTTACCTCTTAACTTCAGTAGATCAATGCACTCGTTGAAGCGAACTTTCACCGGTCATGCATGACGTGGCAAGGGGAGGAGAAGAGAGAAAACAGGTAAATTGTAGATATACGCACTGCACTATATTTTTACTTATTTCTTCCTCTTTATTTTCCTTTTTTAACTTCTTTATCCCAGCAACGAAAAACCAACAACAACAAGAGTCCAGGATTCCGAGCGTAATCCTTTAGATTTTAAAACCGGCACGATAACGACCTTCTCGTATGATACTAAGCACCAAAAAATGAAACAAATATTTCGTGGAAATTATCGTACGAATAAACGAACGAACGAACGAACGAACGATGAACAAACAAATTTTCCGATTTTCCAATCACCCCCCTCTTCTAAGTCTATTATCTTTCTCCTTGTTTTTCACATAGATACAATTCAATGTGATAACTCGAAGCAAAAGGATTCGATTTATTTAACTCCTCCTTTTGTTCGTTCGTGTAATTAAAAAAATCGGAAAAAGAAAGAACGAAAAAACGAAAAAGGATAACAGAACGAAGATAATAATTGGAAATAAATTAATTGGAAAAAGTAAAAGAAAAAAAGAAGAAAAGAAAGAAAGAAAGAAAGAAAAAACAAACACAAGGAAGACACGCAGGCAAGCAGGCAAGCAAGCAAGCAAGCAAGCAAGCAAGCAAGCAAGCAAGCAAGCGCAAGCACGCAGAGAAAACGCGTTTACATTCACTAAAACCTCGGCTATCGTCCCACTGACACACTTAATCTCGCATTCATACCAACCACCCCTTTTCAGTGATCCTCTTCGACCCCCTTTGAACGAGCGAAAGATTAGACCGTTCGTTGATGAACGAGGAAATGAAGAAGACGGATTTTTTATTTTAATAAATCAATGTAGATAGACAGATAGATAGATAGATAGATAGATAGATAAATAGTTGGATAGACAGATTGATAGATAAATAAATTGATAGATTGAACGTTAAAGGATCTTAGAAATTTCTAATGAAGTGACCACAACCACTGATGATCTTATCAAGAGGGTGAGAAGCCGCGTGTTTGGCAACGCTCGATCCAAACTCTACAGGTCGCCTTCTAACGGTTTACATCCACGAAATAACGATGTGAGATACGTTCCAAACATAGGATAGAGGAAAAATAGATTGAGAGAATAATTTGGAGAAAATAGAAATAATCGTGGGGGGGAGGGGAAAAGAAAGTGTGCCACGTGTTATCTCACGAAAAACAAAACAAAACTAAACAAAACAAATGAAAAAATAGAAAAGGAAATGGAAGAAAAGCAATTTCAATTTGAAGGAACGATGTTACGTTAATATCACGTACAAACGTTAAGTTCACCTCGGACAAGAGGAACTGGAGTGAACGAGAATGAGAAAAAGAGGAAGAAGTATAAGAAGAAATCTAAATAAGATCCTTAGCTAGTTATTTGATGTTTAACAAAAAAGAAAAAAGAAAGGAAGAAAAGAAACGAAAAGGGGGTGGAGGGGTGGCAGGCAAACTTATTCGTGAAAAGGTACACCATGAGATAAGTTGTCCTAGTCGTCGTATTGGTCGTAGCGATAGTCATCGTTGCAAGGTATCAACGACCTTGGGCTGAGTTCTTCTTACGGTTGGTGGTGCAGAAGAGAGGATGCATTTAAGTCGTGAAGAATATTAGATTCCTGTACCTTGTAATATAACACGGAACACGGAAAAGAAGAAAGGAAGAACGAAGACGCGAAAACGGAGACGACGAGATGGATGACACTGAACACGCACACACACACACACAACGTTTCTCTCTGGTAATATTACGATATGCATATGCACATATATATATACACACGTACATAAACGTATTTATGTATTATTTATGGATCCAAAAAAAAAAAAAATATATATATATATACATATACATATACACATAAAAATCCATCCACTTTTTCTTCCTTAAGAAATTTGCTTTGCTCCACGTTCGCAAAGTTAGTAGTTAAAAAAACGTTTCGAGGATGGAAGGACGCGACGCGAGGGATTCCGCAGGACGTTCTTGGTCAAGCAGGAGCGTCGAACCTGGACGTACCCATCGCTGACACCACGGCACGATGTCGGCCAATGGGATCGCGCGATCTCAGCCGCATTGGCGGTGCGTGAGAGAGATCGCGGGGTAAGAGAGGCAACACACGACGCCGCACGCCGTCTGCACCACCGAATGCACCCACCCACCTTTACCTCACCCCTTTGGAGCTCTATTCCCCCTCTTTCACCATCAACCACCACCTCCTCCTCCTCCTCCACCTCCACCTCCTTCCTTCTTCTCCTTCTCCACCTCTTCTTCTTCTTCTTCTCCTCCTCCTCCTCCTTCTCCTTTACCCTCTTCGTCCTCCTCCTCCTCCACCACCACCACCACCACCTCCTCCCCCTCTCACGAAAAAAAGGTCCGTCACCTGCACACGATCCTTCCTCCTTTCCAAATGATTTCTAATCACACCGATTATATTATTAGCATTCAAAACTTATCTAATTTCTTTTCCTCCACGCCTTTCTTTCTCTCTTTCTTTCTCTCTTTCTTTCTCTCTCTCTCTCTCTCTTTCTTTTCTTTCTCTTCTTCGGAAAAACCAACTCGATGATTTCCTTCCCTCTCGGTTATCAATACGAGAGAAGGAAGAAAAATAAGAAAATTTGTATAAATCAAATGAAATGAAATGAAATGAAAAGGGAAGACGAGAAGCCCTTGTGTCTACGCTCGCTTCGACACTTTTAGAGGATTCGATCGTATTCCGACCGGTCCTCGAGGTCAACGCGGCCTAACCGTAAGCACACGTTTGTTTCACCTTTACTACGAAAACGGGAGAGGAGAGAGAAAAAGAAAAAGAAAAAGAAAGACAAAAAAAAAGAGAAAGAGAAAGAGAAAGAGAGAGAAATAGAAATAGAAAGAAAGATTGATAGAGAAAAAGAGAAGTAGAAAATTAGAAAGAAAGAAAGAAAGAAAGAAAGAGAGAAAGAGAAAGAAGGAAAGAGAGAAAGAGAAAAAGAAAAGAGAGAGAGAGAAAAGTAGATAGATGATCGACGATAGTGATCATTCACTCATTTCATACATTCACTTTCTTTCTTTCTTTCTTTCTTCCTTGTTTTCTCTCTTTACATTCGTGTTAAATCTCGATGGACATGTTGAAATAAATAAAAAAAGCGAAAGTAGAAAAAGAACAGGTATAACAAGAATAAAAAAAGAGAGAAAGATTTAAGAAGAAGAAATTCGTGCTTGTATGCGTGCGTGCGTGCGTGCGTGCATGCGTGCATGCGTGCATGCGTGCGTGCGTGCCTTGGGGAGGACGCTGATGCCTACGAGTCCTTGTCACGATTATTGTTGTTGTTGTAGTAGTTGATAGTTGTTGTTATTTGTTGTTGCTGTTGTTCTTGTGGTTCTGCTTGTTTTTTGTTGCGGTTGTTACTATAATTTCGTCGTCCTGGGTGATCGTAGTAATAGTAATAGTAATAGTAATAGTAATAGTAGCAGTTAGTAATAGTATTTAGCAGTAAAGAAGAATAATTGTCATGAGTGTGTTGACACCGATTATTATTATATTTTTTTGTTTGTTTTTTATGATCGAGCAGTGACAGTAATAATAGTACTAATAATAATAGTAGCAGTAGCAGTAGTAGTAGTAGTAGTAGTAGTAGTAGTAGTAGTAGTAGTAGTAGCAGAAGAAAAATAAGAATAAGAAGAAGAAGAAGAAGAAGAAGAATAAGAAGAAGTAATAATTGTTGTAGTAGATAGTAATAGATGTAGTGATAGTAGCAAAAGTAGAAGAATTAGAAGAAGAAAAAGTAGAAGAAATAGAAGTAGAAGAAGAAGAAGAAGAAGAAGAAAAAGAAGAAGAAGAAGAAGAAGGGGGTCGGGTGTAATGGAAAAAGGCACCCCGACTGAAAGAAAAGCGGGCGGCCACGAGACTCCCGCGCGGAGCCCAACGTTTCGCCTCACTGCCGGGCTCACTGCAGGCTCTGACGCACCAAGCTTGCCTCCTCCACCACCTCCATACCAACCTCATCCTCCTCTCTCATCCTCTTCCTCCTCTATTCCTCCACCTCCAACCCCTGGCAACCACCTCTCTTACTCTCTCTCTCTCTATCTCTCTCTTTCCCTTCGCTTACAACCTACCATCTACCTGTGTATACACCACACTGTTCCCTCAGTTTGCCTCTTCCTCTTACCCCCACTACCTACCCCATACCTCCCGCTCTCACCCTCAGCTACCCTTTCTTCTACCACGGTACTCGGTTTCGCGCGCACATAGTCGCATATACTCGTTCGAAAGAGAGAGATGGACTATTCGACACACCTGCGCCCTATCCACCACCGAGTATTCCATCTCTCTCTAAATCCTCCCTCCCTCACTCTCTCTCTCTCTCTTTCTTTCTTTCTTTCTTTCTTTCTCCCTACCCCTATCTAAAACCACCCTTCTGCCTTACTCCCACCTTATTCCCTCTTCCTTCTTACACATTCTCTCTCTCTCTCCCTCTCTCTCTCTCTCTTTTTCTTTTTTCTTTCTTTCTCTTTCTCTATCATACAACTCCACGCTGCTTCCACGTCGTTGATTTCACGATATCCAGCTAAGTCTATCTATCTCTTTCTCTCTTTTTCTCTCTTTCTCTATCCCTCACACATCGAAACCGATCCCCAGCGCTAATAATTGAGCACCTTGCGGATCAGAGACTCGGAACTAGTCGAGAAAGTCGAGCTTATTTGCTTTGATAACTTAAATCATTATTTTTTACAAGTGTATGTATACATATACGTGTACGTGTGTCTTATTCTTACTTTATTTCCCTTATGTTCCTTCTTCCTTTTGAGATAAGGAATAAAATCCGTGCTATTATGTCATTACAGGTACGGATATAGCTTTTATAAGCATGTTTGATTGCTCCAACGTAAAAAAAAAAGAAATTTATTAGGGAAGACCGTTAGCCTTTTTTCTAAATTTTTTTCTTTCTCTCTTTCTATCTCTCTCCCTCTCTCTCTCTCTCTCTCTTTTACACTCTCAACGATCGATTCACCTTTTATTACTCTAACGCAAACCCTCAATTTATGTGAAACTTTATCGGATCGTATATATTTTTTTGAAAAAGTCATTCTACACAACGTGTACAGAAATCGATCATTTTCTTTAAAAAGAAAGAAAAAAAAAAATAAATATATATATCCCATGCAAAAACACACGAGTATATATATGTATGTATGTATGTATGTATGTGTATACGTATGGATATGTATGTGTAATACGTGTGCCATGTATTATATGCAAATTTTCTTATAAAGTATATACATAGGACTATAAAGCCAACGAGAATATTACAAAGTGATATAAGTTTTCTGTTCGTTCGCTTTTGAACCGTAACAAAAACGCGATGTTTAATATTAAATATCCTAAATGCATTCACACGTTCTCTTTCTTTCTGATCCTCCCTTTTTTTTCTATACAAAAAGAAAACATCGTATTTAATTTGCACTGCAGGACGTATGAAATAATTGTCATTTTTATTTTCTTTCCTTACTTATTTATTTATTTATTTTTTTTACCAAAACACAGAAACTTCGTTGAACATCCTGCAGATTTGATTATAATTAATCGCATTTGCGTGATTTACCGTATTCTTTAAGCATCTCATTGAATTTGTATATTTGGAGGGGGTAGAATAATATAATAAAAATATAGAAAAAAAAAAAAGAGCTTTTAATTTTCTTCCCAGAAAGAGAGAGAGAGAGAGAATTGAATTTTTAATAAACCGTGAAAAACTATGTTTTTTCTATGAAATAGAGTACGCGATGTAAAAAATAAATATATACACGTTGATTCAAAAACATGTGTGTACGTATGCACCTATACATATGTGTTGTTAATGTATATTTTAGGTTTCATGAGATTTACTGTACAAACGTTGAGAAAATAAAAATAGAATAGAATGAAATAAAACTAAAATAAGGAAAATAAAATAAAATAGACCGAAAAAGAAAAAAAAAATAACACAAAAAAGTCGTGAAACTACGATGCGGCATAAAATTGTAATGCGGAGGCAGACAGCAGCTCTTCGTTACTAAAACATCCGCAACTTTAACTTTCCGTTCGCGGCTACTGCCAACGAGTACAGAACAAGAAAAGAAAAAAACGAAAACGAAACGATGCTTTTTTAACTCGGTCGAAAGAATAATGAAACATTACGTAAGTACAAGCTAGGCTGCTTGTTAACACATCGAAACGAACCCCCTGCATATACATCCAAAATGCGATACTCATAATGAATTATTCGAATACTCCTTTTCAAATTTCGCGCGTAAATTCGATTTAAAAAATTTAAAAAAAAAAGAAAAAATATTAAAATAAAATACATAATTGATTATAATGAAATCATACAAAAATAACATAGAATATTATATTAATCCTAACTTATCTCTAATTTTTCTCTAGTATATATATATGTCTTCAGTAAACGTGATAATATGTTAATAAATTATATCTTACCGCTGAGAGAAGAAAAATGTAACCTGGTGTAAAACTGAGATTATTTCTAATTAGCTTATAACGGAGATCTCTATAAAAAAATTGTACCAATAATATTTATTGAAAAAAAAAAAAAAAAAACATAAAAGAAGAATATTTCGTTCAAATGCATATACGTAAAATACTTACCCCACACTTCTTACAAATACAATGGTATAATTTTTATAAATTTTCCGATGTTTTCGTCGCTTACATAGTTCTTTAGGATTTCTTTTTTGTTTTTACATTTTAAACAAACGGACGACATTAAAAAATATCGCACGATTATCTTTACTATTGTTATTACTATATTTATTAACCAAATTAAAGAATCACTTTCTTACGATTATACTGCATTTTATTTTTCCCGATCTAAAGTATCCTTTACTGTGTCACGTTAAATATTATTCGAAAACGAAAGTGCGATACAGGAAACGGTCAAACCGGAAAAACATTCAAAAATCGTTGTGCTCCCAATTCGTGCAATTTACGAACTCATAAAAAGACTATTTCGATTCAAAAATGAGTTTACCAATCGTTCCAAAAAAATTATAATTTCGATTAAAGGGTAAACGCAATATAACGCGTTCGTCTTCTTTTTGCTATTTTTAAAAATGCAATTAAATAACAAAATGTTTCTTTTCTTTTGTTTTTTCTTGTACGCAGAAAAATTCAAATTTGTTGTTAAATAACTAACGTAGTTAGTCGAACACTTACAAATAAAATGGCGTTGGGGCTAAATTTGAATCGTACGAAAAAACAGT
The DNA here is from genome assembly GCF_010416935.1 of Polistes fuscatus. Taxonomy (NCBI): domain Eukaryota; kingdom Metazoa; phylum Arthropoda; class Insecta; order Hymenoptera; family Vespidae; genus Polistes; species Polistes fuscatus. Next base: position 1,905,600 of record NW_025113042.1, on the reverse strand, counting down.
ATTTTCCTAATTACTTTTCCTCGCACACATCTAATGATATTTAAAATACAATTAAACAGTCTACTGATTCCAAAAAAAATCTTATCTCGTTTACATAATTCTTTCTATCTGACAAATCAAACGCTTTCCATCCAGGCCACGTAGGTCACCGATGGCCGATGATACTCATGCATTTCTATGACCAACAGAGATTACTTGGCCTAAATGGAAACTTTAACAAAAGATGCTTTACGTTTAACATTGTTAACAATTGATCTATTTCCATAATTTTTTGTTTTTTTCTTTTAATTTTAAATATATAATAAACATAAGAAATATAAAATAAAAGATATTTGAACTAAATAGAAGAAAAAAAAAAGAAATTAACGTTTTTAAACCTTAGGAATTACCATTGATATTTTTTTAAATATCTAACAGATGAATTATATCCTTTATTTTATTAGAATATATATACATATATGTATATACTCATACATATATTCATATACATATACAAAAATATATATACATATATTATATATATACATATATATATAAAGATACATATATACGCATATATATATGAATATACTTATACATGTACACATATATATAAATATACATGCAGCAGCAATTACTATGAAGAAATTCATTTTTATATACTCCTTATTATGTATGTACAAATTACAGCGAGTGACAGTATTTTTTTTTTTCCTTTTTTTTATTCGTGGTAGCAATAAAATTGAAAACGTTTACGAACTTCTGGGTGTTTGCGTATGTGTGGGTGTGTGTGTGAATATATTCCATATTGCGAGGTTGTTTTCAACTGCTAGAATATCGTATTTTTAAATAACACATTCGAATTTATAAAAATTTTCTATATGGAAATTTTACCTTTTTTCGTTCAAAACCAATCGACGAAAAATTATATATGGGTATAAATATGTATAATATTCTAAATTAATTAAATTACCAAGGAACGGATGGATGGATGGCGGCTAATTTATAAACTTAGATCAAAGCTGCTTACCTTGCAATATGCCAAATAGAATAATCTGCTCATTAAAATTTTTCCATTCCGCTATACAATTCTCGTTGTAAGTCAAATGCGGTAATTTACAGCATTTATGCTAATAACAATAAGGAAATACAATATGAACATTATTGATGGTTGCATCGATTCGTCGCGGGCTGAGAGAAAACGTCATAAGGCATATTACTGAGATCAATAATCTTGTACAGAGTCGTAATTATTGTATGGGGGTGGATCAGGGCGACCTTCGGGAATTCTATATTTTTCTTCGACTTCTTGATCGTTATCGTCTTCATACTTGACTGCGGTGAAATATGATCCTGACGTTGAGAACGTGTTACTATAATCGGGATAATCTGAAAATATTTCCCATCATTAACACAATTTATATTTTTTAAATCATTAATATACGCCCCAATGGGGGTATCCAGAAAAAGACTATATATTACATTTCAACAAAATCGAATATACAAATTATGTAAGTGTTGCAGTTAATAAAATAAATATTACTTTCTCATTATTAAATTATTTTTCAAAGCGAAATCAAGATGTATGGTACATTTTAATTGCTACAAGTGTGCAATGAATTGTTTTTAACCCTTTCGTTACTAGCGACCATTAAACGAGTTCTCCACGCAAAATCTCTGTATGAACAACCGAACCGGTTGTTTTGTCGTCGTAAAGATACGTATATACGAGCGAATTTATATGGAACGATATTAATTTTGTTAAATGTAACATACGCATTTCTTCAAGATACTTATTCATATAACACTTATATTGAAATTATTTTTATATAATATATAAATAATATATAAAGTTGCGTGTGTGTGTATACCATCTAAAGGTTCTTCTTTAATACGAATTTCCTTGGTATCCTCATCCTGTCGATCACCACGATCTTTTCTATCCCTGCGTTCACGTTCTCTGTCTCTCTTATTTCTCTTCCTGTCCCTATCGCGATCGCGATCACGATCGTTACTCCTCTTACGATCTCGATCACGATCACGTTCACGATCACGATCTCTTCTATCGCGTGGTCGTTCGTCCCTTTGGATTTCCTCTATATCAGGATCTGGTAAACGATCTCGACTACGTCTACGTTTTCGGTCGCGTGACCTACTCCTTGATCTTCTTTTACGATCGCGTGACCTTCTACGTTCTCTGTCTAAACGATCACGATCCCTACAAACAAACAAAAAGTAATTAAAAATATAATTTACGATTCTTTTTACATTTTTCATTATTTGGCCAATATTTTAGCAAATAAATGATCAATGCTTATAAACATTTCTTTCAATATACGTAATTTGTCTATTTTTTAAACAAATGATCAATATTTACAACATTTGGGTTGTATGCTGATAAGAAGGTACACACTGTAAATACTGATTAAATAAATGGCAGTCTTTTTTACACACTAATGTGATTTAATTTAATTATATTTAATTGTAAAAATTTATTTACCTATCCCTGTCCATCCCTCGTCCAGAAGTTTCCCTCTCTCGCTCGAGACGATATCTTTCTCTTTCTCTTTCATTATCTTCCCTACCGGAGTGTTTAATATTCACATCGGGTCCACCTCTGCGAGTACCACCTAGACCACCACCAAGTCGTCGAGGGAGCCACCCTTTTACTGTTCTTGCACGCTCCACGTCAACCAACACTCTGCGACCATCTATTTTCTTACCATCGGCATGCTTATACGCAGCTAAAAGTATCATTACAAAATTACAATCTAATCAGGATCACTTAACTACTACGCGTTTATGCTATTATGAGTTCTCTTTTAATATCTGAGAACCACTTCGAAAGAAGGTAAAGGATTTTATTAAGGAAATTTTTTAATGTTATATATATTTATTATTTTTTTTCTTTTTGCACAATCGAATGCACCTTTTAATATATGATAGAATGTTTACTTTATTTTTTCTTTTTTTTTTTCTTTTCTTTTACGTTTCTTTTTAATTCAATTGAAGAAATTAATCAAATCTTTTCTATAGTTCAAAAACTACATTAATGGATGGGCTAAAGAAATAAAGAATATGACAGAGAAGCAATTAGTGACTCGATTCTCTAATGTAGATAATTTGTTTGTTTCTTATTTTTTTTTTTCTTTATTTTTTTTTTTTTCACTCTCTCACACTATTTTACTCGACCATTTTGGGTAACGATGCGAGTTAGAATTGCTATGCGGCAACCTGGATAATTGGTTAAAGTATCTACATATGCATTGTGTTTGTAATTTCCTTACAACGAAGTCATCCAAACCAGTGAGTAGTATAAAATATCCTATTTTTATGCATGATACGAATAATAAGGTATCTGCATGCTTTATCCCTGATTATGTGCTTCTTATTTGTAACGTCCACTATTCTATAAAGTAAAATTAGAAAGTATATACCTTTAATCAAATATTCCAATATTCCTTTCTATTTTTTTTTAAAGCACAAACTCCTTGTACTACGCCTTATACTTCTTTTACGAAAAAGACGAAACAGTACAGAAAGTTAGTGTGCATTAATAAACTGTTGTTACTTGTTACATTTATTGCAATTAATAAGATATGATAAATTAAGGTACTACGATCTTATCTTACTGTATAAAATTACAATTGTACGTTACTACGTTGGGGCACAGTAATCAGCGATGAGGTATGCAGACTTTGAAGTACCTTAAATACTACAATGTTTTAATTCCAAAAAGTATAGCAAATACAAAAAATACCTACCGCGGCTACTTACGTACGGAAGTTAACACAAAGCTTAGAAGTACTTTTAATCAGTGAATCGAACTTGTAAGAGACTCGCGAGAGTAGGCCAGCGCGTACGCTATTCATTGGGAAGGTGCCCAGTCTTCGTATGTTCGTTCAATCTCCAAAGAAGTTTTACTTTGCATTTACCTGGTGCGCTTTTATATTTTTTTTTTATTTTTTTTTTCTTTTTTTTTTTTTTTTTTACTTACAACCAAACCGTGCGCAATTCATATATACTCAATAACTTTATAACTTTGTTACGTAAAATGTTATACTGAACTCTAATAGTAGATATTGTTAACTTTTAATGATTACGTGAAACGCGGAAAAGATAGATCAATTCCACTTTCATAATAAGAATTCCGAAATTGAAAGCAAGGGAAAGATTATCTGCATGCTAAATCATATTATGCAGACTTTTAGATATCGTGTTTACAGAGCAAAGAATGATGATATATATATATCGCAAGATAAATTAGTATTCTAAATCGAAATTGATATGTTTCAGGACTTAAGCACATACAAAATATATATATACTAAAAAATAATAATTCATATCTTTCGTGAACTTTTTATCATTTTGATCGATAAGAATTTTGACTAAGATCAAATATTTTTTTTTTTTAGTAGAAAGAATAAAAAATAGCACCCTAATAACAATAATAATAATTATAATAATAATAATAATAACGATAATTATAATAATAATAAGAATAATAATAATGATAATAATAATAATAATAATAATAATAATAATAACAATAATAATAGTCCACTAATCTGCATTATGAATATTCTACTAAACCTATGAAAAATTTCAAACTGCTTTTCTCGGAGAGGATCTCTATAATGAATGCTCTACCCTTGCTTAATATCGAACATTTGAATAAAACCATTAACGTTTTTACTTTCAAGTAATGACACACCTATGATTATATGCATAATGGTAATTAATTTCATTGAATATTATTAACGCGTTGCCTAATGACGATATTGGACTAATTTGAATGACTCCTAAAATTTTAGTATATTTGAGTTTGAAAACGCGTTAGAATTTCATACGAATGTAACAAGAAAATGTCTAGTCGACGAAGACCGAAACATGTATGTATGTATGTGTAATAATATAATAATAACAATAACGTGACTGTTCACCGCCCGTGTCCCTGAACCTTTTCCCTAGAAGCCCACCAATCAATTTCAATGTAGAATGCTAACTTTACGCGTACTCTTCAAAATAAAACCATAAACCATAAATAAATCTGTCAAACAAACAAGATAGACACCTGCTTTCTGCGAACACTTTAAGAGTGTGGGCAACATTGAGCTCTCATCCGATTAGATAAAAATTGAATCAAATTGAGATTTTAATTAAACAAACCGCTGAAGAGAAATGTAGGGTAAGCATAGATGCTAACAAACTTTGTTGTATGTTGGATCTTACCACACATACAAACCTATCATATCAGGCAGGTTCAGGGATTTTGCATGGAATAGTGAACGGCACTAGTTGCCGGCAGCGGCCACCACGCTGTACCAAGAACAAGATAAAAACTGCATTAATCAAGACAGCCAATAATCTCTTTTTCATTTCAATCGTTTACCATATTTTTATGTATTTAGAAAATGGTATTCCTGCATGGATGTATCGTGGGACCCCCCCACAACCTTCAGGTTAAGTACCAATGAAAATGGGTAGCCTAACTATAGCCCTGCCCCACTATATCTAGCTGGAAGTGATACTAAGAAATGTGAGATTCCATACTATGGACTCACGGAGGCTTTTAAGAAAATTATATTTCTGGGCTGTTACTTACAGTGCATGTCTCTTTCGTGCTCATACTCAATGAAGGCATATCCTCTAGGTTTGCCATTTATTGTATTATGAATTACCACAATCTAAAAATAATTAACAATATAGAGAAAATAATTTCAATTAAATTTACAAAATGTCAACTGCCATGCAAATTTTACTGTAGATATCATGGTTCCAAGATAAGATATAAAACAATATATGTTGTTATATTACTTATCCTTTTATGGGTTTGAGGAACTTTAAAACTAATCAGTATGGCAGTCAACGTGTTATCTTATATATATTTGATTATACCTTTTTTACCGGTCCATAGACTTCGAACTCCCTCCTAAGCTTGGATTCCGATGTATCATAATTCTAAAACAATATGCTTACGTTAAGAATATATCATAAAATATCTAACACGCTTAACTCAAAAAATGTTATATCCAATCATATTCGATGCTAAGACTATTGAAATAAATACGTACTATTCTTGCTACAAATAAGGTTTTAAAAGGATCTGCAGTCACATTGGGTATACCAGCAGGATCCCAAACAGCAATTTCTTGTTCTAATTTATAAGCAACTTGTTCAGCGCGTTCTCTTCTTCTACGCTCCAATCTTTCTTCTCGAGTTTCCACGCGTACAGGTGGTGGAGTATCCTTGGGATCCTTTTATAAATTTATAAAATGGATAAATTAAAAAAATAATATTTGCAAGAAGAAAGAATTTACTGACGTATTGTGTCACTACTAAATACATAATATACATTCTCTATGGTTAATAAAATTTGAAATGCATCCAATCGCTCTTACATAACGCATTAAAAATGAAAACAAGAAAAAAGATCACTCTCACACATATGCATTCATTTCAAATCGCACTTGAAAACCATACACAAGAAAGTTTTAAGAAATGTATCCAATTATTTGAGGTTTAAAAGGCCTAATTAAAAACAATATCCGTTTGATACGAAAAAAAAAGGAAAAAAACATACGTCAAAAATATTAACGTCATTAATGAATGTAAGAAAATAAAATTTACCTCAAAATATTTAAGAAATGTCCCAACGCCAATATATCCTCCATTCTTCTTTTCGTGTGGGAGCTTGCTGGCCGGTGGCAAATAAGGTATAGGTTCGCGCGGAGCAAATAATGCAAGTAAATTAGGTGGTAAAAATTGCGTCATTTTGTTTAATATTACACAATAATGCAACCAATTTTAATTATCTCGCTTAGATTAATTAAAAAGAACACAGGAACAACTGCATCTTTAGTCACTACACTCCTTAAAATGGCGTCGAAGTTACAACCGGTATGCCATAACCACATAACCGACAAGACTATCTACAAGCCACAATAGAAAGAAACATTTATCGAAAAGAACTTTTACAATACGGTACACGTTTACCGACATATGTTTACTATTCCTACCGCTAGATGGCACTACCTTATTATTGATTTCTATGATTCACCAATTATATTCGTCTAGGTTGAATCTGATTGGTTGTTTACCAGTATCGAAATTTGAATATATTTTTATAATATCCTTTATTAAAAATTGTATTCGATATATTTCTTTGACACATACAATTTTAACTAATTTACTTAAATATAATATTGCAAGAAACGTTGTACGAATAGGAAATCAAAGAATACAGAAGTACATAAAAGGTAACAAGTTCTCCTTTCTTATCCACCTAGTTTCATTTTTGTTACTACCGAGACCACCAGAGGGCAATAGTATGTACTTAAGGCGATATAAGAATAAAGTATTCTTTGATAGTATATGATAGTATATGAAATATTCTTTGACAGTATATATAGTATAGTTTTATTGTAATAGAATTTTAAATAATTATATTTAATTTTTAGTGTATAAACATGTGTGTGCCTTCAGAAATGCATTTATACATATATTTTTAAAAATTAGTCATTTAAACAAAAATGTATGTCGAAAAAATTTATGTTTCCTGTGTTTGACGAATATTTTCACTTTTATGTCATTATTTCAACACTCCTGTACAGTGATGATTTCGAGGTTAAAATTTTCCTGTAATGTAAGTAGAGTGCATTAGAATATTAAAATAATTGTTAATTAATCAATGGAAGTGTCTATTATTATTTATAAGCTTTACATTGTTAGCATTGTCGGGGGGGGGGGTTGGCTCCTCCGCCAGGTAATGTGAATAATACGTGATCCACCAACTTTTCTTTGCTATTTTATGAACGTTTGCAAATCGATTTATAACTCGATAAGGTACTCTACGCGTAGACAAAAGAATGTACTTTAATTTAATATAAGAGTCATTAAAATCTATTCACTCTGAGTATAAAAAATATTTACCCAAACTTTTCATAGAAATTGCAAAGATGCACAATGTACAGCATTGCATTCTCTGACATTTTCTGAACTTTACATGTTAAATTTATAACTCGAAAAAGTATTCTACGCGTAGAAAAAAGAGTGTACTTTAATTTAATATAAAAATCATTAAGATTTGCTTGCTATAAGTATAAAAAGTATTGACGCGAACTATTCAGAAAAACGACATTTCTTCGAAATCCACCGTTGGAATGAAACATTGTCCTCTATCAAATTACTTTTATTAAATTTTGTTTATATGAATTTTCTAACGTTGCACATGTGCACAAAGTGAATAATGCATTTAATAAATAAAATTTAAGATTATAACGCTCTTATGTTAGCATTTTTAACATTTTTATGTAATTATTTAACCGCTCTTGCTCAGCGATAACTTCGAGAGTAAAATTTGTATCTAATGAAACAAAGGATCAAAATTAATTAATAATCAAAGTAGAATAATAGATATTTAATATTTTAAAGTTGGATATAATAGATATGTAAAATTTAAAAAAATATATTACCAATTCGTAAGCAACATTATCAATGACGTATAAAGTAATATTTTATTAACGATTATTTAGAAAAAAAGAGCCTACTATCTATCCATTGCAGCTATGATTTAAAAAAGAAACCTGTAAAAAAAATATTATTCTAGGACTGTAAAAATGCAATGAATGCGATGCCTTCGGAGGGGGAAATTATAATCGAAAAGAATATTAAATTAAAATTGATTAATATTCAAAAATATGTTAATAAGTATGTAATGCCTATACTAGTACATATATGTGTCTAAATAATCTGAAATATAAAGAGAGTGTATTAAAAAATTAAAATAATTGTTAATTAATCGATAAAAATGTTTATTGTTGTTAAAAAGCTCGGTATATATGATCTATGCACTGTCCTCTTCGAAATCTACCGTTGAAATGGGCCTTTGTCTTCTTTGTAAATACTTTTAATAAATATTGTTTATATGACTTTCCGAACGTTGCGCATGTGTTTAAAAAAAATAAAATTATTCAATGCACCTAATTAAGAAAATTTAAGATTATAACGGTCTGATTCTATTATTTTACCCTCGAATTCATCATTACACATGAACGGTTAAATAATTACATAAAAATAATAAAAAATGCTAAAATCATAGTGTTTTAATCTTAAAGATTATGTATTAGATGTATGACACCCTTTATACACATGCGCATCGTTTGGAAGGTCTTATAAACAACATTTAATAAAAGTACTTTCATAGAGGACAACGTCTCATTTCAACGGCGAATTTCGAAGAGGACGGTACATAGAACGTATACTCCGAGCATTTAACTAACAATAGACACTTCCATTGATTAATTAACGATTATTTTAATATTCTAATGCACTCTACTTACATTACATACAATTTTTTCTATTTGAACGCTTTAAATGACTACTTTTTAAAATATATGTATAAATGCATTTCTGAAGTCATACACACACATGTTTATACATTAAAAATTACATATAGTTATTTAAAATTCTATTACAAATATATATATAGTTATATATATATATATATATATACATATATATACTATCAAAGAATACTGTATTCTTATATCGCCTTAAGTACATACTATCGCCCACTGGTGGTCTCGGTGGTAACTAAAATGAAACTGGTTAGATAAAACAGATGAATTCTAAGGAAATGTAATTTACTGCATTATCGACCTATCTTTTTAACAGTTAATGTCAAAATCAGAGACAATAAAAAATACTTTCATAAATAAATTTAGATGCAAATATAAGTAAATATGATTATGTTTAAAACTATGTTCGTTTCTATCGCTAATTGTATGAATAATATTTCAAATAATATATCGAAATAAGTGGATCGATATTAAATGATTATCGAACATTCCGCTAGAGAGCGCGTCATGTCTCGTAATCATTAATTTCATGTTTAAACTGAATTCTTGACGGACGATATTTAAAAATGACTTTTCATTGTGCAATAATCTCGTAAAAATTCAATTAATCAAGAGTATATCGATCATCTAATACAATTTTTAAAAAAAGTTGAACGAGTTATTAGCTTCTGAACGATGAAACGGAACGAAATGGTAAGCTTAAAGATTTCTACTTATTCTTATCAATGATAATTTTAAATTTCTCAAAAATTATTTGAAACTCTTGCAAATTAAACGACATAAATGATACAAAAATCACATTAAAGAATAACGAAGAGTATCAAAATGGTAGAAAATATTTTGTTGAAATACGTAAAAAACAAAATAACTCGGTTGCATTGAAATGATCGAAAAAGTGTTTTTAAAATACGAAAAGAAAAAACAAAATGGCTGATATTGGTTTGTTTTTTTCTAATAAATTAGTAAAACTAATTGTCGTAGTAACGTATTCAAGGTAATACGAATGAAATGACACCGTGTCATTTATATCTATCAAATTATTTTCTACAATTACATACGTCTGTAATATATACGTACGTGTATTTAAGAAAATTATATGAACGAACGAACGATAGCTAGCTAGCTAGCTAGCTAGCTAGCAAGATCGTTTCTAACTCTTTTACGTAAGAGTACATTAAGAGAGGGAGTGAGAGAGAGAGAGAGAGAGATTGAAGGAAGAGAGGTATGAAAATTCTTAGAAATTTTGTACACACATGTGGTAAAGACACTATTCATTCCGCATAGTTAACAAAGATCTTAGAAATTTGTGGTTTCTTCTTATACGTATTCAACGTTCTCAAAGATACGCATACACACACACACACACACACATACATACAACAGATTATTATACTCCTATAAATACACTTACGTAATATTTAAGTAAATATATAATTAAAACGTCTATAATAATCGTTTTTAACATGATATTTTTTTATTTTTTATTTTTCTTATACTTTTCTTTTTTTATTACTATGTCGCAACAACAACGTAAAGCAAGCATAACTATCATACAAAAAAAGACCTTGATTACGTAAAAACGAATATTACAATGTGCCATTTTCCATTTCCTACTTCAGTAACTTACAATTTTATCTGATTTTATCACAGAAACTCTAATATAAATGAATTTTTATTGTATTCATTATGTTTCGTTTTCCTCGGTCTGATCTTTACAGATTTAATTTAACAAAGAAAAAAAGAAGAGGAAAATACTACGTAATTTAAAAATAATTAATCAACTAACATAAGTTTTTTTTACGTTTGTATATATATTATATACAAATTTATATTAATATTGATTATTTATTATATTATATGTATTTTATTATGTTGGTGGATTGACAAAATTTGAATCTAATATGGAAACAATTATTTTTTTTCGGATCAAAATAACTTTCATTTAACGAACAAGGTTTTCGAATGTTCGATACACCTTAAATAATTATTAATAATTCGAAGAAAATGTATATTATAGTTTAACAGCACAGAGTATAAGTTTTACCTACGATTCTCTTCAAAATCAATCGTTAAACATTGTCATCTACGAAAGTTGTTCAAATTTCTTTTATTGATTTTTATTTCTATGACTTTTCCGAAGTAATAACGAAATAATAAACGACAAATTTTCGTATGTTGCATATGTTTCGAATATTCTGAGATATTTCTCCATAACGGATTGCATAATTTTTATGCAATTTTATCTTACAACAATAAAAAAAATAAAAAAAAAACAGAATTTCAACTAACTGCAGAAACGATTTCCACAATTTCATTTTCAAAACATTTTAATATCTTCTACAAACAAAAATCAAATAGTTTTTCTCTATTCGAAAAGAAGAAAATTTATCTTGTAATTCATAATCTAATTTTGATAAGTTATCTATCAATCGATTTATTTTTTCTTTTTTTTTTTTCTTTTACGCACCATCTAAATAAAAGTTTATACACATACACGCGCGCGCACACAAACACGCGTGTATATATGGACATATATATGTGTACGTAGTACTACGTTTTATATGTAAAGTGATAAAGTTATATAGGTATCGTCTAACAAGCAACGTGAAACGATTCAGTTTACATACTCGCGAATAAGTCCCCCTCTATACCCCCCATAACCCCCTTATTCACTTTCGGAGTCATCAAAAAATATTTCGAACAAACGAACCACTGTAACTACGGCAGCTGATATCTTACGACGAACGAGACCACCAAACCGTTCGATTCGATATATTGTTATGAAAATATTTTTTACCGGTCATGGATAATACGATAATATCTTCGAATCATTCTCATTTTTTCTAATTTTTTTCTAAGGAGAAAATAATTTTCTGAATTGCGTTAAATTGATCAACGAGTTTATATCTTTTCTATTTTTTTTTGTCTTCTTTTTTCATAAATAAATAATAAGTAACACAAGGCCAATATATTCAAACGAGTTATTCTTGTTATTTTTTTATTTTTTTCTTTTGTTTTTTTTTTATAAAAGAAAAATAATCGTACGAATGGTATTTAAATTGATCAACGAGTCTCTTTACGGATTTTGTCTTTTTCCAAATAAATAATTAATAAGACGGTTAATTAATATTTTATATGTATTAAAAAATATATAAAATTCCAATTTATAAGGAGTATTTTTAGATAAAATAATAACAAAAGATTATATCGTAGAAATAATATAATAATTAATCTGTCGAGAATAGTAATTGATAGAGTTGATAGAAATTGATCTAAAAACTATAATTGCTTCAATCGATATCGTTTAAATATGCTAATACTTGAATATACGCACGCACAGATATAAATCGAGAACGCAGAATATTAAGTATCCTTGTTCTTTTTATATATATTTTTTTCTTCTTCTTTTTGTATAATTTTCCTTATTTATATTTTGTTTTGTTCTTTTTTTTCTTTTTTTCTTTTTCTTTTTTCTTGTTCTTTTTCCTTCCAAGTAATAGCAATAAATCTTTGAAATGCATAAACTCGTTTAGAAACGACGATCATCTCGACGAATTATTCATGAGAAACATGTCTGAATATAATTGCCGGTGTTATGTTTATCAAATATGTGTATACGTTCATGACTTTTTATCGCGTATCTTGCATTATAACTTCATACAATTTTTCGATAGCCAAGACACGTGGATGTCGGTTAAAATTAAAATTAACAAGAAATAACGGAGAGCAAAAATTAAGAAAAAAAAAACAAAAAATAAAAGAAAAAAAGAAGTAAAAAAAAAAAATTAAGAATATAAGCTAATGTTGTTTCCTGACTTAGTAGGAATCTTTTCAAAAAATAAAATTAATCGGTCGTGCGATAAGAGTTGCGCATGCGCATTCGTTATTTGTCGTCAGCATTTAATCTTCGCGAAGAAAGAAAATACAAGAGAGAGAGAGAGAGAGAGAGGGAAATATTACATTAGACAAAAATTCTGAACGTATATTTCGCATTCGTAGAGAAGCCTAGTTGTTTTATTAGCGTTAAAGAAAGATAGAAATAAATAAAAGAAGAAGAAGAATAAAAAAAAAAGAGGTTAATCGCAAATAGTTATGCCGATGAGGATGGATACAACGAGTTACACAAGAGTTAATCGTTAACTCGTTCTATGTAACCCAATTATTTCTAGTGTCTCTCGAGGAAAATTATATAATATGAATATTATCATTCTCATATTATAATCTAACTTTATCATAATACACGAAGTTATGTATTACGGTTATATTGAAGGCTATATCACAGAAATATTAATTAAAAAATACGAATATCTTATACATTGTACACGCGTGCTACAAATTCCAACATAATTTTACTCTATACAAAACAACAAAGCTATCAGTAATAAATTCAATCATGAATAGAACATTCGTATATAATATTTTCTACTAAAAATTATACAAAGTAAATCTGAACATTAATAGTATCCACAAATAATCAAATTTTTATTTTAAGAAAATAAGAAGAAAAAAGAAAAAAAGAACAAACAAAATGAAAGAACTTAAATTAAATTAACAATAACCAGTTAAAAGATAAGTTTAATATATATATATTAATATTATTATTAAATAAAAAATATATTATTATTATTATTATTATTATATTTATTTTCAAATGAAGGGTTAATTACTGATAAAGCGGGTTTGTTATGTGCAAAGATTAGGGATCGATGATGGGTAATACAACGGTTACACATGGTCCTACATGGAATTTATGGGGGAAAAGATAATTCGTGGTGACGGTATCGTTTAAGAGAAAAGAGGAGAGAGGAGTAAAGAGGAGAGGTGGGGAAGGGGGAGAGGGGAAATAACACGCACGCGTTGCTTACGTATATACGAAGCAATTAGGATGCGGACACTGGCGTAGCACCGGTGATATACCATCTTGCTGCAACCAGCAGAATAATGCAGCAGTTTCTACATGTAAGTACTACATATATTCTTGCTGGCCAGTATTCGACGATGCATCGCATGCATACCCGCGGCACGAACGCTTACGCGTTCCGAATAAAGAACCGCGTATGCGGATTGCGTTGTCGACCCCTACTCTCTAAAGCCCCCCTCTCCCACACCCCTTTAACCCTCTCTCTGTCTCTCTCTTTCTATCACTCAACACACATGTGCTAAAATGCGCGCGTGGCTGACTCCTCGTGGATGAACGTCGACCACGTTCGCATATTTTTCCCAAATTCCTTCTTTCTTTTCTTCTTTTTTCCTTTTTTTCTTCTTCTTCTTCTTCTTCCTTTTCTTTTTCTTTTCGTTTGTTATTTTTTTTTTCATTATTATTCCGCACTTTGTCAACGTATGACAGAAAAGAAAGATACGGATTCATTTAACTTCTTATAACGTTTCGACCAATGGCAACTTTCCGACCAATGGTAACGGTAGATCCATGGGAAATGCCACGTTCCCATTGGTCACTTTTCTTATGATCATTGATATTATTATAATTGTCCTACTATGTGTGAAATGAAATACAAATTATTGATATTTTATTCGATAAATAATATTACGAAATATAAAATCGATCGGTGAAATATCGTTCTTAACGTTAACTCTTGAATTTTGATTTTTATTGATGGGGATTAATAGAGTAGCCCTAAAGGGTTCGTAACCTTTTCATTCGTCGTCCCTGAGAAAAAGGGTCCGCGTATGAAGCGACGACTACAGTTGGCAATGGGCATTTTAGAAGAGAAAAATGCCTGCGGCCCTGTCAGGCCTACGACGAGGAGGCCTCTGCTCGCGACAGAGAACATATTTGTGAGAATGTGCCCGTTTCCCGGCGGCCATCTTGCTTTTGCATGATGTCACGACGTGGCCTACTTCCGAGCACTCCACGTGCAAGGGTCATCGACCCTGTTCGCCTCTAATCCCCTTTTGTCTATTCGTTGCTCACTACGTCTACGAAAGTCCCCCCTCTCCTTCTCTCTCTCTCTCTCCTTCTGTATTTTTATTTCTCCTTCTTTCTCTTTCCTTCTCATTCAATCTCTATCTCTGTCTATTTCTCCTTCTCGTTACGATCGGTAGAACAGCAAACCCTTACGAAACATAGTACGCGCACGATTTCGGCTCAACTCGATTCAACTCGGCACAATTCGGTTTCACCAAACCGACGTTCCTAGATTGATTCACCGTCCCTTTTATTCGTTCATGCCCGTAGTCCGGATCAAAAGGGGGAGATCACTAGATTTCCTCTAGTGTCTCTAATATACATGTTCTATATCATCGTATATGCTATTTAGCTAAGCTAATAAGTAATGTCAGTATTATCAATAAAAAATATTATTTATATATATATCTAGTATTTTATATAATTTATTGTCTAATCAAGGTATGTAGGATATAAGTTAAGTCATAATTGTTTTGCATGTTATATCATTCTACGAATGAACAATGAATTAGCGATAAAAAATATAGGAAAAAGCTTGGAATCGAATGATCAACGTCATGCAGACAAATGTATTGCAATTTGTTATTTGCAAATCATCGTAGCTTGTCTTCTCGTAAGATTCTCGTAAAAAATCCTTGAAACGTAGGTGGATATATATATATATATGTGTGTATACGTGTGTGGGTACATATGTATCATTCTCTGTTATCAAAAGTCTCTAGAGTATTTTCTAATTATGGAAATCTCGACACTGAAACGATCGTTTCGAAAGACGTGATTCGAACGTGCTCGAATGCAGGTGTCCGTAAGCATGAAAACGTTTCAACAAAGAAACCGAGCACACGGTGTAGTAGTGTGTAACACGTTGCGCTCCGCATGGCACATAGTTCACGGTTTTTCTCTACACCGGCTGACGTACTTTCGAATACGTACGGAGCACTTATCTCGAGTAGGAATGGTCTTTCGAATGGTACGCCTATAGATATTATTTATCGTTGCGACACAGGCCAACGTAACTTTTATATCTCAACGAGCTATTAGAATAAAAATTCTTTTTCTTTCTTTTCTCTCTCTCTCTCTTTCTTTATTTTCTTTTTCATTCTGAAATGTTGTTCGGGTACCTACACGCGAAAAAATGTATTTTTAATATCTCTTTTCTTTCCATTTTCCCAGAAAAAGGTACATTCGATTCGAATAAAATCAAGAAGAAAATTAATATAAACGATCATTTGTTTTCTACAATAAATTATTATACTACTTCGCCGAGTATTATTTATTACATTAATTATGATTTAATTGTAATGTATTAAAGATAGATATTAATTAACTGTATGCATCTGTAATAATCATAATTGCTCTGACCAGAAATACATACGCGTTTAATTGAATCTTTTATATTTGATTGTATTTAATTAGATCATTAGTTATCAATATTAGAAATACGTGATTTTTAACCTTGAGTTTGATTTTTGATTTGTTTGTTATTTTTAAAACGACCAATCAAGGAATACTTGAACGATATAAAAAGAAATCAAAGAAAAAGTAAGAAAAACAAGTATCCTGTGCAGTAAACTATAATTATCGGCTTGAGATCACCGAAAGGAGTAATCTTGTACGGTCGAATGATTCAAGTATCGATTCGGTTCAGGTGTACACGAGTTGGTGTCTCTGGGTAATGGCTAGAATTACGCAAGTGGAGAATCGATCATGCAGGACTTGGTGTATTATATACCGGTCCTACCTATTTTTCGTGTCTCTTATGTACTCGGTACCGCGTGGTACTTTGAGTTTACACATTGGGTTCCTTAACTTGTTAATGTCAACGGTGCTACCACCACCACCATCATCATCACCAGCACCAGCACCAGCACCATTACCATACCAATAACATCAACACTTCTACAACCCGAGTTATTCTCTGGTTCGTCAACTTTTACCGTGAGAGCGGAAGAATCCTGAAAAAGTCAATGACCGATTCGAACGCATGACTTTCGATCTTATTCGCAAGTATCCTTTACTGCTTTTCGATTATTTTTCTTCTCGTCTACGTAAGCCAATGAGAAAATCAATCAAATTTAATTCGTTTTATACTTCATAATCTCAATTATCCATTGTTCGAGGAAAAAATGCGGAATCGTCGTACGGGTATGTTACTTTTTTGCATAACGTTCATCTATCTAGGTTAACCAGATTGCAGAATGATCCACAGAGAGAATGAAGAAATTTATGTAATTTGATCTAACGCAAACAATCTGTTATCTATACCGTTGATACGATTTCAATTCTATAACTCGCAAACGTACATACAAAAATGTTGAATATGTTAGCAACATGAATAAATATCTGTATCACCCCGTATGAGGGGAATCTGGAATAAATTGTACAATGGTATATGTGTAGTAGGTGGGAGGATCATCACGAATACGATGAAACATACTGGCATAGGTCATCTGTATATGACGACTACGTAATACATGTAATCAAATGCTACCGACCGAACTAAACGAAATTTTCAATAGTCCAACCGAATCGATGAAAGGATTGACACACTGACCTGGAACTCGTTCCGCTTGGTGATTAGTTAACAATACACAGCCGCTATCGAACAATGTATGTGTATCGTGTACTGAAAACCTGACTGTAATTAGATGTATTCTTGATGTTCCCTAAACATGGTCAGAACTAATCATTTTCTATTTCAAAGTATTATAATACGTGTATAATAATAATAATATAATATATTCAAGCTACAACAAAAATATTCCGAGCTTGTTATTTAATTCAACGTATTACTGTTGGACCTAAAACGTTAATAAAAATAAAATAAAATAAAATAAACAAAAGAAAAAAAGAATGAAGAAAGAGAGAGAGAGAGCATTAACGTTTTCATTCGTTAAAAAATCTAGCTACTAAAAAGGTATAATTCGCAAAACGTTTTTTCTTTTTTTTTATTTTTCAACAGAATCAAGCGTTTCATTTCGATAAAAGAGGGAAACCGAGGCGCGTGGTAACGTGATTAACTGCGCTCACGAAGCACGGAATTTCATACTGACATGAGAAAGAGAGACAGAGAGAGGAAGAGAGCAGAATACAAAAATCAGAGTTCATATAAACTGCCTCGTAAAGCATGCTCGTGGACTCGCTTAGGGTAAACCCGACCTCGATTCTCTTTTCTCCTTTAAAATCTTTCTCTCTCTCTCTCTCCCTCTCTCTTTTACTTTGCACTCTTCATAAAGAGAGGAAAAGAGAAAGAATTAGATATCATCCTGGTTGGTTCATCCTTGATGTAGAAGAGCCTAATAAAATCCAATATTAGGTTAACAAAGGGTACACGCAAAAAGAAAAGCTAGAAATTGATCGTAAAAATTGTTCGTTAAATATGCATCCAATTTTATAAAGATTTATTTTTATTTCGCTTATATATTCATAACGATCGAATTATTTTTATATCTGAATTTACCTTTCATCCATAAGGCCAAACACTGTCTGGGTTGTATTGATCGGATTAACATTATCGGGGTAGGTATGTGTAAATTTTTCAAAGGTATCGTTAGATTAAATTTTTGTTTTCTGAAATTTTTTTAAATAAGAATTAAATACATTTTTTAATTAAATTATTATATATTTTTAATATAAATTTAAATAAATTCTTTAATTAAATAATCATTTGTCTGATATTTCTTTAAATAACACACAAATTCAATTTTAAACGTTCGTTTAGAAATGATGATTACGAGAAGATCATTTCGAAATCAAATAACTGGGTCAGTGTACACTAGAAAAGAGAAATAATTATTTCAAAACAATCAATTATAAAATTCAAATTAATGAACGAATCAAAATGTAGGGCAATTGAAAAGAATTAGGGATAATATAAAAAGAAATTCACATGCCAATAAATGAAAACTTATTATTTATATCAAGTTAACGATAATGAAAAATAATGTTAGAAAATAATATGAGAATGAGAGAGAAATTTTAGAACAAACGTTACGTGTGAAGAAAAAAAATGAATAAATGTAAAACAAAGGAGATGAATTATTTCAGGAAACTTCTCTTAAAAAAAAAAAAAAAAAAAACATAAAAAACAAGGATTCAGATTACAAAATTAAAACTCGGTATTCCGAGTTAATGAAAAGACGACCCAACGTTAAAAAATATCACAATAGGAAACGTCAGAGCAACCATTTTTAAGATATGCATTAGAACGAGGCAGATTTAATAATTCAGGCAAACCTCCAAAAAAAGATCCAAGATTTAGGTCATCAAATTAAAACTCCGGTATTCCAAATTAACGATAACGACTAGCAACCTTAGAAAATAATATGAAAATAAGACAAACGTTTTGAGAAGAGTAAAAAAAAAATTAAATAAATATATAAAAACAAGAGGGAGATGAGAGAATATTTCGGGTAACCCCTTTCGAAAAAAAAAGAAGAAGAAAAAGTGATCCATGATTCGGGTCGACAAATTAAAACTCCGGTATTCCAAGTTTAATGATAACGACGAGCAACGTTGGGAAATAATATGAAAATAAATATGAATAAATATTTGAATGACAACAAAATTGAATAAATATAAAAACAAGGGAGAGAGATGAATATTTGGGGTAAAAAAACAAGACCCAAGATTCGGGTCGTCAAATTAAAACTCCGGTATTCCAAATTAACGATAACGACTAGCAACGTTAGAAAATAATACGAAAATAAATATGAATAAATATTTGAATGACAACAAAATTGAATAAATATAAAAACAAGAGAGAGAGATGAATATTTGGGGTAAAAAAACAAGACCCAAGATTCGGGTCGTCAAATTAAAACTCCGGTATTCCAAGTTTAATGATAATGACGAGCAACGTTAGGAAATAATACGAAGATAAGACAAAATAAATATGAATAAATATAAAAACAAGGGAGAGATGTGAGAATATTTGGGGTAACCCCTTTCGAAAAAAAAAAAAACAAGACCCAAGATATTCGGGTCGTCAAATTAAAACTCCGGTATTCCAAGTTTAATGATAATGACGAGCAACGTTAGAAAATAATATGAGAATGGGAAATGTAAGGGCAAACGTTGTAGAGCTCGTTCTACAATACGCGAGAATAGGGGTGAAGAGCTAAGAGGGAGGATAAAGAGGGAGAGAGAGAGAGAGAGAGGGAGTGAAGGTAGATGGTAGATATATAGCGTTAGGTAGGTTGGTAGGAGGGTTGGTAGGAAGGTTGGTAGGAGGGTTGGTTGGAGGGTTGGTTGGAGGGTTGGTAGGAGGGTGGTATAGCGTTTGGTCGACTCGACCCGTGGATCGAGGGTAAGTGCGAGAAGGGAGAGTAGAGGAGAGGAGGGGTGGAGTGAGGGGGGTGAAACCAGGGCGCAAGTATTGATCCCACACCCCCACGGGCGGTTGACACATTTACCAAAAGCTTCGCGTGATCTAGTTTCGGTTGCTCTCAAAAGGAATGCCGCAAGAACTTTGTCTCCTTCCTTCTTCTCTACTTTTCCTCTTATCTTTCTTCTTCTTATTATTATTCTTATTCTTCTTCTTCTTTTTCTTCCTCTTATTTTTTTCTCTTTTTGTTTTTTCTTTTTTTTCTTTTTTGGGAGGGGGGTAAGTTATTACTTCTTTCTTTTCATCTTCGACCAATCGACGTTCCGCTTATTCGTTCATTTCTTCTCTCGTACAAAACTAGATTTATATGATTTATATCGTGGATTTGTAACGAAAGAAATTGCTCTTGTTTTTCTCTCTTTTTTTTTCTTTTTTTTTCTTAGTTCTTTCTTGCTTAATTAATTGAACCTATTTATCGTGTTAATCGTAAAAACTAACGTTAACGGTTACCGTGAGAAAATTCGAAGAAAATTCAACATGCGAGTATTAACGCTTGGAAAATCCTAACATTCTTTCTCTCTCTCTCTCTCTCTCTCTCTCTATGTGAATGTCTGTATAACGTTTGCCAAGAAAGGTGTGGCATACATCTCTTCCTTAACCTTAGCACGAAACTTAGAATAATAATGCAATACATATTAAGATATATAAAAACATACTTAAATAACTTATACACATTTTATTATAATATTTAAACATAAATTATATATATATAAATGACTTTATTACATGTATAAACAAAATATATAATCTTGTCGTTTAAGATAAAGTATAATAATTTATTTTCTGTTCTTTTTCCTTCTCGACAAATTAAACGGAAATTGTTTAACCTGATAGAAAAGAAGGAGAAAGGAAAATGGTTTTTGGATGGAAAAAAAAAACGCTTTGCGATAAGCTAAATAAAAAGGACAAAGGAAGAAGAATAAGGAGTGGGGGTGGGGGTGGGGGTTGGGTGGAAGGAAAAAGTAGATAAAAAAGAAAACGTAGGAAAGATGTGAAAGGAGATGCGGATTATGGTAGAAAAGATGAAGAAAAAGAAAAGGAAAAAAAAGGAAAAAAAAAAAAAAGAAAAATATAAAAGAGAGGAAGGAATTTTCATATAGGCAAAGCGCATGCGGAGATAGCTCGATGACTGATCTCGGGAACGTTGCCAAATAGGTCGGAGCTCGTATCGAGCTGTCACACACACACAAACGTAAAGAGAGAAAGAGAGAGAGAGCGAGAGAAGGATAGATAGAAGTGAGTGTAGAGCGCAGTACTGCTGACCTCACCAAACCACCCAACCACCCTCCCACTCACCCACCAACCCCGACCGTCGGAATAAAAATTTAGAACGATTCTGGAACACCGACTTGTCTGCTTGAATAAATTGCCACTATGCGCTGTGTGCACCATACACCGTCTTCTATAAAACGAACATAAACCCTACCTACCCTCTCAACACCCCCTTCCCTGATTAAACATGCTGCTCTTGTTCATCTCTTGGTGGCTGAACGATGATTCATTCGTTTCCATCCCCAAGCCCAGAATTTTCATTCGTCTGCTTTTCTTATATTGGATTTCTTGTTTTTTTTTTTTTATATTTTTGAAGTTGTTTTATTATCGTGTGGGGTATAGGTATTGTGTTTTGTTTGATTATTTTTTCGCGTATCTCGAAACAGGTTAATAATTCATTGCTGTGATAGACAATTATTGTCTTGTTATATTATGATTCGTAAGTCTCTTGTGGTTTCTTTTTCTTTTTTTTAAATTAATTTATGTATGTGTATATACAGAGTGTCTATGGTTTTTCCAACCGAACGATATTGTCAGTGTTTTTTATGCACGAAAATAAGAAAAACCATGTTTTATATTGTATAGTAAATTATTTAAGGTTTGATTAGAAATATTGTAATTTAAATTATAAACAATTAGATTTATTATTAAGCAGTAAAGATGGTCTTTCAATTTCTAATCAATTTTATTCACTTTTCTTTTCGTTTTTTTTTTATGCTTATCTATGATATTTATTTTTAGTCCAAATCATTTAGCTAATCTCAATCAAAATTAGTTTCATTTAAATTTCCCTACAGAATATTACAGATCGAAATATCGAAAATATTTCATTCGTTACGTGTATAATTTGTACAACGGAAATACTCTGGCTGTTGTTAAAAAGTGTCAACGCGAATTTTTTGGCAGAAGAGTCAAACATTTCTCAGCATATTCGAATGTGCATTCACGAATTCGCGAAACAGAGAATCATTTCGTTTTAAAGCGGTGTCAGGGTTGCATTCGCGTAGGTGGTCGGCACTTTTGAACAAGAAATTAGGTGATTTACAATTTGTGTCATAAATTTTGAATAAAGTTTTAAATGACTTATATATATATATATACATATTACCATATGTTTCTTATTTCCGTGCACATAGAATACGCTGACACCATTTGGCCAACAAACATTATTATAATATGAAGATAATTATGCCAATGAATTAAATAAAAAAGAAAAGAAAAATAATAAAATATAATTTTATTTTTTTTCCAATGATTTATATTATTAAACAAATCATAAAAATAAATTGTTATATATATGTATATATATATATATATATAAAAATTTTGATCAATTGTGATAATAATCGGCACGATTTATTACGTTTAAATGCTCGACGAACGTTTAATTTCTTTTATGAAAACAAATTCATATCAATTAGAGAGATCATTTATTTTTCTTTTATTATAAATAACACAACAGAGAGACGTAGAAGAAAAAAATACAATTTGTCCCTCGTGATTTGAAATTTGGTAATAGGCAAAATAATGATTTGTTCGTATATATCTCAGCGGTCAATTAAATCGAGATACACATATATATACAACAAATATTTATATGTGTATATGTAGAGAGACTGACCAACCAACCAACCGATCACAGGAACATTGCCAAATAGGTCGAAGCTTGGTATTGAGCCAGTCGTTGAATACAACATCGCAAGCTCTAACCTCGGCCCTATCTTCCTTCCTATGACCATCAGTCATAACACGCGTCTCCCAGTTTGCATCTTTTGATCGATGATCTACGCACCGCCCCCTTTCATTAAACACTCTGCCTGTGGTTTCCAATCTAACGGGATATTACATTTACCGGAGACCTAAATCTGAAATTCGAATTCGAATATTTTCACTTTCTTTTATTTTTTTTTTTGTTTTTTTAAATCAATCTTATATTTATGCAGAGCATATAAATTCGATCTATAACTACGATAATGATCATTCGAAAGTGACCTGATAAGAACAAGGTTTACAAGTAACACGCGTTTTCTTTAAATTTGATATAATTTTTGAATAAACTACGAATTGGTGACTTTGTTTATTGAAATTTTGATCAAAATCTTACTTCTAACATATTTTTTCTTTTCAACAATTCAAATACGAACGTAAGTTAAAATCATGATTAGTTTAATAAACGTTACATTACCGGAGACCTAAATCTGAAATTCGAATTCGAATATTTTCTCTTTTCTTTTGTTTTTTATTTTTTTTTTTTTAATCAATCTTATATTTATGCAGAGATATAAATTCGATCTATAACAACGATAATGATCATTCGAAAGTGATCTGATAAGAACAAGGTTTACAAGTAACACGCGTTTTCTTTAAATTTGATAATTTTTGAATAAATTACGAATTGGTGACTTTGTTTATTGAAATTTTGATCAAAATCTTACTTCTAACATATTTTTTTCTTTTCAACAATTCAAATACGAACGTAAGTTAAAATCATGATTAGTTTAATAAACGTTACATTTACCGGAGACCTAAATCTGAAATTCGAATTCGAATATTTTCTCTTTTCTTTTGTTTATTTATTTTTTTTTTTTAAATCAATCTTATATTTATGCAGAGAATATAAATTCGATCTATAACAACGATAATGATCATTCGAAAGTGACCTGATAAGAACAAGGTTTACAAGTAACACGCGTTTTCTTTAAATTTGATATAATTTTTGAATAAATTACGAATTGGTGACTTTGTTTATTGAAATTTTGATCAAAATCTTACTTCTAACATATTTTTTTCTTTTCAACAATTCAAATACGAACGTAAGTTAAAATTATGATTAGTTTAATAAACATTACATTTACCGGAGACCTAAATCTGAAATTCGAATTCGAATATTTTCTCTTTTCTTTTGTTTATTTATTTTTTTTTTCTTAAATCAATCTTATATTTATGCAGAGAATATAAATTCGATCTATAACAACGATAATGATCATTCGAAAGTGATCTGATAAGAACAAGGTTTACAAGTAACACGCGTTTTCTTTAAATTTGATATAATTTTTGAATAAACTACGAATTGGTGACTTTGTTTATTGAAATTTTGATCAAAATCTTACTTCTAACATATTTTTTTCTTTTCAACAATTCAAATACGAACGTAAGTTAAAATCATGATTAGTTTAATAAACGTTACATTTACCGGAGACCTAAATCTGAAATTCGAATTCGAATATTTTCTCTTTTCTTTTGTTTATTTATTTTTTTTTTTTTAAATCAATCTTATATTTATGCAGAGAATATAAATTCGATCTATAACAACGATAATGATCATTCGAAAGTGAACAAGGTTTACAAGTAACGCATGTTTTGTTTAAATTTGATATAATTTTTGAATAAATTACGAATTGGTGACTTTGTTTATTGAAATTTTGATCAAAATCTTACTTCTAACATATTTTTTTCTTTTCAACAATTCAAATACGAACGTAAGTTAAAATTATGATTAGTTTAATAAACGTTACATTTACCAGAGACCTAAATCTGAAATTCGAATTCGAATATTTTCTTTTCTTTTGTTTATTTATTTATTTTTTTTAAATCAATCTTATATTTATGCAGAGAATATAAATTCGATCTATAACAACGATAATGATCATTCGAAAGTGACCTGATAAGAACAAGGTTTACAAGTAACACGCGTTTTCTTTAAATTTGATATAATTTTTGAATAATTACGAATTGGTGACTTTGTTTATTGAAATTTTGATCAAAATCTTACTTCTAACATATTTTTTTCTTTTCAACAATTCAAATACGAACGTAAGTTAAATCATGATTAGTTTAATAAACGTTACATTTACCGGAGACCTAAATCTGAAATTCGAATTCGAATATTTTCTCTTTCTTTTGTTTATTTATTTTTTTTTTTTTAAATCAATCTTATATTTATGCAGAGAATATAAATTCGATCTATAACAACGATAATGATCATTCGAAAGTGACCTGATAAGAACAAGGTTTACAAGTAACGCATGTTTTCTTTAAATTTGATATAATTTTGAATAAATTACGAATTGGTGACTTTGTTTATTGAAATTTTGAAAAATCTTACTTCTAACTATTTTTTTCTTTTCAACAATTCAAATACGAACGTAAGTTAAATTATGATTAGTTTAATAAACGTTACATTTACCGGAGACCTAAATCTGAAATTCGAATTCGAATATTTTCTCTTTTTTTTGTTTATTTATTTTTTTTTTTTTAAATCAATCTTATATTTATGCAGAGAATATAAATTCGATCTATAACAACGATAATGATCATTCGAAAGTGACCTGATAAGAACAAGGTTTACAAGTAACACGCGTTTTCTTTAAATTTGATATAATTTTTGAATAAATTACGAATTGGTGACTTTGTTTATTGAAATTTTGATCAAAATCTTACTTCTAACATATTTTTTTCTTTTCAACAATTCAAATACGAACGTAAGTTAAAATCATGATTAGTTTAATAAACGTTACATTTACCGGAGACCTAAATCTGAAATTCGAATTCGAATATTTTCTCTTTTCTTTTGTTTATTTATTTTTTTTTTTTAAATCAATCTTATATTTATGCAGAGAACATAAATTCGATCTATAACAACGATATGATCATACGAAGTGACCTGATAAGACAAGGTTTACAAGTAACACGCGTTTTCTTTAAATTTGATATAATTTTTGAAATAAATTACGAATTGGTGACTTTGTTTATTGAAATTTTGATCAAAATCTACTTCTAACATATTTTTTCTTTTCAACAATTCAAATACGAACGTAAGTTAAAATTATGATTAGTTTAATAAACGTTACATTTACCGGAGACCTAAATCTGAAATTCGAATTCGAATATTTTCTCTTTTCTTGTGTTTATTTATTTTTTTTTTTTTAAATCAATCTTATATTTGCAGAGAACATAAATTCGATCTATAACAACGATAATGATCATTCGAAAGTGACCTGATAAGAACAAGGTTTACAAGTAACACGCGTTTTCTTTAAATTTGATATAATTTTTGAATAAATTACGAATTAGAGACATTGTTTATTGAAATGTTACTTCTAACCAATTTTTTTCTTTCCAACAATTCAAATACGAACTTAAGTTAAAATTATAATTAATTTAATAAACAAAATTCGTGATAAAAATGTTGTAGAATTTCACGTAAATGGATTTCTTTAAGGATATTTATCTCCTTTCACTTGTCGCAAATCATTTAGATATAGTCTGTAATAAAATATTATTTACTGTTATTTCCATTCCCTTTTTGACAATTACTCACAAAATGATTTGACAACTAGTTTATTTTATCTTTAACGAATCCCTTTTTTAAAACAGAGAATCAAACGATGAAGATGGAAATATTTATACGAAAGATCGATTCGAATGTCAGAATAAAGTAAACGATTGATCGAATAAACAATTTTAATGTCTATAGTCGTAGAATATAATATTCTTACATTAGTACGTGTGTGTGTGTGTGTGTGTGTTCTTCTTTACGTATTTTTTTTTTTCTCTACACATATATATTTTCTTTTGAATAAGACAAATCACGAAACGGTACATACTGAGGTCAGCAACGTAAATGATATGGTACATACATAAATCCATTTTACACACACACATACACAAATACACACATATACACGCGAAAGTTTCTCTTTTGCATCCATGCTCGAAGAGATGTCAAAAGATAATAATAAAGAAAGTAGATACATTAATTACGTGCGATAAAACGTAAGCTCGTGATGCAACTCGTAAACACGCGACAGCTTTGTTTGATCAATATTTCGGTCCCATCTAATGGTATTATTGTATATACAGGGTGTGATCCTGATAACGTGACGGATTTCAAAAATAATACTAGAATTATTTACTATAAAAAAAAAATGGTTACTTTATAATAAAAATAAGATAGTTGCCAACGAGAAGAATATAATGCAATACCGTAATTGATTTTTCGAAATATGAAAAAGGTCATGTTCAATTTTTATTAATGCCAAATTCTTGATAAAAGTGTTTTAACCTAATTCAAATTGTAAGATATATAATTTAATAATTATTGAAATGATTATTAAAGTACATATCTCTTGGTTTTATGATATGAGTCAACGCGAGTGTATTAACTTGACCTCGTTTACATCAATTGACCAAGTTAACAGTCATTTTTGTAAGTAACATTTGTTCATATAGGAAATAATTTTTACAATCATGTGTCACAAATAACATTTGTCCGGTTAACTAATCATTTATTTCAAGTTGTCGTGTTACAAGACATACACCGTGTATACACACATATACATATACAAACGCACAAATATATAATCAAAGTTTCATATTTTTCGTTACTAGCATACTAGGGGGATCTTCGTTATTGAATAAAACAATTAAAATCATTCATTCAAAAGTAATAATGTTAAACAAATAAAAAAATACATGGAATGATTATTAAAAAATACTTTTTCATGTAATTGATAATGCAAATATTGGTGGTAAAAAAAGGTAATAGAAAAAAATACGATTAAAAAATAGAAGAGACAAAGATAACGTACAGGGGGTAGGAGGAGGGGGGCAGGGGGACGCCCTTTATTTATTTCTTTGCCAAGATCGTGTCACTTGTTTTATTGAATTTTTATTATATTATTATTTATTATTTTTAATTATAATTATATTTTATATATAATTATATTATATAATATTATTTTTATTATTTTTATTATTTATTTAATTGTTTTATCCAATAAAACGATTAAAAAACATTCATTCAAAAGTAATAATGTTAAACAAATAAAAAAATACATGAAATGATTATTAAAAAATACTTTTTCATGTAATTGATAATGCAAATATTGGTGGTAAAAAAAGGTAATAGAAAAAAATACGATTAAAAAATAGAAGGGACAAAGATAACGTAGAGCGATTAGGGGTGGCAGGGGGGCAGGGGGGAGGCAAGGGGACGCCCTTTATTTATTTCTTTGCCAAGATCGAGTCACATTCCCAATAGCGGAGCTTACGTCACCACTTAGAAATCGATAGACTCTAATAGCAACCATCCGACAGCATACTCCCGACAAGACCCGATCAATAAAAGCTCGACGCTTTTACGCTCGCGCTTTTTCCATGTATCTTCCGTCTCCCTTTTTCTCTCATTTTCTCTCTCTTTCTTTCTTATCTTTCTATTAGAAAATACCTATTTATCAAAAGTATTGTTATTAAAATATCAAAAAGTAAATTATCCATTATTTTAACATCAACTGGAACATTCGAACTATCACAAATGCGTATTCAATCAATGATTCGACCTTGAATTGCTGCTTTGCTATAGTTATTAAATAATATCTGATTTTTGTCTAATATTTCATTTTTTAATAATAAATCTACACCTTGAAATCTTATTCAAACGATTTGAAATGCGTATTCAATCAATGATTCGACCTTGAATTGCTGGTTTGCTATAGTTATTAAATAATATCTGATTTTTGTGTTAAAAATTTAATTCTAATGTTTTATTTTTTAACAATAAATCTACCACTTGAAATCTTATTCAAACGATTTGAAATGCGTTCAATCAATGATTCGACCTTGAATTGCTGGTTTGCTATAGTTCCTAAATAATATCTGTGATTTTTGTTAAAAATTTAATACAAATGTTTATTTTTCTTAACACCAAACTTACCACGCTTGGTTCTGTAATTTAAAAAAAAAATTACGGTGAAAACGTATAAAAATATACAATATTCATTTCTAAATAAATGAAAATATTTTGTTCACTATATCCAATTGGAAATCTTATTCTATATTAAAATATATGTTTTGTTTTAAAGCAGTTATTTAAAGTTCATTTATAATTAACAATTATTTTTCATTGTTTGGATGTATTAGTTAAAACAATTAGATCAACACAGAATAGGAATCTTATCTCGAGTTTTATTTTAGGTAACATATTAATTTATTTATTTGGCTTGGTGTCAAGTATATTAATAGGAAAAAGCATAATAGAACGATGATCTATTTTATTCCTATCTCTCTCTCTCTCTCTCTCTCTCTTTTTTCAATTCTAAAATACCTACTTACCAAAAATATTATTTACAAATGTAAAAGAGTAAATTATACATTATTTGAACATCAATTCAAATTGAATTTTTAATTCAATCAATGATTAGACCTTGCATTTATTTACAATAATTCCTAAATAATTGTTGATTTACCAAATAAATTTAATAGAACTATTTGTTTCTTAATATACACACACACACACACATTCATCAATTATTATATTATATAACTAATTTCTGATTAAGAAATATTTTTCATTGATTTGACGTATTTGTTAGAAATATTTTATCGGATTTGATTATAAGTAACATATTAATTTACTTATTTAGTTTGGTGTCAAGTATATTGATAGGAAAAAGAATAGTAAAACGATGATCTATTTTATTCCTATCTCTCTCTCTCTCTCTCTCTCTCTCTCTTTTTTCAATTCTAAAATATCTACTTACCAAAAATATTATTTACAAATGTAAAAGAGTAAATTATACATTATTTTAACATCAATTCAAATTGAATTTTTAATTCAATCGATTATTAGACCTTGCATTTATTTACAATAATTCCTAAATAATTGTTGATTTACCAAATAAATTTAATAGAACTATTTATTTCTTAATACACACACACACACACACACACACACACATTCATCAATTATTATATTATATAACTAATTTCTGATTAAGAAATATTTTTCATTGATTTGACGTATTTGTTAGAAATATTTTATCGGATTTGATTATAAGTAAAATATTAATTTACTTATTTAGTTTGGTGTCAAGTATATTGATAGTAAAAAGAATAGTAGAACTATGATCTGTTTTATTCGTCTATTTCTTTCTCTCTCTCTCTCTTTGTTTCTATCACTTTTCAACGATGATAGCTGACATTGACGATAATGGAAATACTATTGATAAGAGATATAGAAAGATAATAATAGATATAAAGAGAATGAGAGACGGTTAAGAACAAAAAGAATAGGATAAATTGAATGCATAGAACTAGAGAATTCCGTAGAATACAGCACGTGGCATCGGACACGTGCCTGAAGGTCGATGCTCCCTCTTCTGTTTTCTACCGGATTTTATTTGATTCTACCCTCTTCCAATCGTATAAACTTTCCTTTTCTCACTTACCAATAATATTACCAATCAGAGACAAGATTTATCTTATTTATATGTTATATATTTCATTCGCAAAATTGTAAGTTTAGATTAGAAAATGATAGATAAGAAAATTGAACAAGTGTATGTATTATGAATTATTTCGTATGCTTCGTTATACTTCAATACACTTCATTATACATTAATATTGATATCAAGTGGAATATGGAAATATGATTTTTGTTGTAGGAAAATTATTTTATTTCGAATATTTGTATACTGGAAACACGTATCAATAATTTTATTATTTCCTAGCGTGATTTTTTTTTTATTTATATCATTATACTTCAATGCACTTCATTATACATTAATATTGATATCAAGTGGAATATGGAAATATGATTTTTGTTGTAGGAAAATTATTTTATTTCGAATATTTGTATACTGGAAACACGTATCAATAATTTTATTATTTCCTAGCGTGATTTTTTTTTATTAATATCATTATACTTCAATGCACTTCATTATATTTCAATACTTATATCAGAGTATAGTATAGAAATATGATTTTGCAAAAGAATTTGTTTATATCAATATTTTATTCGACAATTTGTATGTTGGAAATACGTAACGTGTCCTATGAATATTGTTATTAATAATTTTTTTATTTCTAAGCGCGTGATCGAACAATATTATGTTAACAACTTATGTTTATAAAGATTAAAATTTCAATGAAAGAAATGTCATCGTAATAAATGTATTTTTCAAAGCAAGAAAGAAAGAAGGAAAGTAACGTTGAAACGTAAACGCAATAAAGCGAAATGTTTCAACTGCAAAAAAATAAAAGTACAAACACACATATACGAAAAAGTCCAAATAATACGCGTACCAACACATACATTCAAGTGTATATTACGAATCAATCGTTCAAAAATATTTGCGATTATTTTATTTTAACGATCGGACAAGTGTCACGAATTAATTCGGACGATCTCGTCTTATCTTATTAATTATTTTATAATAAACAAATAAATCTGTGAGGATATAATTTCATGGGGTAGTGGGGGTGGGGGGTGCGTGTTTATTAGCAAAATAAAAACGATTCGACGACGTATTGAATTTAAACACACACGCACACACAAAATTAGGTGTGTTACTCTCTTATCTTTTATCAGCAATTTTGTTTTTCCCCACTCCGATAGTAGAAGATAATCTTCAAGTTAAATTTGATCAATAATAAATTAGACAAAAAAAAACACAAAATACCTGTGAATCATGTTATACGTTTACATATGTAAGTTAAACGATAACACAACCTTGTAAATATATTATGTGGGCCACCCCGTATAAAACGTAGTTTTAGGTCCACGTGCTCTATCTCTCTCTCTCTCTCTCTCCTAACGAAGATAAGATAAAAGGTGACATATATATTTTTTCTCTTTTTTTTTTTTTTTTTTTTTTTATTTGAAACTCGTTTGTCACAAAGCAAAAACGGGGTCGAAGGTCATCCAAGCTGCAAACTCGCAAAAATAAGAATAAAATAAAAAAAAGTAGAAGAAGGAGAAGGAGAAGATGATGAACATATTCGTTTTCTCGCATAAGTGGACTTTAATAAAGTTCAACGAAGATTAGCTTGCCCGAATAAAAATGAAAAAAATAGACCGAGTAATAAAGAAAGAGAGAGAGAGAGAGAGAGAGAAGTATATCGATCTCGTGTTCAAGTATACATACATACGCGTATGTATATGTAACTTATGAATTTCTCGTCTAATAGTAGAGACTCATTACCTATGGGAAATACCATGGGATCGATCGAAACGCGTTTTCCATTCTAAATGTGCCGCTCCTTCGTTTGTTCATCTCACACACACATATGTACATACATACATGTATGTATATTGAATCAACTTGACATATAATAATCTCTTGGTTTGAAAAATCCTTTAAATAAAAATCAATTCTTTCTTTCTTTCTTTTATATAAAAACCTCGAAACACCATTTTTCGTTGGATAAATCATTTTTAATCGGGATATATTTGTCAAAATATTTAAACACAATTGAAAAGAATATTTTTTAATTTGAATAGATCATGCGTGAGAAAACATCACGATCAATGACGTTTAAATTTTTCGAGTGATAAAAGTAAACACTCTTCGTGTATTTAGAAAAAATTTTGATATAATAAAACGATGAAGGAAAAACAATGTAGAAAAAGAGAAAGCAAGCCCCCCGAATACAAGAAAAAAAAAAGAAAAAGAAGCCAACTCTGAAAATAAAAAAAAAAAAAAAAAAAAAAAAGGAAGAAAAGTGAAAAGAAAAAATATAGCCCTCGGTTCTACGCCTATGCATCCGGACGGACGTACAATACCACGTGTCCCACTCTCGCGTGACTGGGTACTGGAAGCACGTGGCCCCCCACTACGCTTTGCCCAGGCCCCGTCGATCACCCATAGAGAAAAAGAGACAGACTGATATTAAATATATAGAAAGAGAAGGATAGCAATATAGAAATATAGTGAGATAGAAAGAGATGGATGAATAGTCGGATAGAAAGAGAGAAGACTATCGAAATAAAGGAGATGAAAACAGGGAGGAAGCTTTGAGGGGAGGAAGAAGAAGAAGAAAAAACAAGGATAGTCAGAGTAGGGAGAAACTAGAAAGAGAGAGATGGAAATACATATACGTTGGCTAGGAAAAGGGGTGCTTTTGTTAGAGAGAAAGGGAGAAAGAAATAGTTCCACTGATGGAGAGAACGAATAAGGGAAAATAAGGGAACGGGCGCGGGATGAGAGAACGCTAAGCACAGAATTTTGGTAGGGTCGATAGTTGCTCGAATTGTCGAGATGGGTTGGTTGTTCGTACATAAGAAAACAGATAGTTGAGTATTTAATTATTGGATTTTGTGGAAATTACACTAATTGTCTCCCCAGTTTCTCTCACTTTTTCTCGATCCATCTTTTTACTCTCAGTTTGATTTTGTTTGTTTGCTAAATTAATCTAAAGAAAAATACGCACGATTTGTATTTACAAATGATGCGATAAACGGATCGAACTGTCGAATGAATTAACGAGTTGTTACCACTTTTACATATGTATGAGTCTTGGTTTAGTCATTAACTGTCGTCATGTATTACTGATAATGTTTAAAGGAAAACTTTTTGATGTGTAATTAGTCGGACATGGTTGGCTAGATATACACGCTTGTTGTTGTTTCTTTTTTTTTATTTTTATATTATATGTTGTAATAAATGCACAACTATACGTCGCACATGGACCGCATTTATTCCTATTCATATTCCTACGTACAAATCATTTGTAATAGGAATATTCCTTCTCCTTAATAATTCTTCTTCGAACGAGAAAAAACATTTTGTTCGAGGTGTTATTTTTTTGTTCTTCTTTTTTTTTTCTCTTTTCTTCTTCATTTTTCAAATCAAATCCGCATTCCATTACGATAATTTAACAGCACAACTTCAACGAACTTATATTACGACGACAACAGCAATCATGAATGTAAGAAATACGTTGATGTATGTATTTATGTATGTGTGTGTGTCTGTCTGTGTGTGTCTGTGTATGTATGTACGTACACGTAGTGCGATGAGTCGACTTATCCGTTTTTGCGCGTCAGCTCTATACTTAGATCTTGTACGTTTATAAAACAGAGTAGGACGAAGAACGAGAGAATCTTGTACAGGTGCTATGAATTTTGAAAATGTCATCGACGATAGAGACCGGCACGCGCCAGAATGTCTTTTCGAGTAATGACAGAATGATGAATTACATAACTAAAAGTTTCTAATGTGAATGGTTCCAACTGGATAGGAGAATCTTCAAGTAATATTACATAGGTTGTAATTTTAGTTGCTTGCGAAATATCTGACTTATTGTTAGCCATCATTGATTCGTCTGTTGGAAAATGTATTCATTGGATTTATTATATTTGTATAAGAAAAGTAAGAATATTTTGTTGGTTAGTATTTTATTAAATCATTCATAATACAATTTGAATAAACAATATTTATATTAATTTGATTGTTAAGTGAATATATTTGGTGATTTGAATGATTCGCATTAATGAAACGATTGATTTGGGTTATTTTAATTTTCTCTCATAGAATTCATTAATTTTTATACAAAAATATAATTCAAAGAGACGATACATACATGTATATATATATAAATAATACAAAATATATATATATATGTATGTATGTATATCGGATTATTTTGAAGAAATCATATTTACGATAACGCCTTTGTGCAATGAAAAAACTAAACATGGCGCGAACGAGAAAATAATCGTAATAAAAGGGTGAAACCAAGCAAAACCGTCCACGTATGTAACTTACATAGATAGTTACATATATGTATATGTGTATACGTGGATACGTAAGTGCTTACGTAAGCACGTACTACGTAGATAAGAATGCACGTTTATTTGAGAAACGGTGTGTTTGAAATTAGCTTACTCGGCAAGAGTAGCTACCTACGAATCGAATAGAATTCTCATTACGGATTTTCATCTTTTTTTTCTTTTCAAAGTGAGAAAAAGAAGAAGAAGAAGAAGAAGAAGGAGATGAAAAAAAGGAAGAGAAATAATCGCTTGAAAGATTTTTGAAAAGGAAACACACGTCGTAACGTTTAATCATTGTCGTAGTTACGATACTCCTCGTAATCGTGGGTCAGAATTGCGGAAACGATTATCAACCGTCGCGAAACAAAAATGCACAACGGCGGAGGAACGTTCAAGGTTCACGACACACACTGCATGCGTGTATTTCTATTTTCAAAGTATTTCTCTCTCGATACTCTCGATAATAATGAACGTTATTATATAACATATTGACCTTTATCATTAACGATAGAAATGTTTTTTGTTTCTTTTTCTTTGTTTCTTTACGATGATAACGGAAAAAGAAATAGAGAATTATTATTGTTGACACACGATGAAAAAATTATTTCTAAATGAAATGAGAAAGATGTCGAAATGAAAAATGTTCGCATCTAGGTATAAATTACTTTTATATATTTTTAATTATAATTTCACAAGTATTGATGCGGTTACGAAAAAAAATAAGCCGTAAAACAATGGTTGTTTTTCGACAATTCAATAACAAAATATACAGAGATATAACAAAATGATCATTTATAACGAAACAACGATACGATACAATAATTTCGATAATTCCTTTTTCATTTCTCGTGAGTTATTTTTCCTCGATCGATGGATAAGGGACGAAAGGTGTGGTGAAGAAAATGAAGGCGGTGGCGGTTTCCTGGCGAATTCGAGAAATAGGCCGTAGTGATAGCGTGCACGCGCGCGCACATATTCTGCTGCCAACGGTAGTAACAGCGAGCAGCAGCAGCAGCAGCAGCAGCTAGCTAGCAAGCAAGCAAGCAAGCAAGCAAGCAAGCAGGAGGTAGGTCGATCCAATTGGGGTTCGGATAGCAGCTCAGCAGTGTGGTGATGCCCTCTCCCCTTTGGAGTTTCCGTGGCGATCAATACCTCGGTGCCAAAGCCGGGAGCCAGACTCTGCCGATTTCCACGAGGTTTTTCTCTCGTTTCTTCCGCATAACAAACAAATAGAATGAGAGGAAGAGAAAGAAGAAGAAGAAGAACAACAACAACAACACCGAAGATGGATCAAATAACAATTATTATAATCCCAATTGATCTGTAATTCCAATCGTAACTATAAAATTACATGGATCCTAATCGAAAATGAATATACGACTATCTATATCATTAATAAATGAATATAGTTTTGTTCGCTAATTTTCATCGGACAAAGCCAAACAAAGTATACAAACTCGAACAATATAATTGACGAATCAGTGTTTCTCGTGCGTGCGTGTGTTCATGATCATCGTGTAACAATAATAACAACAAGAGAACAGTGTAAGAAGACAAAAAGAAAATCTAACACGCTACCCTAGGTTTCCGTCGATACACATTGCTTTTTCCCCTAAGCAACCGGATCCACGCGTCTCTTTCTTGCGCACGCGTTGCGACAGCGCGTAATTACGTCACGCGATCGAACCTTCGTCGCTACGCGCGTTTACATGTTTGAAATCCCGCTGCTAACATAAGAGAAGAGAAGAGAAGAAAAGAGAAGAGAAGAGAAGAGAAGAGAAGAGAGGAGAAGGAAGATGGAGGAATACTTACCGCACGTATATACATATTTATAATGTATATGTGTATATGTAAGTATGCATGTGAAGAAAGAGAGTGGCATTAACGATAACCTTTCTTTTCCTTCTCTTCAGTCCATATCATAGACGACGCAACCACACGCCTAACAAAGTCTCACCTCTCGCCTACTCGTTTTTAAAAGCATCTGGCACTTCGAATAGGCCATCGACGTGATTTCGAAAATAGTAGTACGCCGCATAAATTAACGTCCGAATAGGTAGGTAACCGTCAGAGGTTGCTTTGATATTTAATATCCAGCATGATATAGAAGTATAGATAGTCACAAATGAAAGAGATTTTATTGACTACAGAAGACAAATATATATTTTCTTTAATCTATAGAGAAAGAGAGAGAGAGAACTCGATCGATTTAGAACCGAGTCCAAATTACCGTTTAGAAGTTGGAAGATCCAACATGGACTCTGTTAGAAATTTATGAAAGGCAAGAAAACTCGCGTATAGAATATTCGTGATACTTAGAAATGCGCTTAGGAACATACATATTTACAATTAAATAGAAGATTTTTTAGAGAAGAAAGAAGGAAAGAAAGAGAGAGAAATATACTACATAAGCTTGAAGTGTTAGCAACCCATAGAGGGAGGGAGGGTGGGAGGGAGGAGGAACAAAGAAAGAGTCCTAGCGACCGGCAATGCGGCACCGGTGAGCGCCTGCGCGCCTCGTTATGTGAGTCAAGGACGACACGTGCAGCTCGGAACGACCTACTTATATTCCCGTAGCTTCGCGCACAATCGGTGCCGGCACGAACTTTCCCGAGCGCGGAAATAGGACGACGACGACGACGACGACGACAACGACAACGACAACGACGACGATGACGACGACGACGACGACGACGACGACGGCAACGGCAACAGCGACGATGACGAGCTGGTGGTGTCCCAATATTTCATTGCGATTCACCTCTCCCGCCTCCGCCCCCATCATCACCACCGCCTCTTTCTCTTCCTCCGCTTCATCTTCCTCCTCCTCCTCCTCCTCCTTCTCCTCGTACTCTTCTACTTCTTCTTCATTAAGTTCTACATAGCTAAACCCATAGGAAACGTTGGCGTTTAATCTTCCTACCAGTACAATGTACTATCGTTTTCGGTGATTCCTCGAACCTTTGCATTCCTGTGAACCAGGAAGAAACCAAGGAAAAGTATTTTCCGTTCTCTTTGAATCTTCTTCGGATTGATATTCGCTTTCCTTCGTTATCTCTTGTTCTGTCTATCAGATCGAGTCTATTTATTGCGTTATGTAAGTTACATTAGAAGAGTATAGAACAAAAAAGTATGAAGAAAATAGATAAACGATTTTTACTTCTCGCAATCAGTAGATTCTCGATAGGAGCCGAACAAGATTCGCGTCATCAAAGACATATGTAAAGATAAGGGGAAGAAATAATTGTTAGGAAAGGCATAGGAGGGGAGTTTGAGAATCTAAAGAAAAACCAGGACGAGCGTGGGGTTGGCTGGAATAGAAAATAGAGCACAGGAATATAGGAATTGATGAGGTGGAGAAGAAGGAGGTGGAAAAGGATGAGCTTTGGTGGGGTCAGTAGGGGGTGGAAGGGAGGATTCGAAAGAGATTTCAACGGCAGGAGGCATCGCGCGCAGTGTCCTAGATGCAGAAACGGCAGGATCGATAGAAAAATGGGTCAAACATTCGAGTAGCATTCGGTTGGCGTGAACCAACGGCAGTCTGACGATCGCGCTCGAGACGATCGCTCCGCTCCGTTTGATAAAACTCTCACTCTCTTTCTTTCCCGTATTCTCTCTCTCTCTCTCTCTCTCTCTTATTTGGAGATTTACTTGCGAGTTATATCTAGAAGGTGCTCGGACGACGTTGAAAACGAGTCTGGAGGCCGTCGTCCGAAATTTGTCAATCGCCATTAGTTGCTGTTTTCCCTTTCGTTCGATAATTGCGCGATAGAAGAAGAGGAAAAAAGAAAAGAAGAGAGGAAAGAGAGAGAGGAAAAAAGGAAAATCAAAACTCGTGACCGTTGTTGGGGTAACTAACTAGAAGAAAGAAAGGTTTTTTAGTCTTTGGATTGGCGCGTTCGAAGCGACGTTGTTGGCTTGTCGCGTCGTCGTTTTACGCGCTTCCTTCCCCACCATGAGAGCATAAGTAGCGGGTTTCCGCACGCGGTGCGGCCAGTTCTCGTTCGACCTTATCGCCGCAAGTTCGGCACGACGGGCTTCTTGTTTCTCTTTAGCGCGTTGCTGCCCCACCCTACTGTGTTAGAGTTAGTCCCACCTCCTCTGTCTCTGTCACTCTCTTCCTGGGCTCATGCCCCTTCTCTTTCCGCAAGCTTCGGTCCGACACACCCCCACCACCGCCGCCACCTCCACCTCTTATTCGTCACCCCCACCTAAGGCGACACACGATGGAAGCGCGCGTGCTCGTCGCGCGCGCTTACCTCGACCAATCACGAGCCGAGTAGCAACGGCCCTCGACCAACGAAACTCGACCGCGGGTCCGTGCGAGTGCGCGATGCATATCTCGTCGTTTCTCTCACCGGATACCGCGAGCACCACTCAACAATGGTGGGGATAAAGCTGAGAGAACGGCACGGGCTTCGCGCTCGAGCGCATCCTCGTTCGTCGTCGCTCGCCCTCGGGGTCGGTCGCTTGTTCGCTCGCTCGCTCGCGTTCCGCAACACTCTCTATCTCTCTCTCTGGCCCTCTTCCCTAGTTTCATCTTATCCTTTCATCATTCCCTTATTTCACTTCTATCCTACCTTCCTTCCTTCCTTCCTACCTTCCTACCTTCCTACCTACCTACCTACCTACCTTCCTTTCTTCCTTCTTTCCTTTTTCTTCCAATCCCCTAACTCTGTTTCCTTTTACGTTCAATCCTCTTCTTCATTCGTTTGTACGTTTGCTTGCTTACTTGTTCGTTCGTTCGTTCGTTCGCTCGTTCGCTCGTTTGTTCATTCGACGTCCGATAACGTCGACGGCCATCATGGTGTGTCCAATTCAGTTCGTCGACAATATTCTTTGCTTTCACCCCTTTTTCTTTTTTTTTTTTTAGAAACGTTCTTTTTTCATTTAATTCTCTCTTTCTCTTTTTCATTCCTTCAATTTAAATAATTCTTCCAAACGTTTATTTTATTGTGCACTCACCAACTCACCACCACCACCAACAACGACGACGACGACGAGGAGAACGACGACGTGACCGGAAACTCGCAACAACTTCGCAACTCACCTTCTCTCGATCGTTCAAACGCTCACAAATTATTCGCGATTAATCTACTACCCATTTCGTGTTTTATATTCTTGTTAAAGAAAAAGACAAAGAGAAAAAAAGAATGCGGATTAACTTCCGCATTCTGGGACAGTCCCGTACTGTAACGCGTCCGGGATTTCTCGTCATCGGGAAAGATATCAGAAAGTGGGTCACCGGTTCTTCTTCCGCTTTCGCACGCTTTTCGTTCTTGCCGATCGAATTGTTTGATTTTATTTAACTGTTTATTTTTTTCTTTTTTAATAATAATACTTTCCCTTCCTGTTTTTTCTGGTTTTTTTTTTTTTTTTTTTTTTTTAAATCAATGCGAAAGGAGAGAAGAGATTAAAATACGATCGTACGTGTGCAAAAAGAGTGAGTACGAGGTTTTATATTCTTCAAGTTAAAAGTTCCAGCCGTGCGAAGAAGATACAAACGTAATACTATAATAATAATAATACTTATAATATTATTAATAATAATAATAATAATAACAATTTTCACAAAAATAACAACAATAACAATAATAATAATAATAGTTAAAAAGAAAAAGGTACCAATCGAAAAGGGAGAAGAGACAGTTGCGAGTGGGTTTGTACGCGAGGGGTTCCGAGGCCCTTTGTGTGAACGGAAAAAGAAACCTAGAAGTAAAAGAAGAAAAAGAATATGGAGAAAGAGCAAGTGAAAGGAAAAGGAAAAGGAAAGGAGAAAGAGAGACAAGAAAAATACAAGGGAAGAGGAGAAGAAGAAGTAATGGGGAAAAAAAAATCAAATGCGTTAAAAAAGAAATAAAGAAAGGGAAACCATGGACAATCACACACAATCGTCAACGTTAATCGTCATCGTCATCATCGTCGTCGTGGTAACTCTGTGTCCGTGTCTTCTGGTCTCTTAGTGGGTAAAGATGGCGGTCTTGTCGCTCGTTGGTTCGTTCTCGGCGAGTGGCAAAAGGGGAAAATGTGACGCAACCCATCATCACGTGATCGAACCGTGGCTAGTCTCTCTCGCTGGGCCAGTGTGTGATCTAACGTTTGTTGCGATGGTCGTCATCGTCGTCATCGTGAATATCGATCCACGACTCTCTTTCTCTCCAACATATATCAAGTCTCTACATCATAATTGAACGCAACTTTGAAGATAAAACAATGGTGCGACTTGAGGGGTGTGCTTAACAAATATTTCAAAGAAAAGGAAGAAGAAATCATAGAAAATAAGAAACTTTTCTCTGTTCCACCTACATCGATGCCGCGAGATATAACGGACAACTTCTTCTTCTTCTTCTTCATCGTCCGTGTAAGGACACACACACATACACGCAGGGGGTGTTCCCAGTGTTGCTGGCTCTCGGTCGCTGGGTCAGTGGGGGTGAGAAACTGGCTTGGCTCTGCGTAACGACAGTCAGTCTTTTTCTCTCTCCTATCGGCCTCGCGAATTAGCTCTCTCTCTCTCTCTCTCTTTCTCTTTCTTTCTTTTTTTCTTTCTTACTAATTATTTATCTATCTATTTTTGTTTGTTTCTATATCTACCTATCTATCTATCTGTCTGTTTGTCTATCTTTTCACCTATCTGTCCATTTATCACTTTAAAAATAATGTCACTCTATCTCTTTCTTTCTCTCTCTCTCTCTTTCTCTTTGTTTATCTCTCCCAAGAAACAACTCTCTTCGGAGCCAACGTAAGGAAAGGAAAAAAAAGAAAAGAAAAAGAAAAGGCGCATTTAAAAATTGGAAACGTGCCCGTTTTTTGTTCGCTATGATTACGGACAATAATAGTTGTTGTAGGTGTTTTCGGGCTCAGCAGTGAGAGCCGTGTTCCCCCAGCTGTAACGTGCTTTGTTTAGTGGCTCTGGGATCATGGAAGACACTGCGCGAGTACCGAACGTTCTTCGATATACGTATATATATATACTCTTTATCTTTTTAATAAGATCATGGACTCTTTTAAATAGTTTCCTGATGATTACCAAATGACCAGAAAGAAAAAGAAAAGAAATAAAAAAAGAAAAAGAAAAAAAAAAAGAGTTCTTGGGATCGTCATGCTTCGTCATTGATATTCGATACGTGCCTAACGATCGGCGTTTCGTCGATTAGATTTCACCTAATCATGCTTTTGTTTTTTTTCTTTTTTTTTAATGACTCTCCTCCTACCGAAACCATCATTTGAAAACGTGTGATATGAAAAATTGTATATATATGTATATGTATTTTTTATTGCTTATTCGTGAGCTATCGTTACATACTACTACACCCAACAACAACGTGATAAATCAAAGTCCAACGATTGGAAATGTTCGGTGTCCGTTAGCAATGGCTTCTACACCTGCCGTACGAAAGATTCCTGTGTGGCTAAAGCAACGGCACAGCAACAGCTCTCTACAACAACCCGAGCAAGAACGAACGGACCGCTTTTGCTGGTATTATAATCGACTACGTTGCAAGATCCCCAACTAAGCCGCCGTTCACTTCGACCATTTTATACTTTCTAAAGCCGCTTACTTTCGTAACTTGGCAAATACCATGGTGTGGTGGCCTCATTGTATGTATTTACCATTACCGAGTTTTCTTCTACGCCTCAGAATTTATATGTATGTACGTCCAATTTTTATTTTTCTTTAGCAAAACCCCTCACCACCCTACCATCCCCCTTTTTTTATACTCTCACTCGTACTCAATGAATGTATTATAATGTACTTTTGGAAAAAATCGTGTTTTTTCTATCTATATTTTTTCCTTCTTTTTTTTTTTTTATTCGTAGACAAAATTTGTCCCCCCCCTTACCCCTGATCGTGTAACGTTTGCATCGTCGTTAATTAATTTTGTCCTAGAACGATAGATCACGACGTCCTCGCTTTATTCGCATCTATCTTGCGCAATAATTACTTCGTTAGTTAAAATGGTCAACAACCAGCGGGAAATACCCCACCGCACGTTCCGAGAATTCATTTCTTCGAGGTAATTGCAATTGAAACGATCAATTGCGAGAAACACAACGAGGAGGAGGAAGAAGAAGCGCAAACATGATCTACGCGTAATTTTATTCGAATTTCGAGATAATTACGGTAGTTTATTATCTCTTTAATAGATTGCAAAGAGGTTTCTTCGTTTGATAACGATTCGACAAAAATTAACTTTTATATAAGAGTTGGTAAAAGATAGAAGAAATTGATAACGATCAACTTATAGGCGAATATATCATATTGTTAATCGAGATATATAAAGTGTCGGAGAAAGATGAGAAACTTAACAGGGAGGAATAACATGGAGGTAAGTTTGGAAAGTTACTACGATTCGTGGTAAAGAAAAATAATCTAACTGGGCGGGGAAAAAGATAGGAGTTGTGCATGTATGTATGTATGTATATATGTGTGTGTATTCCTACGTGAGAAATAGAGATAGAGTCAGAGAGAGAGAGAATGTATGCGAGTAGAAAAGGGAAGTGGGACTAGCTTGCCTTGTACTACTTTCTTGCACAGTTACAGGAACAGTGATAGCCATCGACTCTTATGTTAGA
This sequence comes from Polistes fuscatus, assembly GCF_010416935.1. Lineage (NCBI taxonomy): Eukaryota > Metazoa > Arthropoda > Insecta > Hymenoptera > Vespidae > Polistes > Polistes fuscatus. The sequence continues at coordinate 1,861,549 of NW_025113042.1, read as the reverse complement.
GCAAGAACTTGCTTACTTACAAAAAATAAGTCTCATAATAAGATATAAATCTACGATGCTTATACATATTTATATATATATGTATATTTTTTATATTATCAAAACACATCACTGACAATATTATTCCGAAGAAAAAAAAGAAAAAAAACCAGAAATGTATACGATATGAGATATGTAATATTAAAAAGTAACAATGTAAAAATAGGAATCGACGTTAAAAACTGGTGTGTACAGAATAAAAAAAAAAAGAAGAAAGAAGAATCATATTAAAAGGCGATAGAATTGATCGATTATATGATTAATACGTATAATAGGTTCTCGAATCATATTAATTCCGATTCCCATAGTTCATTTTTTAACGAGCTTAATTTGTATTCAGTTTAATAATTCTTCTTCTACTTTGAATGATTTTATCATAGAAGAAGCGTTTTATTGTATAAAAGCAAAAAATTATATCTATATTTATAATTATCATAGATTTGTTTTAAGATATACGATATAAATAATAAGTATATTATAAAATGTATGTGATATTGGCGAATGAATAGTTTGGTGAAAATGGCGAGCCAGCCAGGGAGCGCGCGCGCACGCGGGTGGCCTAGCGCCATTTTATAGAAGGCTTCGCTTTGCGGCCATCTTTCGCGTAACAACTCCAAATGTTTCCGCCTTCGTTCGTTTCGGATTGCGTCTTCTCTCTCTCTCTCTTTCTACGCTTTCTCTATCGCGTATATGTGGTAGTAGATTTCGTCCTATCCGGCATGTCTAATTTTACACGCTGACCTCGAAACCGTACTTCGTTCTGCCCACGTTCTTCCACTCGTACTTGAGATTAAAAAAAGAAACCAAAAAAAAAAATGAAATGAATGAAGAACCTTCAAAAAGATGAGCGAACGAGCTAGAGATAGAAAGAAAGAAAGAAAGAGAGAGGAGAAGAAGAAAAATACAAAATAATACAAGTATAACGAATATGTTTGTGATGAAATTGTATGTATAAGGAAAAAAATATTGTTGAAAAATAAATCAATTTTTCTACTCGTTTTTATAAATGTCATCATCTTTGAAATTTAGTTCTTTTCCTTGTCAAGATTCATAAAACCGACCTTACACTACCATTCACATTATACCAACGTTATAAACGTTTATTAATCTTTGACTCCTCGTCCGGTTTTGCACGTTGCAAGGTCATCACATACTTCCGCCTTATTCGATATGATATTTCAGTAGAAACGCGAACATATCTACATACTTTAATCATCATTCTCTCTTTCTATGCACAATAAAAAGAAATCTAACTTTTTACCATTAAGATATTTATGAACTTATATAAAGATTTGATTTTTGTTCACGTTGTTAATAACAAAATAAATGCCCTTTTCAAAATCTACAAATATTTCAAATTAAACAACGAGTACTATTACCTCCCTTTAGATATTTCTATTCTTTCTCTCACATTTATCAAACGAAAAGAAGATAAGTTAGTTGGTTCAAGGTTAAAGGTTTCACCTGCGTAATGGTGAAAGAATAAAATAGGAAGAGAGAGAAAGGAGAGGAGAGGAAAGAAGAGGAGCGGATAGAATAGTATGGTCAATTTTTCTTTGGGGTGAGATTCTAGGCGTCGACGCCAATGCCGTGGATGACATCATTGCGAAACGGTCGTTTCGTTGGGCCGAGTTGGTGGAGGATGACGATGAAGTGGAGGAAAAGAAGAAGAAGGAGGAAGAGGAGGAGGAGGTGGTTGGGGAGGAGGAGGAGGAGTGGTAAAGTCTGCGGATGATTCGTGAGAGGTGAAGGGTGCAGGGGGAGGCCCTGCGAGAACTATGCGAAAAGAGGAAGAGGATGGGTCGAGGGGAATGAGATGCGCACACGATCGTTAGAAAGAGAAAGATGTATAGATAGAGAAGAAGAAGGGGTGAAGGGATGGTGGTGGGGGGATGGGGGTAAGGGGAAGGATACGTTTATGTGTATGTGTGTGTGTATGTAGTGGTATGCATATATACATGCATATGATTGTATGTGCGTGCGTGTGTGTGTGTTTGTTGGCGCGATTGCGCGTCGTACCCCATCGAAGCAAACTTCACGCGTGTGTATAAGGAAAGATAGTAGTGTAAGCGAAAAAGACGAGATTACGGATAGGAGAGGAGAGTGGCGAGGATGGAAAAAGGGTAGAGAGCATGATATAAGCATGCCGCGGTCAATCCGCGTAGTGGGGCGAAGCGGGTAACCAGGCCTTGAAGAAGGAAAAGAGAACAAAAGCGCACGCTCTGCGACTATGCGCTACGTAGCGCGCGCTTTTGTAAGAGAAAGAGAGAGTAGGGGAACCATCTTTCCGCGAGAAACTCTTTTCGACTAACGTAAGAGGAGTAATATTTTTTCTATTTTTCTTTCTATTTTTCTTTTTTTTATGTTCTCTATTCTTTTTTTTTCTTTTTTCTTTTTTTTTTATTATACACCGATACGATTTTTCGTCGTTATTTCGATTTTTCATTTCGTTCTCCGTCATGTTCTTTTTCTTCTTCTTATTATTATTATTATTATTATTATTATTCTAATTCGCGTTTGAAACGTGCGTTTTCTTTTTTTTGTTCGTATTTTTTTTTGATTTCATGAATTTCCATTGGCAGGCTAGAAGAAGAACGATGACTGAACGGAATATTCCGTTCGGAGGGTGGAACGTTTCTCTCGCTTTGTATAGTTGAGAATGATATCATAGTGTTAGTGAGAATGTAGAAGAAGTAAAAGAGGAATAAGAAACATCGCGATGTAAAGGCCAACCAAGGCGTTCGTGCCGTCGTCGTCGTCGTCGTCATCGTTGTGTCGTGGTTTATCGCTTAACGTATATGTGTGTTGGTATTTATGTACGCGTAAAATACATCAGCAACACGAGGAACACGTTCGTACTACGCGTAGAACAGACCCAAGTTGCGTAACCGCGACGATATCAATTATTAAGCACAGCCTTCGGCTTCGAACTAGCTGAGAAACTCCACATCAGCAACAACAGCAATAGCACCAGCGGCACCACTTTTTTTTTGCTGCTGCCTGCCACGTTTCATAACGTTTAAATTCGACTACCTCTTATTTTCTCTTTTTTATCTTTTTTATTTGTTTTCTCAAACCCTATAAACCGTTTGTCTTAAATGCGAAATCGTTCGTTCGTTCGTTCGTTTCTTCGTACTCCTGCGATATTCTACCCTTTGGGTGTTCTTTCTTTTTCATTTTTCTTCGCCTTTTTCCTTTTCTTTTTTCTTTTCTTCTATTTTAACTACTTTTTATCAGTAGATTGACGCTTTTCCGCACCGCATCGCATCGCATCGCCAAGCTATCGCGCTGCATTAAACCCGCAAAGCCGAACGACAACGTTGCTACGTCGTCGACGCCGCAAACTATTCTGCTTTTTATTCTCTATATTTCTTTCCTTTCTTTCTTTTCTTTCTTTCTTTCTTTCTTTATATTTCTTTTACGAACGAATTTAAAGTCGTACATTTGACGAGATAATAACTATGTAAGTAATCAGCAATAAAAAAAGAAAAAAAAAGGAGGAAATTAACACATACAACGATTCATGTATAAGAATAAAGATAGATACGATAAAAAAAAATTCTCAGAGATATCAGATTCAAGAGAATCCAAGTCACGTGGACCCCGAGAATGGCTTTGAAAAATCAGCACACTTACATACTTACGATCCATGATTAAAAAATTCTTGAAAAAGGCCCAATGTTAATATTTCCAACTTTCTTTAATCGTTTCCCCTAAATTTAAAATAGTAACGTATATTTGTAATCTTAAAAAAAAAGATTATAGTATATATTGTATAAAATTAGGTAGAGTCGTTCAAGAGAGGAGAAAAGTGAAAGAAAAGAAAAAAATAAAAAGAAAAGGAAGTTAAAAAGATGTAAGTGTAAGCAGAAGAAAGGGGAGGGAAGAAAGGATGGGGTTTAAGATGCGGATTGATAATCCGTTTCTTTGGCGAAAAAGCCACCCTAACTTTCACCCTCGCACCATTCCGAGACGTGGCACTTCTAACAAAGATGGCTGCCGTGGCAGGAGGTCAGCGGGTGTGCGCTTAGACCACGCCCTACGACGCGTCGCAGGCAAACCAAACGAAGCTTTCTGTAGGCGATTAGTTCGCGGTGGATCCGAGTGGAGGCCGTGCGAAGCGAACCCGACGATGTTGACGACGCGTCAAGGGCGCTTCAAGGACGAAGAACGCTCCTCTTTTAGGAAGGACGCGCGCGGGCGCGCCCGCGCCAATACACACGCATACAAATTCCCGTAGTCTTTATCTTTCTCTTTCTCCTGTCGCATATATATGTATATATCTCCCTTCTTCCCGGAAATCTTCTTCCCTTCCTACAATCCGCCATTCTTCTAGGGTCCCTAGAGGAGACAACGCCGCACCCTACAACCTTCTTCTCTCGTTTTCTTCCATTCCTTCCAAAAATATCGACCTGACTTCTTCCCGTTCTCCTAAACTAATTTTTCTTATTTCTTCAATTTTTCATTGGGTCAATGTTAGAAAAGGAAAGAAAAATAAAAAGCGTTTTATTTCTCGATAATATATTAACGTCGTGAAGAGAATTTTGAGATAATTATCTCTCTGTTGGTAGTTATATTTATGAATAGTATAGACACGAGAAATTTTTAATGAACTTTTAGATTTAATCGTACGATCAAAAATTGTTGGCCACAACTTTTCTTTTAATTCTTATATTATTTGTTAATAAGGTTCAACATTTGTCCGAAAAATATTTGAAATATTATACCTAAGTGGGTAATATCGTTGCGATTATAAAAGTTGTGGATTTAATTATTTGTAGAAATGTGTATTCACGTTCGAGACAACGTTTTAATTTATCGACGAATTTTGTTTAGTAAATTGGGGAAAAATTATTTGTACAGTAAGCATTTATATCCAACCCTATTTAAGTAGATATATTATAACGTTCAATTTCTTGAGCGCCCTTTTGATAAAGCTAAATGTACATGACATATATGACGCAGAAACGAGCGTGTTTCCAACTAATCTATTAACTCGGTGACGCCTCTGATCGTTATTTCACACGCACATTTCTCTTCGTACCCTTACAAACACACCTCACCTCGCCCCGATGAAATCATCCTCCTCTTACTCTTTGGTTTTACGAACGATTATTAATCCTCCTGGCATGATTCTTCGAAGTCAAGGAAAATCTCGCGTACGTAACAGTCATAAATAATTACAAAATGAAAAATATATATTTTCAATTGGTAGGAAAAATTCATCGATCAAGTTTTCATTCGATGGGGGGAGAAAAATAAGAAAAAGAAACGGAAAGATATTACCAACTACAATTAATAAATAAAAATAATTTCTTTACGAAATATATATTAATTAACTTACATCCTACTCTTCCAATTAATTTTACTCGAATCGATATACACGTGTTTAAACAAATAAATATTAATTCATCGCCATAATTATACTTAACCCTTTGAACGAACAAAACTCGATAAATTCCCTAATGAAACAATACTTCCAAACCTAAAACAATCTAACAAATGATATCAACAAAATAAACTATATCAATCATTCTCAATAATGAATCAAATTCGACCTATTAATTGATTCAAATATCATAGTTCAAAAGATAAACAACACATCCCTAATAATAAAATAAAGTATACCAAGAGAATATAATACGAGTGATAGAAAAAATATGATTGTTCGATTATAATATCTATGACATATTCGCACTATATTGGCGGGTTATTTGTGAGAAGTATAAGTATACTAAGAAGCTGGTCGAGAGAGACGAATGTTGCCACGAGCCGTGAGAAGCATGGCGCTTTGAGAAGGGGCCGGGGTGATGCTGCGTAGAAGGAAGAGGCAGGAGTTAGGGTAAAAGAGGAGGAGGAGAAGGAGGAAGAAGATGATGAGGAGAGGGTAGAAGAAGAAGAAGAAGAAGAAGTAGTAGTAGTAAAAGAAGATGGAGGAAGAGAAGGAAGAGGAGGAGGAGAAGTAGAAGGAGGAGGAGGAGGAGGAGGAGCGGAGGATGGTATTTCCGCTGTTGCATTGCCTATCCATTTGGCAGGTTTGGCTAAGGGCATGCGCACAACATGTGCCCACCTACCTACTTACCTATCTGTCCGTTCGTTTCTCGACCGCTTACCTGCTCGCTTGCCTGCCTGCTTTCCTGCCTGGTGCTTTCCTTGCTTGCTTGCTTGCTTGCTTGCTCGCTTGCTTGCTTGCTTGCTTGCTTGCTTGCTTGCTTGCTTGCTTGCTTGCTTGCTTGCTTGCTTGACTGCTCGCCTGCCTACCGGTTTGCCTTGATCCCTTGAATAGCCACACACATACGCGTACTTACGTACACATACTTACTTACACAGTAGGTGGGTTGGTAGGTAGGTAGGTAGGTACGTCTTTCTTACGTAAGCGCCCGTGAGAGAGCGAGTTATTACCACAGGGACGTCAATATGAAGAAAGAGAGAGAGAGAGAGAGACCGGATCCGGTACAAGGGACGTTCAAATTTGACCCGTAGATCGACTCGTTTTTAACCCTTCGTCATCATGATCTCTTGTCTTTTTTTCCCTTCCTATTTTTCCATTCTTTTCTTTTCTTTTCTACTCTTTTCTTTTCTGTTCTATTCTGTTCTATTCTATTCTACTCTATTCTATTTTATTCTGTTATTTTCCTTTTTGTTTTTTTTTTATTCTTTCTTATTCTTCTTAGAAAGGATCTCCAATTATAATTTTTCAAATTGTTTCTTTCTATTACGTCAGAGCTATGCTCTCTATAGTTATGTAAATTTATATTAATGAGTAAATACGTGTGTGATTATTATTGAATCGATTAAATATAGGAGATGGAAACAATACGATTGATGCATACAATTATTCATATTTTGTTGATATATTTAATCATCATATCTTCTCACTTCTTCTTCTTCTTTATCTTTTTTTTTTCTTTATTTATTTATCTCTCTCTCTCTCTCTCTTTCTTTTTCTTTCTTTTTCTTTCTGTCTCTCTGTTGGCCAAACTTATTACGGAAGCGCAGCTGGCGTCGAGCGGTGCATTGTAAATTTATCACCGAAACATGCCTCTGGGGAATTTCGTTTGTAACAGGACACAAATCGTAGCGAATTTAATACACCGACGAAATTGAGATTCTTTCGGGAAGAGAGGAAAGAGAGAAGGGGTGAAGTTGAGTTGAGTTGAGTTGAGTTGAGTTGGGTGTTGGGTGAGGTGGTTTAGGGTTAAGGGTGTCTATGAAAATAATTCTATGACAGTACATATTTAGACTCTCATTTACGATTGATTTTACTAAGAATATTTGAAAGAGCTTCCAAGGGTTTACTAATTTTTCATTGGCTAAATTTGTAATCCTCTGACTGAATTCATAAAGCAAACGCGTCTGGAACGTATCATCCGTACTACACCAGAAACTTTACGACGTAATATCTTAACATACTTACCAGTGATACCATTTTACGATGTTACTGAAACAATAATCGAAAATTCGTTTTGGAAACAGAAAACCTGATGTTTGAAGCAAAGTAAAAAAACCCAGCAAATTTTCTATCGCACGCAATAGTAATCAAGAAAAATTGGAACAATTCAAATTGCGAGATATTCCTTTTCGCGTGTTTTTCTTATATATATTATCGTGTTAATTATGTTAATTACATCGCGTTTCTTTAAAAAAAAAAAAATAGAAAAAAACGGAGAGATCGGAAGAAAAGGACTCGATAAATAAATGGAAAAAAAAAAAACAATATTAATAAATATCTCGAACGTTGGTGACACGTTTCTACTCGAAAATAATCGATCGATTCTTCTTCACTTGGGAACTGAAAATAAAGACAATTTTAACGAATAAACGTTGAAGCTTTGCGACACTTTTTAAGGATACATTGCGAATTTTTTTCATCTCAATAAAATTCTCCCTCTCTTTTTTCCTCTCTTTTATGCACACATATATATATATATATGTAAATAAATAAGTAAGTAAGTAAGTAAGTATATGTATAAACGAAGACCCAAACCGAAAGCAAAACTTACGAAGCTGGGCTTTCGTAGGTGCAGTGGCCCAGTTTGCAGAGAGCTACCACTACGAAGGCAGTTACTGTTGGGAGGAGTGGGCGGGGAGGATACGTATCTGTGTCACAGCACACGCGCTCTGTAATCGGAACTTTTCATCGCCGTCATTCTCTCTCTCTCTCTCTCTCTCTTTCTTTATTTCATTCTGTGTTCTTGGCCCGTTTGCACTTTGCACGAACGTATCGTTCTCAAATGGAAGATCCAGAGTCTTTTACCGTTTAGATCATCACTAATGATACGCGTATGTCATTACAATAAGAAAAAAGAAAAAAAACGAGAGTGAAAGGATCTGTTTTTTGTTTGTTTGTTACTTTTATAAATTTGATTTATGTATATTTCAATATTATTTTTATTAAGACGATTAAATTCGACGTTGTGATATACACAGCATCGATTACGATAGAATCGAATCCTGATCGACCAACGGATATTATGAAACAATGGTAGAGTTGTGAAAAACAACAGGAAACGTGATGAGCGTTGTCGAATCCGAGAGAGTCCGAGATAGAACGAAGCGTAACTTCTTACGTGTATGCAAATTCGTTAAATAAGCATACACCATCTTATATGGAGTCAGAGTATAAAACTCGTTTTCAAGCTTACTATTCCCAAACGAAATAAAGCTAAGCGTCGTTGAACATTTAGCATATTGATATGTAGTAGGCAGTAGGTTGAGAAGTATTATTATCGGCGCTTGACATCTCGATTCATTCGAAAAATACAGCTGTCTCTCTGATATAATATAATATAAAGTGAACGTTTAGATATAGTATACATATATATATATATATATATGACTTACAATATATGAATACTTTCACCTCGATACGAGCTGGTTCTTATTGATCGTCACAAAGTGGTAGAACCTGCATTCGTTATGTCGAAATCGAACTTCTTGTCCCGTGAGAGAGATCCGTTAGACGAGAGAAAGAGATAGAAAGAGAGAGAGAGGGAGAGTTTAACATAGAGAGAAAACCAATAGAGAATGCAAGCCAAGAGCCATACGGTTTCTATCACACCCTTTTACTACTCTCTATGCATCCCCCTATCTTGAGATTTATTGGACATTTTACAGAACACCGATGCATGAACACCTAATCGACTAGACTTTCTATCCTATTTATCGTTACAATGACGTAAATATATTTTCAACGATATCGTAACACATAACATTACATATTGGTTATCTTGATAATACCAACATTCATTCCCGTTTAGAAGAATTTCAAAGCTTAAATTTAAATTGACTATTAGTTGAATACAAATATTTCTAAAACTCGCTCTGATATATGTAAGGATTTATTATACACGAAAATATTTATTGAAAATAATGAATAATGATCGATTATGTTATAATATATCAGAGTTGGCGGTGGTCTGTAAAATTCCTTTACATTTTTTTGTAGTATCACAAAATCAACTTAATACCCATTAAAGTAAGAATAATACAAAGTATATTTGTTTTAAAAAGATATATCTATTAATATAGTTCGAATATTAAACACTTACTCTATTACTGTTTTTTACAGTAATACTAATATATACGATTTTAAGTAACATTATATCTACCGGTGATTATAATAGTGGACTATGTAAATCAAAAAATAGAAAATAATTGATTTTATGATTTATATTTGATATTAAAATTATTTATATACTATATCAAATAAATCATAAATTTAATCTCTTCAATTTTTGGACTTATACACCACTGTCGTATCTAATTATCGGCACATATTTACATCTTTGTATGACGTCTGGAAGAATTTCAAAAACAATCAACATCATAATAGACTTCCAATCTTTATTTTCGTATTCATTCGGCTTTTGTTAAGTTAAATAACTCGATAGTTGCGACATACTTAGAACATTCAACCGATGTTAGAAACAAGGAACTGAGGGGAAGTATGTATCATCGAAAAGACCAATGATGAAAACGATATTCGCATGAATTAACGAGACGTCTAGCTAGCTTTGTCGGCGAACAATGCGATCGTGTCAACGCAACGTTATGTTTCGAACAAAAGCCGAGCTTGCAAAGTTCTCTCTATATACTTGTGTGTAATATGTATATACGTATATATGCGTATATGAGTAATATATAAATGTATGTGCGTTTCTATGTGTGCCATTTTACTTCTGGCATACGCAGCGCAGGCGCTAGGAACACGTGAATACTTTCATAGTAACGCGTCTGCTGCATCATAATCGGGATGTTTCGTAGCACATACACACAACCCTACATACACGCGTATTCATATACGTATATACGCATACATAACGGCTGTCCTACATTTAGTGGCTATAACCACCAAGTCATGGTATTATGAACTAGGCCGGATGACTCCCTCGCGATTCTATGCACGCGAAATTGCAATTCCACGTCCGAGCATTGTCTGCACGATCTCAACATCAGACCGGTCATTTTAATAGGAAATTTCGCACGTTGCTTTTTATCTAACTTTTACGTGGATTATATTTCGCTCTTTTTTTTTCTTTTTTCTTTCTTTCTTTTTTTTTCTTTTTCGTTATCTCATTGCGTTATGAAGAAAAAATAATAAGTAAAGAAAATTGAATCTAGCGAGAAAAATTCTAACGTCGGGAAGATCGTCGGCCATTTTGGTTTTAGCTAATGAATTCATTTGTTCGTAATTACTCTTAAAATGGTGTTCGTGGAAGGACGTTTTAATCGTATGTTACTTTTTTTTTCTTTTTTCTTCTTTTTTAAATGTCGACTATTGCATTCATCCTATTCGTCACTCGAGATAAAATAAAAAAGAGAAAAGACAAATTACAATTGGGAACATAGACAGCCATTTTGGTTTCCACGAGTATAAGTATCCATATCCTGTCTTAAAACGGTACACTCGTGTAAGGACATTTAATCGTATATGTTACCGTTACATCACGAGTGTAACGTTACGTTATGAAAGAGTGAGAGAGAGAGAGAAAAAGATGGACGCCGAAGGAAGTCAATGTCAAGGGACACATTATGCATTTCGTTTTAATAAAACAAAATTAAACAGATTTTTCAACGATTTCGATTGGAATTGAATAAATGTAATTAAAGAAGGTTCGATTTAAATATCTTCATTATAGGAAAATAAATCTGGTAGAAGAAAAAAAGGTCTGAAACGGAAATAAAATTATGGCCTATTGACTGAACATTTGAGTTCTAGTTTTATCTAAGATGGCGCCACACGTAAAACCGTTGCCCATGTAACCCGGAGAGTCTTTACGTTCATTATATATACATATATTCTTATGTACGTACATATATATATATATATCTACATATACGTTCTCATACATATCGGTGTACAAAAAAAAGGACGTCGTTTTGCAGCAACGCATACGTTTACGTGTGTGGGCGCGATCACGCGGTAACGCGTGCGGCTTTAGTGCGAGCATAGTTGCGCATGCACGAATAAGCAACTCTTTAATCCCGGTTAAAACGATTTTTCAACGTTCCACGTTTTATTTTTTCAACGTTCGAATAAACGGGAAAAAAAGTATCACAAGTTCATTATTTCTTGCTTTTTTTTTTCTTAATCAACGATATTAATAACCATCGGATAAAGGTTGAAATGTCTTCGAACAAATTGACGACAAAATAAAATCTCTCTCTAACCAACAGTATAACTTTGAAGTTTTGCATATTCGTACATACACGCGTGCGAACGTATCTTTTCTTCATTTTCTTGTTAAAAGCTTAACCCATTGCACTATGAGCTCATCATTACTGAAATAACAAAACAAATTTTCTATATAAATGTTGAATCACAACTCTGACACTATACTTCATTTGCTTAATGACATACGCAGTAGTAATAGCGAATAGGATAAAGAAACATTTCCTGGAAAAAATGATTAAACTCGCGCAAATGAAGAATTTGCCATTATTAGAATCAAGGTTCTATCTTAGATCAAATTGAGAAAATAAATTATATTATCAATGCTTAATTATATTAATTCAATACGATTATTTTTAAACGCATAAGAAGAGTAGGCTCGACGAACGAAACAAAAGAATAGCTTAAAAAAAAGAAAAAAGATCTCATTGCAAATAGGTAAGAATAGAATGTCGAAATTAATAGTTTGTATAGTAATTAAAATACATACTACTCTCTGTCTGTCGTAATTCCGATGCGTGCGTATTCGTTCTTAACTTGCGTACTCCAGCGTTCATCCCCACCCCTTTTGCTTGCGCACCGAAAGCTAGCGTTTCTGTACGGTTTGTTGCGTAACGGTGCAGAGTCATGCGATAGGATAGGATGTGTCGTGGGGGCAGAGGGGAGGAAGAGGCAAGAGAGGAGGAAGATCGGGGCATATAGACGATACCCATGTCGGAAGGGGACCCAAGAGAACCGAGACACGCACCAGAAAGAGAAAAAGAGAAAGAGAGATAGAGATATATATATATATATATATATTGAGAGGGGGCGGTGTCAGCCTTGAAACGCGTACGCGAGCTGCGTGCGTCGTCACGAACGGCAAGCTTGCGAATTCGCATAGGTTTCTTGTCCCAACCGATTTTTTCCACGCCTTTTTTACAAAATCTTCTACATTTAATAATATTTTTACAGATATTTTGTATCATTAAAAATATAACTACGTTTTTAATATTAATTTAATAAACAAATTATTAGTTAATATAAACGTGTCTCTGAGAGAATGACCAATTTAAAAATAGATAGAATAATATTACACACACACATATAAGCACATAGATAATAGAATTGTTGAATTATATGTGTGTTCAATATTATACACATGATAGATACATCCTACTCTTTGTTGATAGTTAATTAAAAAGAACAAAAAGAAAAAAAAAAGTAAAGAATATCTTATTCGACTTTATCTCGCTAGCATTCTTCTAATCGTCGTTATGCCACCACACCATTACAGACAGACCTATCGGAAAGCTTTTCTTCCTCCATTCTGCCCTTGGATGTTCAACACGTAACTCGTCGACCTTGTAGGCTCTGAGAAACAAAAGAATCCCATTAACTTATTACATATATTATGTTTTGTATTTATCTACGAGTTGCTGCATACATACTTACGTTAATGAACTAGAGGCAATTTTATTTTTTATCTTTCATTTTCTTTCTATGCATTTGTACTTTATACTTCGCTTTATAGCAAACATTTTTATTTTATTTTATTACATTACTATAAAGTATAATATAAAAGTTTATCTGAAATTTTGATCGAGCGTGAAAATGAAAATGTGAGATATATAAAAGTGGTTGAAAAACAAAAAAATTAGGCCAATGAAAGAGAAGAAAATAAAATAGAGATGAAGGGTGGAGTTAAGAAAGTAATAGAAAGAGAGAGAGAGAGAAAAAGAAGAAAGAAAAAGAAAGGGAAGTAAGTAAGTAAGTAAAGTATGTAAGTAAGTAAGTAAGTAAGTAAGTAAGTAAGTAAGTAAGAAAGAAAGGACGAAAAAGGAAAGCTCTCGCGGAAGAAAAGGTATAGCCCAGTTCGACTCGTAGAACTCGAGTCGATCGATATCGTCACCATGGTAACAGGGACAGCGCCGTAGTGCTCTACTACTGATTATTTATGTCAAGGATTCCCCCCTTGCACCGAAGCTCAAAACGAGGCTCAACACAAGCGCAGACCGAACCACCCCTAAAGAAGAGGAGTGAGTGAGAGAAGGGGTCGATCCGGCTTGGCCAACGTGTAGCCTTTACCATTCTCGTAATAAGGATGGTGGTAGGTAAAAAGAGGTAGGGGGCTTGTAATTGTAGGTGTAGGTATAAGTATAAGTGTAGAGGTAAGTGGTAAGGGGTAAGGGGCTAAAAGAAAAGAAGGTAAAGAAGGGAATGAGTTTAAGATATAGAATGGTGTGTGGATATCGTGGGATTTAGGAGACGAAAGAGGAACAAAATGTTTCACTGCTATATAGCTTGCTTTCGACCTAGTTTCACCCTCGTAAGGCGGTGGTAGCATCAGAAGCAATCGATATTGCGCAGAAGGAGGGCCATCATGCGTTAGACTAAGCAAACCAAATTTTATTATTCGATATATAACGTCCAACGAATATCTTCCTTGGAGAATAATCTAAATGAAATTAACGAACATGCGTAATACTTAATACACACATATTGATCATCTAGACAAGTTTATTAATAACAAGTATTTTAAATGAGGATATATATATACCTTAGAAACTTATTCGTTTGAATATACCGACGTACATGACTCATATAGTTCCTACTGATTCATCTTGTTTTATTCTTAATTCGAGTACATTGCCAATATTAGCACTGTTTAGAAAAATGTCAGCTGGAAGGAGGATAAGGATTAAGGTGCATCGTATCTGAATTATATTGATTCTATCCTTATTTTTATTTCTTGGTTGTATTCTAATAGCATTCTTAAAATTCTAATTATAATTATTTTGTAGGATAAATGTACTACAATAAATATATTATAGAATACTACCAAGAAAGTGAATATAAAAAAGAAAATGTGATGAAATAAGTAAACGTCACCTTTTTTTTTAAATATATTTTATAAAACATCCTATTTATACAGCATATAAAACAATACTCTGTATTTATTTTATATTCACATGTTAGCTCTATATGGCTATACCATCATAATCCTTCTCCATGTGTATTATATCTGTATAGTCGGCGGGTTAACATTTATACTATGACAGCGTACTGTTTTCCGTTTGTTGTAAGGTACCTGTATGCTTGGTGCCAGAGAGCAATGATGCATTCAGGTTGAATTGATTAGCATTCATTATTTCAAGTTTCGGAGCAATATCCAATTCCGTGACGTCTCTGCTTATGATCTGATTGAACACCTCGTTTGTAGTAGGTTCTATAATATTAGTTGATTCTACTACCTTTTGTTGTTGTTGTTTACTATCTTTATTCCTTGCGTTTTCCGAAATGCCATTCAATACTTGAACAGATTTAGTCGGATCATCGAGATTTACAATATGATTTTTCAAAGGATCAGTATTGCTTGGTTTATTTCCTATATGATTGTGAACTATTGCATGATTGGCAAAAATAGTATCTGTTTTTCCCAAGAACTGGTTGTTTGATAAATCATTATTGTAACTTCTGTCTTGACCGTTACTAGTCCAGAATGAATCGTCGAATATTTCAGTATCCCGTTGCTCGCGTGGCAAACGATTAATGCGAGCTTTTACAATAGCAAGATGTCTGTGCACATATTCTTGATGAGGAGCCAATCTTGCGGCACGTTCCAAACATTGTGCCGCTAATCCCAATTTACCACGTTCTACCATTACTACACACAAATTATGTAATCCTTGAATATTCGTTGGATCCATTTTTAATATTCTATGATAACACTAAAAAAAAGCATATTTATAATGATATGCTGTTAATAATGATCGATTCAATAATAAATGTATTATAGATAAAATGAATTGTTTTATTACATTTTCAGCAGCATCCAAGTCTTTGATGTTATTGATATAAATATCTCCTAATAAAATTAGGCCTTTAACGTGATCCGGATGGAACCTAACTAATTGGTTTAAAAACGGTACTGCTTCGAGTGGACGTTGCTCGTCTGCTAATAATAAAGCCAAATTGAAAAGAGCCGATCGAAAATCTTCTTTCAAAGCTACAGCATTTCGAAACCAACGTTCGGCACTGCCACTGTCGTGATCGTCCATGGCTAACATTCCAAGATTAAAATGAACACGCTCATTGTTCGAATCCTAAATAAAAATTCGATACGATATAATATTTTGTATCTCTTTATAAAAGTTTCTGAAATAATAAATAATAATATTTTTATTACGAACTTACTTTTCTCAGTAATTTTAAAAGTCTTTCTCGTGCTACTTTGCGTAATTCAGCACGTCCTAATTCATGAAGTAATATTGCTGAATGTAATAATGCTTGCTCATGCTCTGGATCAAATTCGAGAGCTTTGTCGAGATAGGCTAAAGCTTGCGACGCTTTTCCTTGCTCCAAGAAGACAACTCCAAGCTAAAAATGAAAATAAATCATGATAAAACTATAAGTATACATAGAATAAAATATATCTGGTCCATATTGTGAAAAGTTGATAGTATTTACGTTATAGTAAATATCCGGGTTATTACTGTCGTAAAATAATGCTCGTTCATAGACCTCCTGAGCTTCTTTTGTACGATTAAGTTTAATTAAAACATCGCCACGATTAATATAGGCTTGAGTATAATCAGCACGCATGCTGATAGCTTGACGATATAATAAATCAGCCTCTTCTAATCTCGTAGCATTTTTGGCTATCAAATTAGCCAGATTGACAAAGACATTTAAATGATTAGGTGCTATACGTGCTTGATAAGATTCACCTGGCTTTGCTTTCGGTAATAATGATTTTGCCTAAGGAATACATTTAAAAATAATTAATAAATCATTTCAAAATATAAGAGAAATGATATAATGCAAATGGATTATTACCTTCAAGTAAGCATCTTCTGCTTCCTTAAACATTTTAAGATGCTTATATGTGCGACCGACATTAATATGAGCACCGATATCGTCACCTTGAACTTGTACAGCCATATTAAAGAAATTAAGAGCTTCTGTAAATCGACCTTGATCTTCCAATGCATGACCCACATTATTAAATAACTTAGCATTCCGATCATTAACTTTTAAACCAGACATGAATATAGAATATTCATCCAACCAATCGTAATTCCTCATAAATGTTTTTGTTGAATGAGCGGCCAAAAGTGTTATTAATAGAAATAATGTCAGTTTTTTAAATCTAAAAAACGACATATAGATATTAAAAATTATTTATAACAAATTTAATGAATTTTTATAAAGAGAGAATATTACTTTCTCATAGATAAAATACTCCATCCGTATCCAATGAGCATACAAAAACCCATCGAAGGAGCATACAAAACTCTTTCAGCAATGACAAATCCAACAGGGAAGAAAAGATTTGACGCAGGTAAAAATGGTAAAATCATCATTGCTAAACTCTGAAAATATAGAATTATCAAATAAACTAGCGTGAAATGTGTGTGTGTGTGTGTGTGCTTATAACCAAAATGTTTATTATTTTTCATGATTCTAATTGTTACCATTATAAGAATAACAGATGTCTGTCTATTTCGCGTTAAAGTGGCTGTCGCCAATAATCCTAAGATGGTACCATGCGTGGCTATAGTTGCGAGATTACGAATATCCGTAAAGCTTTCTACCAATGGTATCGTTCCCATTGTCCAATCACAACATAAATCACTTGGAAGAAAAAGTAATCTTAAATTAACTGCTGCGAGATAATTGTACGTAAGTTGCCTTGTAGGTGTTGTGGCAACCGATGCTGGATTGTCAAATCTACAAAATTTATAGAACATATTTTGCAATATTGAAATAATGATCAATATCGTGTTTATCAATAATACATTAATTGATGTAGATACTTGAGCTTACCTGGTAAAAACAGGTAATTTAGAACCCATTACGTGTAACCGTAAAATCAATAAGCTAAATGTAACAGCAGTGAGAGCTGTTAAACGCTTTGTACCTTCGCTGGACCATGTTGGCGATAGTTTTTTACCATCGAATGCATATTTTATTGCTAAACAAATATCCGATGCCTTAACCTGATAATAAAGTAATTAATGAATCCATCCATTTCAGCAAAGTAACTACAAATGTATTCTACTTTACCTTTTGTACAACAAAAATTTCATATAAGACACACACAGCTGTGGCTGTTATTCCTTGTTCTTTACATAACATAGCAGTAAATACAAAAAACATAGATAATATCAGTGATTTCCATCCTGCAAAAATCAAATCGTTGAAGTATAATATTCTACACATATAATTACCCTGTCTCGTATTAAACATATTTTGTTTACCTGTAGATTTTTTACTTTTGCAACACTTAGTATATGTGATTAAAGCTGCCAGATAAAATAGTGAAGACAGAGTTTCAGCTCTTCCAACCACTCCTGTAACCTGATGAAAACAATAAGTAGATTAAATCTTTATCATTTGAATAAAATATCTAATATTTGACATATAACTTACAGCTTCTGTATGTATTGGATGTACAGCGAACAGTAAGGAAGATACAAGACTTCCCAAGTCGGATAAAAACATCAAACAGATTCTGCGAATGAAAATTAATGTCATATTAAAACAATATTGCAATAAATAATTTTTAAATACACAATATATCCTTAAAGTATATCGAATAAAATTATAAACAAACCTGAAGTATAATAGACACACTCCAACATGTAGAATGACATTAAGCAAGTGATATCCCATAGGATCAAGCTGGTGAATCAGGTAATTCCACCGGAATGTGAGAACGCAAAGTGGTCTGTATGACTTGTGTGATTGTTCCTAAAAATAAATATACTATTAAATAAATCAAAAATATATATTCATGATATATAGGGTATCCTGTAACCGATGATACAAGCCAGCAGAGAATAATTCTACATGAAAAACTTAGTCAAAATTTAAAATAAAATATGTTCATACAAAGTTTTGTTTTTAAGAAAAATCAATTTGAAAATATCTCGAGTATATGTGCACTTGATATAGCTTGCAACCCTACAAATTAAAAGTCTTGTTCAATAAGCATAAAAGTAGAACCGATACAAGAAATATCATCGTACTGACAATATTTGTAAACATATTAAAAGAAGCACAAAAATGCTCTCAGGAATATTCAAAAGTAAAATAGTAAAATTTGTCAAGCTAAAACTGAATCAAACGCATGCACCAATTACAAGACACCCTGTATATTCATAAACAAAACAATAACCATTGTTTTGAATTCTTTCTTGTTTTGAATACTTCCTAAAAAAGAAATTAAACGAATACATAGTTTATACAACAATAAACATAAAAATGTTATAATTCATATGGAACATGGGTCATAGTTATGATTTTTAAATTTCATACGTGACATATTTTGTGTGGTATGAAAAAATAATCTAAAATAAAAGGAATTAAGAAAATCATTCAGAAAAGTTGCTTTCCAAATTACACATTTGGATTGCAATGAAATGAACGGACGCTTGCGGATCAATACAGAGAACACACGCACGCACACACACACAGAAAAGAGAGAGTGAGAGAGAGAGAGAGAGAGACGCCGAGGGGGGGCAGGTGCGCGTCCATTGAATGATCTTTCACTGGTGGTATCTCACCTTGTGCATGGGGGTTCCCCAGAAATCGTTGTAAAATACATTCTTCAGGGGTGTATGCGGCCTTAAATCTCGATTATCCTTGATCGCCGAAATATCGTCAAAGACGAAATCGCAACTTAGACTATTTAGATAAACGGCAAACGCAGTAAAGGCTATGATTGCCGCAAGTGCTCCCCGCGCAGGCACTCCCATCACAACTAACACATTAATCAGCCGTCCGGTTTCATGCGAATTAATCAAGGAATAATACTTTAGTTTAGTATTAGTATTATTATTATTATTATTATTGTTATTATTATTATTATTATTATTTTATTTTTCTTCTTCTAGTTTCTATACGATGTTCACCTCTTCTTATTATGTCTCCTTAAATATATATATACACACATATGTATGAATATATATCAATGTATGTGTGTATGTATGTGTATGATCGTGTATGTGTATGTATGCATTATATATGTATATATATATTTATGAGAGGAGATTCAAAAGATGATTTGTATGTTAAACCGGAGAAAACCCGGCTAAATGTCATATCTACCAACGCCATTCGTACAAAATCGTAGCTTTCATATCGCTAATACTCTTCCAAGTTATTTGATATATTTAAACACCGCCATATCTCACGCAGATCGAAATAAAGAAATATTAACGCGAACATTATTGTGTCAATTGTTGAGAAAAACTTCCCGTTCTCTTGTTCTTTTTCTTCTTGTTCTCGTTCTCCGTTCTTTACCCGTTACTTGTCAACTCCTTTTCTATTTTTTTTTCTAATTATTATTATTATTGTTATTATTATTATTATTATTAATCGACGACTTTTCTTTCCCTATTTTTGTACGATACAAAAAGCTATTGAAACGAACGAGCAAAAATCAATCGCAGAAAGGTTCGGTACGATCGAACCGTCCTCGCGTCACGGAACAACAATTGAAGAACCCAGAGGCGACACGCGAGGTCGCTCCAAATATCACGAAACAAGTTGCGCGCAAGCGTTCATTTTCTATCATACATTACGATTATATTTAATAGATATTTTTTTTCATTCAAACGTTTTCTATAAGCATCGATAAATTGTACTAATTCATTTACTCTTATATATTACATTCCTTAATTATTTTTTGTATTCAACGAAAAAATCATTTAACCCTTTCAAATCGCACGAAGTTTGCACTAAATCGAGTTTTCATTATCGACCGATTATCGATATTGATTCGTTTTTTAATTCTTTCGTAATTTAAAAGAATGTTTTATGTTAATGTGTACTATCTTTTAGAATTTAATTTAAATGTAATATTAATTGTTATTTCTTTCGAAAGTATTACTAGTAATTGAGATTTCCAATATCAATTTGAATCGATATCAATGTCCCGCCTATTTCGTAGTTGACGCGTTCAGTATAGATGGCACTAGCGTCGATTGTTTAAAGTGCCATCTATTATGGTAACACGTCGTATGCATAATCGAAATAAAATACGCGTCCGCTACGAATTCTGACGGATATTTCCCTAAGTATTTGATCATTTTCTTTCAAAACAATATTATTGTTTACGATGTCGTTTATAATAGTATAATGTTTACCGAAAAAAATTGAATGTTCAATCAGAAGGAATCGTTAATAATGATAATCTAGATTTAAGATAACTTTTTTTCACTGTGAGAACTTATTACGTATGTATATATGTATGTAAAACAATAACTGTTGCATTCAGTCAGTGAATATACAGTTATGTGACTACTTCGTGGACGATAATGCAAGATTTTTCTCTGACAGTTAACAGTGTAACGTATCACATAAGCTAGTAAATTATCGACTGACAAGTTAAATCAGATAATAAGTTGATATTCTTAAGGTCCAATTGATCTAAAGGTAATTAGTTTTTTTTATTAAATATTTTAATAATAAATGTAATGTTCAAAAGTTAGGTTACTCAACCGGTATTTGATAGGAAATAAAAAAAGAAAATGAAAGGAAAAAAAAGTGAAAAATATAGAAAGAGAAAGAAAGAAAGAATAAGCGTATATAAAAACATACTTCCTGTTCCTTTCAACCTACGATCATAGAGAGTAGTGTGGCACCGCCTTTCGTTGCTGGCGTTTCACTTTTGGCTTGTAGCGTAAATTTCGATTTATTCAAACGTGAATCATCCATGGTTACATTTAGATTCATTGATTTACAATTATATTTAATTGGTTATATATCATAATATGATATTATTAAGAAATATTTAGATAAGTTATTGAATGTAAGTAGAATATGTTTGAATTTTTAATTACTAATAAGATTAGCTTTAAGATTATTTATTCCTCAATAATATACGTCGATTAAATATCAATGTTCTTTTTTTAGATACACTTTAATTTATAAATAATTAAAGATTAAATCATCAACGATGTCAAAAAAGCCTGGAGCTACTCAAGCTATGCATAAAGTTATTATGGTTGGAAGCGGAGGCGTTGGAAAATCTGCTCTAACTTTACAATTTATGTATGACGAGGTATACCAACAAATTTATATTAATTTAATACTCTGTAAACTATTTTGTAGAGATACGCTTAAACCTAGATTTATAAATATCGCTTTCCTCAAATATAAACAAATTGATTTGGTAGTAATTGGTTGTTGGTAGTAATTGACAACGATATTAAATATTGAAATTAGTTTGTTGAAGATTATGAACCTACAAAGGCAGATTCCTATAGAAAAAAGGTTGTATTAGATGGAGAAGAAGTACAAATAGATATCTTAGATACCGCAGGACAAGAAGATTATGCAGCTATTCGAGATAATTATTTTCGCAGCGGAGAAGGATTTCTCTGTGTATTTTCTATAACAGAAGATGACAGTTTTCAAGCTACACAGGAGTTTAGGTAGAAAATGAATAATTTAATTAAGGTTTTTCCTACGTCTCAGCATAAATGATACGAATCTAAAGATATTTATGTACGTTTGTTACGTCCCTGTTTATATTTCAATGATAATATGTTTATAAGAATGCTATCAAATTTTATGAATAACGATTAAATGTTTAGTATTAGCTGGTATAAAATTTGATAGATAAACTTTTCTTGTTTCATAGAGAACAGATTCTCAGAGTAAAAAATGACGAGAACATTCCATTTTTATTAGTGGGAAATAAAAGTGACCTGCAAGAGAAAAGGAAAGTCAGTTTAGCAGAGGCACAAGACCGATCACAACAGTGGGGCGTACCTTATGTAGAAACAAGTGCAAAAACGAAGGAAAATGTTGATAAGGTAAGAATTTATGATCCTTATATTTCTAATTAATAATTAAGGATACGAGGAAAATGCAGTTTAAAATTCAACTGCGATATGATGATAATAAAAAAAAGAAAAAAAACAGAAACTATTATTTATGATGTCTGAATATTTTAATAATCAGAGATAAATTACAATGATTATAGATTTTATTTTTGATAGAATAATTGTATAACTTTTAATGCATAAATTATAGTGCTGTTCATTAATTCTGCTCGCTCTACTGCCCTCTGTAAACTTTCTTTTTTTTTGTATTTAATACATTTCTTGGATATTTGAGAACATAATTCTTTTGTTTTTGTGCCTTCAATTTCCAGAAACATTTAATTGACCATAAAATAAGTTTATGACCTAATTAATCATAAGGAAATTGGAAGGGAATATATTAATAAGTTTGCTATTACTTTAGAAACTTTACTTTTGCTGCTAATACGAAATACAAAAGAACGCTACTCATGAATCTTCGTGATGTATCCAAGAGAAAAATAATATTAAAGTACAGTAGTAAAACAGGTTAAAGGGCGTGTGCATTGATGATGGACAACACTGTAAAGTGTTAATGGAATGTTGTTTTGTTTGCTATACTATGGTGTTAATCATATTATACATTAATTCCATTTAATGCTCGTAGTTTAATTTAATAATTCATGGAAACAAAAATTTCATTCGCAGAATTTAAATTAATTTGTACAAATTATAATATATATTTGTGATAGATATACTTTATGTCTCATTTCATATATCATATTTTATTATATTGTATACCATTGGTATTTGCTACATTCTTACTATACAATAACGTACGTCACAGCGGTAAAATCATATATTACGGACAACTAATATTTTTCCTAGTAGCATATATTTACTATTGTATGTATGGTGTGTTTTTGTAGTATGCAACATATGCCGACTAAATCCAGAATTATAATAGAATCTTAATCTTCCTAAAGAATCCGGAGTAAATTCCTGAGCTAATCGCTGGAAAATGTCTGTTAATAACTAAAGATGTTGGTTAAGTGAAATAACAAGTTAAAAATGCATCGCATCGTTAATTTACCTTATTAATCTTTTTTTTTATTGCTTCTACACTTTATTTTTTTATTTTACTTTTTGTATAAGATATGCAAAGAACAAATTACATTTAACTATATAGCACTCTCTTACTAAACTACTTCCAATTAATAACCAAGACATATATATATATATAGATTATTTCATGTAACGTACAATGACATACAAATATTTCATCTTTGATAACACTTGTCATTGCTATCTTTATATCATCAGAGGAATGGCATGTAGCCCATGATTCATCGTTTCCCATTATTAGATTAGGTGATATATATGCTCGTCGAATCATCGCGTTTAATAGAAAAATAGCAAAGATATGATAAGCCTGACACCTTCAATATTTACGATTAATACAATTAAAAATACATACTAATACAATATTATGAAAAATACATTATTATATATGGTCTATTTAATTTAATTTAATTTATTTTTTTTTCAATCTTATATATTATTAAAAGCATGTAAGCACACTGCTTGAAATTTGATATTTCTATTATCACGTATATTTGTGAACGTATTGTGAATGTATTTATTATTATTATTTGTTTGTGTAAGTGCTTATTTGTGATAAAACAAAACATAGTAGTATTTTTAATAGAATCTTTAATATATCATACTTATACGCACTAAAGTAATTTCTATCATATATCTCCTATAGTTCAAACATAATAATCGAATTAACGTTAAAGCTTTGAGACAGCATCATTGCATATTTGCAGGTGTTTTTCGACTTGATGCGTGAAATAAGGTCACGCAAGATCGAAGACAAGTCGGCGAGTAATGGTCGTGAAAAGGATCGTGCCAAGCGGAAGAAAAAGAAGTGCATTATTCTATAGGTTTGCTATTTCTTTTCACAGCGCTTTCTTTTTAAGTTTGAAAAAAAATTCTAATCAGAATGAACAAAATTATAGATAATTTATATAAAAGATATTTATAAACGTGCCCTCATGCACGATTTATCTCGGAAGGAAAAGAGATACATCAAGGATGATAATTAAAAATGATATTTTAAATATGTTATTATTATTATGTACGTTAATATTAACTTTGGTTTTTTCTTATATGTTATGTTTGTAAATTAATTATCCCTCAAAAAAAAAAAATAACTGTTAAAAACTTGATTACATATATAAGTAAAAATAAAATGATAAATTAGATAATTTCTCATGATGTATCTGTATGGCAGAGAATAATGTAAAAGAAAGATAAAAAAAAAAGAATTTTTTTGTTAGACGTGTGTAATTTTTGAATAATATATTATGCCGCCATTTCTTTTCAAATGATATATGGAAAATATGATATAAAAAAATATAATCACGTTGATGTCATGCAAGGCCTTTAATTATTAGATCAAGTAGAATGTGTGCACTTTGCTTTTATAAGTTTTATTATAATATAAATTGACATAAAACGCGATGACATGCTATTGCACTAACCCTGTAGTTCTATGTTTTGTTTCACGAGGCATAGATTTGATGTGCTTGAAAAAATATTTAAGTATACTTGCAATATAATGTAGAACATACATTAAGTTTTTACTCTAACTATAATTATATATACATATATATTTATTTTTTATTTTTTATTTCAAGCAATTTAGTCGATTCAAAAATTTATATTTTAATTTCACAATATATATTTTTCTGCGAATTGACATTGTTTTACTAGTTGTTCGATATTTTAATACCCTCTGTTGAATTGATTATGGCTTTTATGCTTTCCAATTTCTGTCACATTTTTTATTGCATGAAACAAATCCATGTATTATATCTTTATTTATTTAAATAAACAATTTTTCGCCGATGATTAAGAAACTGTTGATAATTCAATATTTCCTTGATAGATATTTTTCATCAAATTTTAATTACGAATAATTTTATTTAGCGAGCAAGAAAAAATTCCTATTTTTTTTTTTATAGAACAATAATAGAATTGAAAATAATTCTATCGTATAAAAATAATAAGAGATATAAGAATATACAAAGTTACCAAAATATAATAATATATAATATATGTACATATATATTCTAATATTTTCCGCTAAAATTCTAATAATTTCGATTTTTCAGTATTAATATATATGTAATCTACGAAGAATGATCTAATGAAATATGAATATTATTTTCGTTTATTACAGGTATTTTTTGATTTAATGCGGGCAATAGCTGCTCGTAAAGCGCAAGAAAATCAAGTGGACGGAGATGAACGTAAGAAAAAGACAAAATGCTGCATCTTGCTCTAACAAAATAATAATAAATTAAACAAAAGAAAACAAAAAAACGAAACGAAAAGAAAAGAAAAGAAAAGAAATGAAAAGTATGTAGCTTATATGTAAGAAGACATCTAACGCCCAATTTCTGAAACATGCATAAAAGAACTGTATTTATACACATTTTGTGACACTTTACATAGTTAATGTGACAATTTATAATTTTTATTATAATCTTTATCACCTATTAAAACGTTAAGAAACTACTGAATGTGTATTGAAGCTTTAGCAAAACGTAGATAGGCTTATAATTATATACTCTAATACTGAAGAGTGTTACAACAACTTGTCCTTATCGAGAGACATAGTTCCTATCTTGAGAAGTTTGCAATACAATTAAATAGATCGTAGAATTTGTTCGGCTAGAAGACACTAATGAGTAGTTTTCTATGGGGCGTGAGAAAAAAAGATAAATGAGGAAGTAAAAGTAATATTCGACAGTATGTACACATTTGCGAATAAACATTTTTTATAATTGCAAGCATATCTCGTAACATATTAACACAATTAATGCTTAGCAAAATTTTACATCTTCTTATTCTAAGAATATTAAGAATTAAATTAATTACTTCTTTCTTTTTTCTGTTTATTTTTTAAATGTATTATTATTGCTATTATAAAAGAGAAATTTGATATCTATGAAATACAGAAGATTTCGTTTCCTGTAATGTATAATTACGTATACAATTATAATGCTATTATTATCATTACTTCATTGCAACACGTTTTTTTGTTATGATATAAAACAGCTTCATTGCATTTATATATTATGTCATCGTAAGATAATAAAAATATCGCTCTCATTTTGAGATAAAAGGTCCAAATTTTGGTCTTAAGTGAAAATAAAAGCAAGGAAGTGCACACGTATTATGAATGGTGGTGTTCCTTATATTAAGGGGGTTGCTATGTAACGTAATTCATACAACGAATGATCACAAAATTTTTGGCACAATTAATTACAACATTACTCATAAGTTAAGAAAAATTTCTTTTTGCTGGGTGATTTATTATTATTACGATCAAGTGTGTTTTATCTCATAAGTGTTAAAATTGAAGTTAACTTTATGCTTATTATTTATGACCAATAAAATTTTTAATTGATAATTATTTATCGACTGATCGTTTGATGTAATTATCTTATTTAACACGTTCATCGCCACGAAACCCAAATTTGGGTGGCAACTATGCTTTAGTAGGGGCCCTGTTACTCAAAATTCGAGTGACACTTCTTCATCCAGTTTAAATAAGTTTTCTTAAGTAATTAACAAATATAAGTACAATTATAAGTAAAATAATATTGTTAAAAAAGAAATATTAAAACAAGATGAATTGAACCAAACAGATTGTTGACGTTCTATATAATATACAAAATGACGTTCTAAAATAAGATAAAACTGCAAAGAATTAAAGAGATTGCTTCTAAGTCAATTCTAGTTTGGCTGGAAAAACAAACGATATGAGTATAAATGAATGATTCGTTTTACGAATCATTGCTGATGTGGTAGATGAGCTATGCTGCAGCATAAATCTTGGGCCCCAGATAAAACATATTCGATTTACATGTGGTGATGAACGTGTTAATTATACATATACATATATATATATATATATATATAAATATAAATATTTATGTAAAAGAACTGAATTCATCTAAACAATTAATATATAATATTAATTAATATTCTTATAATATAATAAGTAATGTGCTTTATATATACAAATATAAATAATATTTAAATGGTAAGCACAGGATATATAAGACTAATGCGCATTACTTAAGATACCATAAAGGAAATCAAAAGGCAGATGAGCATTCAATTAATATGACTTACTTTATTGCACCAAATGACCTTTGCTATAGAGTAACTCGAGAAAGTATGCGAACGAGTTATTAATTCATATATAAGATAATGTTTTTTTAATATTTATAACTTTATTAGATTAAATATATATTCAAATTACAAAATGTACATACTCACTTAATTAATTAATTTTTCCTTTTTATACCTAAAACGCTCATGTAATATAATTATTTAAAAAAATTTTTAATTTTAAATGTGTACTTTAAAAAAAAGTCTATTTCAAACTATAGTAATATTTGTTTTTATTATATTGCATTACTGACTAGTGTAGTAGTTTCAAAACATGATCAAACGCGTTCAAATAAAATGCTGGCGCATACGACTTATAAATAAATTATAATAATAGAAGTAGACAAAAAAAATATAAAATATATATATCTATATAAGTATTTCATTGAGATGAGTAATATATTACATCGTTCTCGTGATGTAAATATAATATACATAGTAAATTAATGATGCACTTTATTTCGCGCGCATCTTCTTTCGTGGTAACAATTATTGAAAAGAGGGCGCTGTTAAACACTGCAACTTATTAAAAGTATTTTTTAATGTGAATAGTTTTCTAGTATTAAAATCACATTATACTTATCTAAAATGGTTAATTTAATTGAGTGTAAATGTAGAGAATATAAAACAAAAAAAATGATCGTTATTTATCAATTAATTTAGATAAACGTTTAGTCAGAGCTGGGTCTTGTCATTTGAACCATAATTGTTTGTATTCAAACTGAAACTAACTTAAAATATATCTTTACATTTCATAAGGAACAATCGGTATTACAATACTGGCAATTACTAAAGTAGCAAGTGTTGGGATTAACTGAAGTAGCCATATGTGCTACCAATCCGCAAGTTCAAAATTGTATCTTGGTATAGTAGTGGTGATGAGTGAAGGAACGTATGTGCAATAGCCTTGAGAAAGAGTATTTTATTCAGGGACACGCAAGCAGTATATACTTAATTATTAATCTAATATTAATATTATATATACGGGTACTTAATTGAGAAATGATTTTTAAATATATACAAATATCTATTGGTATTTATTACACACTTGTGATGAAGTTAGTTTAATAACGTATAATCGATTACACTTGTGGCAACGTATTCAACAAACCATCACTATTCACCATCACCATCATCATATTCATATAAATCATCATCATCATCATCATCATCATCATCATCTGTTACGAACGATGCCAACATCCCGGTTGTGATAATTGTAATTTTGAGCACATTCACGACAACAGCGCGTCGGAATTAGACGGTAGACGGGAGATTAATAAAGTTTTGATATTTATATACAAAAGGTAGATAGATAAAGCTTGTTGGTGTGAGATAGAGATATTTCATAATAATATTAAGCGAAGTTAACCTAAAATGCGAGGAGTCGTGGACGCTGATGTTATTGTACTGATTAGTGTTCAATTATTGTATTGGTGGTGTGATATTGTATCGGCAAGTGGCGGAGCTTTAGATTCAAGTACGCACATTCA
Organism: Polistes fuscatus; assembly: GCF_010416935.1. Lineage (NCBI taxonomy): Eukaryota > Metazoa > Arthropoda > Insecta > Hymenoptera > Vespidae > Polistes > Polistes fuscatus. The sequence continues at coordinate 1,832,297 of NW_025113042.1, read as the reverse complement.
AACTGGGGCTTCCAGTAGCTCCCACTCAAAAACACCAACCTTTACCACAACTCTTAACGATGGTTTGGCACAATTGGTACTTCACGAGTCGAGTAAGTTTCTTCTTACTTGTTTTACTATCAAACATTGTCATTTACTTTTTAACATTTCCTCTTACACCAATACCAATGTTAGACATTCTCCTTGATACATACCACTACATGTTTAAATTATTAGTTAGTATCCTGTAAGACATTTATTTTCAAATTTATGTAAATTATATGATCTATAAAACATGGAATTTTTTACATACGTAATGAGAGAATATATGTGTGCATATATGTTAGTTGTATTTTAGATTAGGCATTCTCCCAATTATTCATGTTTAAATATATGTACTTAATGATTCAGTAACAGCTAAATCGTCTGCAAAACTGAGAAATTCGAGAGAAACAACTCTAAGAATAATAATATGATGCATATATGTCTATCAGATTTTATTCTATTGTACTTTAAATTTTTTATTATATTTTTTATTTATATTGAGATTAATTTGTTAAGAAATCTATATATATATTGAAAAATATTCATAAGTGCAATATTCATAAGAATAATTGAATATTTCTTATTTTTTGTTTTACTATTATTTACTATTTATGTCATTGATGCACATCATTAAGTACGTAGAATCATAATATCTTGATGACCTTGTCACATCGTAATTGACTTAGCGGCTACATAATATTAACTAGCATTTTTGTGCTGTGAATACATTCATTTTCTTATCCAACTGCTAATGTTACATGCTTCTTTAAATTTCATCTTTTTAAAATTAGCAAATAAATAACAGGATTATTTTTCATTTCTTACAGATACTGATACTTGCAATGATGATCTTACTTGTTTGAGAATGAGTACTCAAGATCGACAGGGTTTAGAAGCAATTAAATTATTACATAGTCAGTTAGACGACGATGCTAATGGAAACATAGATCTTTCAGAATCAAATGATGTAAGATAACATTATTCTATTTATACATATTTTGTATACATAATTTTTAATAATATACATAATTATAAAGTATGTTTGTAAATATGTTTTTATTTCCAACTAACAGTTTTTAAGAGAAGAATTACAATACGAAGCTGGTTATGAAAGAAGACAGAGAGCTTTTCATCGTAATGATGATATGCATATCAGTGTACATGAACTTTGGGAGTTATGGGTAAAATCGGAGGTACAACACGCTAATTAATTTGTTTTATATTTTTCTGTGACAAATATTTATATTATATTTGTAATAATAACGTTTATAATAAAAACTTTGTAATTAGGTTTATAATTGGACCACAGAACAAACAATAGAATGGTTGACCACAATTGTTGAGCTTCCTCAGTATGTACCAACATTTATACAACATCGTGTGACTGGTGCTACACTGCCAAGGTAGTATAATTACGTACAAAAGCATTAAACATGTTTACAAATTCTATATTTCATAATAAACTTTACTGCTTATCATTTTGTTAATAAGATTGATTATTCTCATCTTTCCAAATGTTCTCTTCGTTGGACAGAGTTATCAAAACTTAGGCATGAAGCGAATGTTTTAATATCACGGTAGTTTCTTCATATTTTTTATATCATTCTATTATAATCAATCATATTTTAATTATTATTTTAACTCATGGCTTTTCTTCCTTTTAATTAGCCTTATATATTTCGTTTCGTTATTTAATACGATTAAAGATTGCAATTATATTAAGAAATAATGTATTAAGTAATTCCTATTTGAAAGATACATTTGAAGACTTTGAAATCTAATTTATAAATATTTATATGTATTAGATTTATACAAAAAATTTAAATCAATGAATATTACAAAGATATCAATCGAAATAATATTCATAACAATATTTATTATTTGATCATAGATGTGTAAGATAATGCATTATAGTTTCATATTATACTTTCCCTTTTTTTAGGATTTAAACAAATTTTTAACCAGAAACGTTCAACTGGCGTTTGTCGTACCTTTTCTTCCATCTACTTAGCCATAGAATAGTAGCGGATAAATAAGCTGCTCTTCTTTGGAATATATGGCTATAATGAATGAAAAAAAAAAAAAGAAATAATTTTTCTATTTTCAATCTTTCCTTTAAAAACTTGTATATGTGATACTGTTACATAATATATGCAAAATATTCGGTTAAACTTTGAGTAATCTGCAATTTTTAAAAAGCATTGTTTATGTATAGGTAAAAAAACTATAAATCATACAGAGCGACTGGTAGTTAAATTTACAAAATAAATTACTGTTATTTAATATAAATACTCTAAATAATTGAAAGAGAAAAAGAGTAAAAACAACATCATTGCATTCTTTGTGACACGTTCTTTCTTTTTTGTCTTTTTTAAATATCTTTTATTAATTTTATCAGTAATAATATCATGTGCTTATAGCATTGGATTCATGATTAGTACTATAGTTACGAAGCAAAACTTAGCCGTATAACAGAAAAAGTAGGAGAGGTGAGTAAAGGATATAGAAAGCAAGAAACAATTTATTTGCACTCGCACTCCTTTGTGTTTAAATGAATGTTATTTATAAAAAATGGTACATGTATTTTCAATGAAATAGTTCCTTTCTTAATTATTATAGTAAAGAAAGGAAGTCTCTCAAAACAATTCATCGATACTTCTTTTGCCGATGTTCTTTTAACACAACATATTTCCTAGACACAGTCTTTTGATGTTTTTAGACGCATTCCTGAGACACACTCTCAGTCTTGCTTATAATATCTAAAAGGATACATGGCTGTACCACGGAATACTAATGGATCTGGCAAAGAGGCAAATTTATATGATCGGGTGTTCTCTGCATCACAATATGAAGAAAATTGAGAAAATGGGAAAATACAGTGACTTCCTCTATGGGTTGTGCCATTTGTAATCGGGGTATGTAACGAAGTTAATTATAGCGACGAATCTATAATTCAATGAAAACGACAAAATATATCTGAAGAGATATATCGTGCAAACGATGTTTTTTAAAATATTTTTCTTGTATATCAAATTAGGATAATATGATAAAGTTTATATTTAAGTATACTATGCATACAGATATATACATGCATAAGAAAATGAGGAATATTTTGTAGTAGAAAAAGAAAATATCGTAGGATCAATAAAATGAAGTTGTACTCTCTCTGCACCGTATTAGAAATTATTAGGCAAATATTAAAAGAAATATTTTTGTAAAATAAGAGTTTCTAAATTAAATATACTCATTTAAAAATCAAGAAATTTGATGTACCAAAAATGATGAATATATATATATATACAACCGAATGATAAATATATGTAACAGTATCATCATTTAATTGATATTATAAGATAGCGATTTGCCACTGTTCCATCGAGAGAGGGACGACAAAGGGTATTGGAAGGAAAGATATGCGAACTTCTTCAATTAATGTAATAACAAGTATCTAAAGAATAACCGTTTGAGTCCCAATCAGCGTGATTGTGCTGTTCAAATTTCTTGTCAAAAAATGCCACATAATTGAAACGCAATGTGAAATTGATACATTGTTGCCTTGCATGGCATTTGTTGACACGATTTTTCTAAATATCTTTGAGACTCAAATGGATAATAAAGCAACAAATATTCGTAATCGTTAGTTGACAAATATTTGTTGCATAAGTTAAATAGATTTGATAATTATATCGAATAAAGGACAATGGTAAGAATAGTATCAGTGTGTAGGAAGTAGAGATATATATATTTAAATATTCTTATCTTGTTTCGTGTCTTTAATTAGGTGGTAGAACCTATGATTTATAAAAGATAATCTTTTTTTGTAGTATTAGATTTTATTTTAAGTATTACGCATGATTCCATTTATTACAGATTTCAAAGTCTTACACAATTTTAGAATTATTTTTAAGTTCAAAATATAATTTATTATATTTTCATCAGGAAGTTATTTGATATTTTTATCTATTCTCCTGTACTTTTAATTTGTAGAAATATATGTTATCGTTAGATTTAGCCTTTTATTTTATATCCGTAGAAGTTAATGAAATTTATAAGACTATATATACATAATATTTATGTTTTCCTTAAAAAGATAGATAAATTAGTATACGCTTTATTGTTTCATTATATATCACATTACTAATAATAATTCATTTTAGTATGTCATTGATTTTACTTACATATTTTGTAATCTCATAACAACAATGAAATTAATATAATTGCATGTGTATCATTGATATTATTGTAGACATTATATATATTTCCTTTTTTGATATCATTAGATTGGCCGTCAACAATGGGCACTACCTTAGTAATTTTTTGGGAATTAAAGATCCCATACACAAGCAAAAAATTGCTGTTAAAGCAATGGATGTTGTACTTTTTGGTCCTCCCAAAGGTAATATTATTATTAAATAGTTAGATATATATTAAAATAAATATTAATTATATTTTATTTCTTCCCGATAATGACGTCAACAGATACCGGACATGGCATCAAAGATTTAATACTGGTTATATTATTATTTGGAGCACTAATTGGATGTTGGTATGTATATCAACAAAAAAAAAGTTCACAGAAACACTTGCACAGAATGATGAAAGATATGGAAAGTTTACATAAAGCGGAACTTGCATTGGAAAATTTACAAGTAAACTTTAATGTAATTACAATAATATATTTATATTCTAACAATTATTTTTCTAATATTATCGTAACATTTGTAGAAAGAATTAGAACGAGCAAAAATGGAACAGGAATCTGCAGCTACTGAAAAAATGAATTTAGAAAAACGTTTACAAGATGGAAGTCTAGGATTACATACTTCGTATTCGGATGTTGAAGTATCGCAATTAAAAGCAGAAATAGAAGTTAATATAATAATAAATTTTAATCTATGATATGTTAATATTATATTTTCAATTATTTTATATCGTAATGTCAATTTGCAGATGTTGAAATTAGAATTGCAAAGAGCAGAAGGTGAACTTGAAGATAGATGTTGGTCACCACCTGCTGGGCTTCAACATTGGCTACAATTGACTCACGAAATTGAAAATAAAGCATATATGAAGAAAAAAATATCGGCGGAGAAACAATTGCAACAAGCGCGGGAAGCAGTAAGTCGTTTATTAAATGTCTTCCTCAAGTCAATTATACATAGATAATATATATTATATTTATTGTATAATATTAGTGCGAAAAATTACGAAAAAAACGATCGAGTTTAGTTGGAGCATTTGTTTCCACTCATGGGAAGTCCATAGACGAAGTTGATAAAAGTATAGTTGAAGCAAGGACAGCATTAAACGAAGTTACTGTTGAATTGCAAGAACGTGTTCATCGTTGGAAACAAATTGAACTTTTGTGTGGCTTCAACATAGTTAATAACAATGGTTTGAATTATTTAGAAAATATGTTGTACAGAGGAGCATCCAATGGTCGAGGTTTTGGATTAAGAGGTATTTAATGGACAACATATGTTATACGCATATTTTTTATCTAAAAATTGTTATTCTTATTTTATATTAATTATTACTTATTATTTATAGGTCGACTCAGTAGTCAAGATGATTTAGATGACGAGACAAGTTCAATATATACAACATCAACCCCTGGTGCTGCAGGTAAGATAGACTCGGAGATGCATGAAAACTTAGACTGATTAATTTTGATGCAACATGCAGATACTTACGTATATATATTGCGTATTGTAGAAATCATATTTTAATCATTTTGGAGAATATAAATACTGTTAGTATTGAAGTTATTCAAGTTATCTAAATGTTTACTCTCCTACCATTTATCACATTATCTGTTTAATTCTTGTACTATACATTTGATTTATTAATGTATAGATATATATATATAAATATAAATATAAATATAAATATATATACATATATATAAATATAAATATATATTTATATAAACATAAAATGTATATAATATATATATACACTATTTTTATAAAATACAATTACTGTATGGATAAATTAAATGGATTGTTGATATATATAATACCTCTTTACTATAAAATAGATTACTAAAATTGACGATATTAAAGAACTTGCATTATTTACAGTTTCCTTTTGTTTTGACATTGTATTATTTTTATTAATTAGATTTTAATGAGTTATGCCATATGGCATTATTATTCACAGGTATGTTGGAGAACATGAACTGGAAGGAATCATCTATACCACCTGACTCGTCTAGCGGTGAAACAGGTAAGGATACTCCGCCCGAAGTCGTTCATTTTACGGTTGGTGACAGCAATGAAGACAGTACTATGGTACCATCGATTAAAGAGAAGACCGGTATGACTCGATCATATAGTCAAGAAACCAACATGGCCATAGTTGACGATAAAACAACTTCATCATTCCTATCAAAGACTTCATATTCGGAAAACTCATTAGATATGTCTGAAAAATCAGGCTATCGTGCTCTCTTAGCGAAAAGGCCACTCAAAGAACTACCCACTGTGATGTCGATGGACGATGAAACGCTATCGACAGATTCCAATTCAACCGCTGACAATGAAGAAGTAAAACGCCGACGCAGGAAACTTCATTTTCCAGCATTCAGGAAGAATAAAACTAAAATTACGTGATGTTCAATAGTCCCAGAATCAAATATGTTAAAAATTCATTCAAGACATATCCCAGACATGCACTTACAAATTATAATTAGGTAATATATAGTGTATGTGCCTATCTTAGGTATAGTTTCGCGTGCGGTGTATGTAGTGGCCTTACCGGCAGGGTGTCCATGATGTTCGAACTCCTTCAGTGAGCGGGGCCTTTTTTTTTTAAATAAGCGTACGTGATATGGTCTGTATATCATAATTGAAAACAAACAAAAATATGATAAATATATTTACGGAGAGTCGAACATACTACTGTCAACTTAACAATGTTTCTATCAATGCATTGCCAATTGAATTTTTCCAATAGACCAAAAAGCGAAGCAGCCCGATTGGCAGCCCTTTTTATCTGCTTGATTATTCCATTCGAAAGTGTGCATAGTTGTGATTAGCAGAGATGGAGTGCAGCCAAGATGTGTAAGGTGCGATTATCTCCTTGGCCTATTATTGTCTACTAGGCATTTGTTAATCTCATTTTGTCACATTATTAAGTAATTCGGATAATCCATAAGTATGGATTTATTTCTTTCCATAAAAAATGAATCCATTTCAAGTGGTCAGAATACACGTAACATTACTATACGATCACCCTATATTGCGTTATTATTTAAATATCCAGTATTATTACTTAAAACGTTTGGTATTCCTTTTACCCCATTTACTAAACGTTTTTTGTACCTATACCATTATTTCACATACAAAGTATTTAATATCTGATCAAAATAGATTTTTACATAAAAAGATATTATGATTCAGAATGACAATGTATGTATAGTTTTTGAAAAAGAAGTTTTTTTCCAGTAAATTTTAATTATAAAATGTTTATGAGATGATGAAAATAATAGTTATAGTATTAGTAATAATAATAATAATAATAATACAAGATATTTAAATAATTATAAATAGGGTATTTCTTTTTACAATGATACTATTGTTCCTAACGTGATCTATTGTATTCTTTCTCTCTTTCTTTCTCACTCTCTCTTTCTCTATCTCATGTACAAGTACTTTTTATACAATAATTTTAGAAATGATTAAGTATCAGTTAGAATACAGGTGTTTAAAATTAAGGAAAAAAAACATGAACGAGTATTTTTGTTCAGATATGAATATTAAACGAAATTTCTCTTCCATGAGATAATTTGATTTTAACTTGAAAACATTACTTAGATGAAAATATTTGAGGTGTAACATTCTAATTCCGTTTAACAGCTATAATGTATTTAATGTTATGTGTTACCCTGTTTACTCTTAACTTCGTGTTATATTTCCCCGTTTTAAAATAAATTATTAGTAATAGCAATCAAAATCTATAAAGATTACTTATTAGGTCAAACCCACTTTCATATGATGATCAATATATAACAAATGGAAATATAATAGAATATCAATAATATGTAGAGTAAACAGAATGAAAATAATTACTAAAATCGAATAACATTCTATAGGAGATAAATTATTCATTATACAATTCATCATTTTTACATAATTAACAAATTCATTTACTTAATAATGCAATTGCAGTAATCAGTACTTTTAAAAAAATATTAGCATCATCTCTGTCGTTTGAATTTCGCGCTTTTATAAATGTCAATGTAGGTGACAGCAGCGTCGACTGCATCAGTCGCCATCTATTCAATTTTTTGAATTTTTCGCATCCTAATTAAAATCGACGTAAGTTTTATTTTGAGGTATATATACATGTAGTTGTTCGATAAATTAATTATTAAATATTTAGTATAAAAATATAATAATTTCTAAGTAATAATTCATATTTTAATTAAAAGTGAATGAAAAGGGTTAATTTAACAGAAATTATAAGTTAAACAGTGTAGAAGAGAGGTTAGCTATTGTAATTACAATCATGGTTGACGCGTATTCCACAGAAACAGATTTAACCAAATTTTCTCATAATATATACAAAAATAATCCTTTACTATTTAAAAGTTATGTAGGAAGAGAAGTCAAAATTACTGCTGACAATAGCCTATATACTGGTATTGTATATACTGTAGATCCAGTTTCAGAAAGGTAAAACGATTAATATATTTTTCACTTTTCAGCGTGTTTATATTTACTTTTTTAATGAAACTTTATGTAGCAATAGTAGCAGTAGTAGTAGTGGTTGTTGTTTCTGCTACTGTTTAATCATAATACATTTTTAATTGTACTAAATAGTAACCAATTAAATCTTTTCATTATAAACATTCTTTTGTAGCGTAGTACTTTTACAAACTAAAGAAGACAATCATCATAATTTAGAAATAGTATTTGGACATGCGATAAAGAATATTGAAATAACTACACAAGCGGAAACATCTTTACCCGAGTTATTCCAATTGCCAACCAATCGGTTGTCGTTGCCGGATATTAAGAAAAGAAAAAATATCGTTAAAGAATATTTATTAAAATCTAGATTTCCAGTTATAGATACTGATGATATTTTATATATCGAAGACAGTGTTTCCATAAAACCACCATATGATGCAGAGCATTGCGTATCCACTAATGTTATTGTATTAAATAGAATACAAGATATTCTTCGCAGTATTAAGGAATAAAATATTATTTGCGTGTGTGTATATGGTGAATTTTCTATAAATGTATAACAATATTAAAATTTTTATTTGTTAGCTTTGATATACTTCATTTATTTAGAAAAATAAATTTGCAGTTTATATATATAAAAAAGGAAAACAAAGAAAAACATATTTATATATCTGCAGGTAATCTTTAAAAATGATATTGGCTTATTTATATATATATATATATATAGATTTGTATAATAAATTAGAAGAATCAAAATAATCTATGTCATTATGGCAATATTATAATAATAAAAGGTACACTACAAAATCACAATATTCAAGATTCCTGTATAATAGAACATATACAGAGGATGATTGGTTAATGAATAGTTTGGGCAATGAACAAATCGGATAACAAACTTGTGCTCGGATAACGAACATCTTGTAGAACAAATGCAAAAAGAAGAAACAATGCATGTAAGATTTGTAGAACTGTATTTTGCTGCCAAACAAATTGTCTTTGAACAAATTATATTCATTGACCGATCACCCACTATAATCCACTAACAAATATCAGTAAAGATAATAAATGAATTACATAGTCTTTTTTGAGGTTCCAGTTAATGAATATATTCTTTGGAAAAAACAATATATTATTGATATGAATCATTCTAATTTTTCTTCTTTTTAATCTAATAAATTTCGAATCAAATATTCCTTTATCAATTTCACTTGTCAAAAAATTGATGTATTAAAATACTAATGTTTTAGATACAAAGATTTAAAATCTAATGTATAAGAAGTTTTATATCAAGCCGTATTATAAAATATTCAAGTATACAAAAAAAAGTTCTTAATGACATTTATACAAAATTTGATATCTTCTGTAAATATAATACACATTAAAAAAGAAAATGATTAAGAAAATTCTATTAGAAGTATAAATCGTTATTAAATATAATTTTGTAGTTTGTAAATAATATTTTTCAATCTATTTCGTAAATTAAATTGAAAATTTTTGTGCATTTTTTTTTAAAATCATTAACTACACATATATAACAGGGCTTTTTAAAGTGTAGTTAACGACCCCGTACGGGGTTGCAGCAATTGAGCAAAAGTAAAAAATTGTTGAATACGTAACGACTGAAAATTAATTTAAAACCAGTTTGATATCACATGTATAATATGTCTGAGTTTACGATATTAAAAAAGAAGATAGTATAGAATCTATATCTAGGTATAAATAGTATAGAATCTATATCGCACAAATCTTTGCTTGAGTAGAGTGGGTCATCAAATGGAAAAGTTTGAAAAGCCCTACTACATTAAATAAAATATAAAATCTTGTACATCAATTATTTGAAATTAAATTAACTGGAAAATACATCATCATTGAAAAGTATCATAACTTTAAATTTGATAAAGTTTTGTATAGTTAGAAATAAATAATTAACTTTTGTTTTTTATCATTTGAAATGATAAGAATATAATACAATAACTGTTGAAAGAAAAGTGATAAGTATACTTTTATCACAATGACTATTGATAATTCTTCTTTTTTATAAGTGTACGATAAGTTGCACTTTTCTTTTCTTTTTAGATAGAATAGCAAGTTATTCTCATTTTATATATATTACACGTTAGATAACAAAATAATATAAATAACTATATTATTTTTTTATCGTACAATATTGTGTTGATATATATATATGTATATATATTTACTACTATCGTAAATATTAAATTTTACGAAATATTATCTTGATTTTTTTTTTTAATGTTTCTTAAGACTCGCATCACTGATATACGTTGCTTGTTCAATTTTTAATTGCTGTGTAAGTAACATTATCATTTGTAAGAATTAGTATATATATATGTATGCTGAAAAGGATTGCGATGGTGCTTAAAAAATCTAATTTCGTGTTAGACAAAAAATGATCGAATGCTAAGATTAGAGACTTCACTTGTGGAATACATGGTTTCGTAAGCTCTCTTAACTCGATTTTAGATTTCTTAATTATTTAGATTGATTGCATAGCTTTGAACTAAAAATAATGTTTTTCAAAACTGATGCATTTTAATTGTATATAGCAATCTAAATTATTTAATACTTATATTTTCACTGGTTATTATCATACGAATCTTATGTAAAGATATATTGTGACTGCTTTAAAGCTTTTAGAGATATCTTAAAATCTTAGAAAAAAAGACAGAAAAAGAAAACGAACTAATTAAAGATTTACTAAGCTATGAGGTAGGTCATTCCATTTCATTATCAGAATAATACTCTATAGGATTTGGATCACGAGGTTTGCGCGAATACTTTAATCCTAATTTATTAGCTAGTTTTTCAACGTGTAATAATACCTGTAAAATATACGAAATATCACGTTAATATAAAAAAAAAAGAAAAAGATCTATATCATCGATGATTATTACTTACATAATCTAAGTGTTCCTTTGTATGCGAAGCAGAAAGACAAAAACGTATTCTAGCTTCCATTAGAGGTGTGGCAGGAAATCCAACGCCGACCGTTGCTATATTATATTTTGTAAAACCACGTACTACCGTCCTGGTATATCATAAATATTTTTCATTTGAATTTTGATCTTCTTTTTTCTTTTTTTTTTCTTTTTTTTTTTAAATGTGACATAAAAATTATTAAAACGTACCAAACTTTAGAAAATAAAAAAACTAGCATCGGTGCTATCGGTGAATCTTCATTTCCATAAATAATAACTCCGATTTGATTTAACCTACGTCTAAAATATCTGACATTCCTTGCCAATTGTTTGAGACGATTTTTTCCGGCATCAGTTCCATCCTCACCCGAGATGATTCTCATAGATGAGATAATTTGTTGCGCTATTGGAGGCGACATGGCAGTAGCATAAGTATGAGCATGACTATGTACCCGTAAATAATTTATTAAAGTCTATAAACAAAATATAATCTTATTATAAATGTGATAAATAGAATATAGAGAGCAGAAAAAGAAAATCATTTATTATTAAATCATACTTTTGTTCCGGCTATATATCCCCCAGCAGATCCAAAACTTTTCGTAAATGTTCCCATTAGCATATCAATCTGACGAGGATCTATACCATAATAATCACAAACTCCTCGACCATGTTTTCCTATCGCCCCGATACTATGAGCCTCGTCCACATAAAGATAAGCCTACAAATTTCACAATAATAATGAATTATTGATAAATATTTTTGCGATTGTAATCTTTTTTTATCTTATTCATCATTAATTTTAAATTTAATTTTTATTATCTTACTTTTTTGCATAAAAAGATACGAATATAATAATAACGAGCAATTATTGAATAATTTTAGAAAATTTGATTCTTTACGTATATTTAATCACTTCGGTACGGCGCTTACTAGCTACGAAATTTTGCTCACAACCTATGTTTAGCACAATGTGTGACTATAGTCGACGCTCGTACCCGAGTGGTTAATGATTACAACATAACGAAATATAATATCATTATGGCTAATCGTTAATATTATTAGACTTTCCGAGATTTTAAACTTTTGAAAAAATTCTGTATTCAGCAATTATACCAACTTTGTACTTTTTTTTCAGTTCTAAAATTTCAGGAAGGTGTACTATTGATCCTTCCATCGAATAAATGCCCTCAACTACTATAATTATTTTCTTCCATGGTTTACCGCTTTTGGGTTGACCGTAAACTATTGCTTTCTTTAAAATATCTTCCAAATGTTTTACATCTGCAATAAGGTAGACATACGTGTATTTTACCGTTTCATTATTATTTGTAAAATGATATCCACTTACTATTATGTTTAAAAACACGTGCCGTTGCTCCTGACAATCGTAATCCAAGTATAAGCGATGCATGATTTTTCTCATCGCTTACCACCAAACAGTCTTTACTAATAAGGCATGGTAAATTTAATGCGTTTGTAGCAAATCCCATCCCAAATACTATGGCATCTTCGACTCCCAAAAATTTAGCAGTTAATTTTTCTAATTCTTCATGGATAGGCGCGTTTCCTAACAGACAAAGAATCTTTTAATTGAAATTTAATTTAAATTTACTAATTAATTGTATGTTTTCATTTCTACATAACATTAAAAAATATATATTTTTACCTATTTCAAGACGAGTACTGCAACTCGCACAACCTAATTTTTTGAGAACCTCAATACTTTGTTCTATACATTCTCCACTTGATTCTGCAAAGCCTAAATAATTGTAAGATCCCAAATTTATACAATATCTGTTAGATCCAGTGAACCTGTTGATACGTTATATCTCATTAATATTAATAATTAATAATTGAACAGATTTCTTCGTAGTCTCTTACTGAAAGGTCCAACCATAATCATGAGTGACACGATCTTTCAACATGACCATTGCACCAGGTACAGAACTTATCGGTCTATTCCAACAATCCCTTACTCTTCTGTAGACGTATAGAAGATAAAATTTTTCAAAATGATTATACAGCGGTGCGTAACCCTGAAATTAATAATATATATACATATATATATATATATATTAAATCTTATTATTTTTTATATTAATTGATCTATCGTATCATCTCTTACCTGTCGATTTTTTTCCTGAGCTACTTTTGGTGTAAAGAAAAATTGATTTACAACACCTAAAATCATAAGAATGTAAAAGCCAATGTGTGTTATTATTGTAGTTAAAAGTGCAACCTTCTCAAAGGATTCTTTCGAGAGTGAACTTTTTTCTATATCATTTTTATGATTCTTGGAACACTGAAACATACATAGAAATTTTCATTTTTATATGTATTATCATTTTTTTGAAGCTTCTTATCAAAGTAAAAAAATTAGTTTTGTATTATCTATAAACTGATAAAATAACTAAATTCATATAACATTTTAGTAAATATCTACAAATACAGATTACTATAGAAGTTAATGGTAAATACATCTCGTAACATTAGATTTGTTAGAATAAAATATTTGCTATAAATATATCAGATATTAATTTAAAAAATTTAAAAAAAAGTATCGATATTAGTTCCAAAGAATGATAATTACTTCTTATCTTCTTCTAATGAAAGTTTTATAGAATATGGAAGAAAATAAAATGTGATAATATGTGATAACAACATTAAAAATATACACGTGTTCATATATCAATAATGTAATATTAGTATGCAATCAATTATATAAATTCCGTAATTATTATAAAAAAAAACTTCATTTTTAAAATATTATACCAATCGAACATTTGAATTAATTATCAAATATTATTTTACAACTGAGATTAACTAGAAGATGTTATGAATGCGTACAATGACGTGAAAAATAAGGTCGATGAAAGAAATTGCTTGCTTGATTGTACAGAAAATAATAAAAAAGAAGAAGAAGAAAAAGAAAAAAAAAAGAATAACAATTATCATTATTAAAATTCTTCGTTAAAACAGGTAGCAATTAAATATATTATATTTTATGTAACCATATAATTGTGTAAGAATTTTGAATGATGATGTAGTACAGTGATATGAAAAATAAGGTCGATGAGATAAGTCGATTGTGAAAAAAATAACAGAAAAAGGCATTTAAAAAAAGATACAAAAAAAAAATAAATAAAAAATTCTTAACAAAATGAATCAGTGATTAGATATGGTAAACATACAAAAAAATCATTCAATCGTGATAGAAAGAACAATGATAAAATAGTAGTGTCGCATAATCTGACATGTGACATAGATGCACCACTACACTTACCCGTGCATGACCGTTGCTCCGCAATACAGTATAGCCGTTAGTTTTGCCATTTATCAACGAATCATCGTACGAGGTTAAACTGTTCTTCATCTGATCACTACTATCATCCTTATTCTCATCCCACGTCGTTCTCACAATTGGATCAAAGTCTGCTGCGGGTATATAAGATCTCGTCTTCCTTGTTGTTGCCATTCTTCTTCCTCAATTTCTAATCAAAAAAGTACATAAATAGAATGTGTGATACACGTATCACAAGAAATTGAGAAAATGGCAATGTACAAACAGTAAGAAATAGTCAATAAAAGGAAAGAGGAAGAGTTATAACACACAAAGAAGATACAAGACCGAAAAAAGTCAACACGTGGGATCCTAAGACGAAAATAATTGAATTACCTTTAGAAAATAAATGATTTCTTATTAAGGAAAATAAGTGTTAAACTGCGTCGCGTACTTTATACAGTTAAAGAAGAACAGAGTCTCTACGAGACTGACCGGTTAACGTCGCGCGTATCAAAGCCCGCTATGTGCTTCTCAGCAACCAAGGCAACAAACGTGTTTTCCGCTTTGCGCGCTTGCGCAATGCGCCCGGCGCTTTTTCTTTATCTTTCTCTCTTTCTTTCTTTCCCTCTTGTCTCTCTTGTCTTCTCTCTCTCTCTCTCTCTCTTTCTTTCTTTCTTTATCTCTTTCTTTTGCCTTACTTTCTTCTCTCTTTCTCCAACTTATATCCCCTGTTTGCGCGCAATCGAGCACATTTTTAATTAACTCTAAATATTCAAAAGTCTACGACACGATACAACAATATGGCTCAATGATTATATCCTTTTAATAATTTACAAACAAACATGACCGACCCCCCTCTAGTTTTATTTTTATTTTATTTATCTATTTAATTATTTATGTGTTAATGTTATACATTTAAAAAAGCGTTTGCTTAATCTGTGATTTTTAAATTATAGGATGAAATATTTAATTTTAATGAATTATAATAGTTCAAAGTTTATGTAATCATTGAAAACGAAATAGTTATGAAATTAGACGTAGGTATATTGTGTTAATATGTCAATGATAACAGAACTTTACTTTAGTATCTTGGCGAATATGTCTCTGTGTGTGTGCGAGTTTAGTCAGTCCTATCCGCACCCATTTTCTTCAATATCAGGAACGAATTTGGATATTTTGGCACCCCTTTCTTTATCCTTCGTTTATCTACTTTTTTCTACTTAACAACTCTCTTTCACTGATCAAACATTTTCGCGACTCTGGGTATAGACTTGATACCATGTTCTCTTTTACTTTTCTAAATTTACAGTCATATTATACGCGTAGTGTTGCCAAACTGTTTTTGAATTAATTTTTGGGTCATTGTAGATGTAGGAAATTTTTATTTTCGCTCAAATTTCTGCAACCCCATATTGAGTTGCAAACTTGCAATTTGAGAAGCCCTGGTTTAGTCTTCTCACATCTCAGAGGTTCTCAACTTTGTTTATAACAATAATTTTCATCTCACCACGTATAAAATTATTTATTTATTTATTTCTATATTGCAATCGTTTTAATGTATTTTACGTTACTTTAAGTATATACATTTATTTTATTTTGATATTATTTAATATTAGTTACAAATTTTATCTAACGAAATAAAATTAAAGTATTATCGTATAATGTTCTGTTATTTTTTATCGATATCAGTTTTCTAAGTAATCAAATTCTTAGAACGATTCGTCGACAAAATGTACTGATGAGTACAGATGCACTTTTCTTACCTGTATATATCTATATATATATGAATGTCGTTATAAAACCTTGCTCGATTTCTATTTTCAGAATTACACCGGATTTGCTGTTAAATAAGAAAAATTACATTCTTTTCCTTATAAGAAATATCTTTTTTCAGATATTCAAAATATAAATTTATAAATAAAATTATTATTTTATAACAACGTTCATTAATAACAAAATAGTTAATTACATTAATTTCAACATTACCATAAATTCATTTTCCTAGAAATAAACATTTATATAAAACAATTGTATTCTTTATTTGTTTATGTATAAATAATCTTTACAATTGTATTATTATTTAAAGAACATTTTATGTACGTATATACAAGTAAAAATATAAAAATACATGTTTAAATATTAAAATTTAATTGTCATAACGATACCAATGCGTAAACGTATTCGTATTACGCGCGCATTAACTCGACGTTCGAGTCGCTTTGTAAGAACGCTCGCGATTGGTCGAACGAGCCGGCACATCAGTAACGTAGCAAGAAAGGGTAAAGGCAGGGGGCGCGCTGGACCGATTGCGAAATGTAAACCTAACACGAATAATAAACACAATATACGAAAAAAAGGCTGAAGAACCCTTTCTCAAAAAAGAAAGGAAAAAAAGGAACACGATAGAGAATAGAAACTCGATGAATTAGGAAAATGAAAAGAAATTTGAGAATGTTTACAATTCGTTGATGCAAACGTCAACTTTTGGTGGTTCTTATTATAGATTTCCCCCTCTCTCTCTTTCTCACTCGTTCCATCCCTTGCATTTACGCACAGTTTTCTCCCACTCATCTTCTCTCTCCGTCTCTCTCCAGCGTTATCCCTACCACTGTGCACTTGACGTATTCTGGTTCTCCGGCTGTCACTTTGACGTTTTCTAGTGCAAGGAAAGAGCGCGTGTAAAAAGCCGATAAAAATATATCCGGTGTGTGAGCCATTTCATTCTACCAAAACTGTTTTCTCGTTCTAAGCCGGTGAATTCTCAGATACACGCACGTTAAGTACTTACATATATACATACATACGTGATTGTAATAAAAGGTTAGGAATTCGCGGATAGTTAACCGGAAGAGAACGGTTATTGGATAAAGAGAGAGAGAGAGAGAAAGAGATAGAGAAAGATAAAAAGAGAGAGAGAGAGAGATAGAGATAGAGATAGAAGAAAGCTGTTGAAGAAGTAACTTCGTGTACATAAACATAAATCAGAGAAAGAAAGAAAGAAAGATAACTATAGAAACATAACTTATATACAGAGATATATACATATATTAGATTGAAGGATAAGCGATTCGCACGTGTGTCTTTCTCGGGAAAAGGATAGGGAGAATAAAAACGGTCGTCGGCAGCAGCGCCGTCGGCGTTTATCGTCGGCGCGACGTCGGTGAGAAGGAGCAAGAAGGAACCGAGGATACGCATTCGTGATTATCTTCTCGTTACGAATACATCGAGGATTGAAATTAATTTTTAATTAATCAAAGGACACATATAAAGACGAGTCTACGTTGCTACGCTCCTGAAAATTAAAATCGAAGAAGAAGAAGAAGAACGGGGAATACAAGTTTGCTGCTGTCTGCTGTACGTTTTTGACGCATCGTACACGGGACAGGATACGACAGGACCTGGCTAACAACTGCATACACATACATATATTAATATATAACTTTACTAAGGTATCGAAAGTAGAGAATAATTAGAAAGGAGATAGAATAAGAGAGAAGAAGAAGAAGTAGAAGAAGAAGAGGAGGAGGAGAAGTAGAAGAAGAAGAAGAAGAAGATGTCGATAACGTCAGAGGAGAGTCAAATAACGACAGTTATGGAAGAACCCAAGAAGGATACCGATTCGAAAATCGAGGATATCGTTGGGACGATTAAACGCGAGCACGATTCCACCGACGATTTCGAACGGGTCGAGCCTGAGAATTTGCTCGGGGAGTTGAGCAACAAAAAGAAGGATAATGATGATGAAAATGCTGATGGTGGTTCGAAAAAGGTGAAGGGAGAGGAAAAGAAGGAGGAGGAGAAAGAGAAGGAGAAGGAGAAGGAAGAGAAGGAGAAAGGTGCGAAAAAAGAAGGTGGGGGATCGGTGGAAGAAGAAAAAGCTAAGTCCGAGGGACAACAATCATCAGTTTTGGAGCAGCCACGTGTGCAAAAAGATCTTCAGGCAGCAGCAGACTCTATGGATCCCAAAGTTCAAACGGAGCATGAACAGTTACCAAGTTGTACATTACCTAAACGTACCTTCCTAAACGAACAGGAGGAACGGGAGGTGCAAAAAGAGGAGGAGCTGGGGAAGAGGGAGGAGCTGGAGGAGGAGGAAAAGGCTTTACCCGCCACCCCGCCACCTTCCGCTGATATCGAGAAATACGACTCCATGGCGGATCCGTTTCAACGGCCGGTAGGTAGGACAACTTCCGCGGAAGGGTTCAACCCCAAGGCTGCCACTGTCGCTTTCGTGGAAATTGAACGTACCGCATCGGCACCGCCACCCCATACTTTACCAACAAGCATTGATAATAACCTACTCCTTGATTTCTCTGACAACAACATACCCGTGACTTCTACAACCGATATCAACAAAGACGCGTTAATATCTTCTACTACTGCTACTTCTGCTGCTGTGTCAGATCAAACGAAAATGAATGACGATCAGAGCTCTAATCTTACCAAGAAAGATATGCCGGAAAAAGAAAATTTAAGTTCCTTCGAAACACTCGATTCCGATTCTGTCCATTCATCGACTATCCCATCCGCACCTGTAATCAAATCAAACAAAGAAAGTACCGATATTGTTTCGAGTAGTAATCGCGATTCTTCGGAAGAGAACTTAGAAAGAGATTCTTCGAGACAATCTCATCAGCGAAGTTCTCTTGCCGATGACATTAACTCGGGGAAGGAATCTTTGTCAAATGATTGGACCTTTAAAGATACAAATGAGACCGTTTCGACGATCTCGGATAACGTCAACGACATTGTCAAAGATACGGTCACGATGAAAACGGAACCAAAGCAAATCACAACTACAAAAATTACAACGACCAAGAGGACTGATCAAAAGGACGATAAAACACTTAATTCCACTACAAAATCCGAATCCAAAACTGCTTCTAGTATATCCAAATTGTCTACCCAGGGTGATGGACAGAAAGATGCAAGGTATAATGTTGATAAACCCGAAGACAGGATTCAGGACATTGAAATAGCGCCAAAGGAAATCTTCAGGGACATGGGACTCGGTAAGTTAGACATATACATTTTTGCATAACTGTACCATCGCATCATACCGTTTAAAATCGATATATTTACTCGCTGCATTGCATCATCACCGAATAAAAAAGATTTCTTTTCGTGACACGTGCCATACATAAAGCTGATCTACTGAGAACGTTTTTTTAATCTCGAACTGATTAAAACATTTTAATAGCGTCTCTCGTTATCGGATAAAAATTAACAAAAGAAAGGATTAAAAAAGAAAAAGAATTAAAACGGATAAGAAATAAAAGTAAGACACGATAAAATTCATTTGAATAATTATTATCATTTTCAATTTAACATATGAGTGGTACTTGACTGATAATGTTTGACATTTTCATTGACAAGGGTAGATAACAACTTTTTCTATCAACTAAATTCTTATATTAGGTTAAATCCCCCCAAACGTATTGCGAAATATTTTGTCATGGTTTATGATGAGTCACTTTTCAAGAGATTAAAATAAACTTAAAGGTTGATTCATAAGCGAACGAAATGCGCCGAAGCATCTATACACTTATAGAGAGTTGTTTCCGACCAGTCTTGGCTGACGAAGAGTAAAGAAGGAGGAGTAGGAGGAGGAACAACTATGTTATTTCTTTCACGTTCTTTGTAACGAAAGGATATTAAGTATGGGGAGGGTGAGGAAAATGGAAGAAGGTATAGTCATGTGACAAATATCTAAAAATAAACGATTAGCTGTTGTTGAAAGAAAAAGAGTAAACCATTCAATTTCAGTATTAAGATGTTCGTTTAACGTTTTAACACTTCCTTCCTTTGCATAACAATTATTAGCTGACTTACTTCATACAAAAAGTATTTTCAAAAGTCTTAGTCATAATAATGGGATACATATATATATATATATATATATGCAAAATAATTATTTTTCATACCGTATATACACACACACGGTTAAGTAAATATGCAGAATTCTTCCCTCCTATAGTCCGATGATATGAATAATTATTACCGTTACGTGGATACATGCTAATCGCTCCATATGCTCATTGACCGGGCTATTCCTATAGTTTGGTCTCGTCATAATTTAATTATATTCTCGCGATTAGACTTCGAGGATGAATAAGATTGAGAAATAATTAACTGATAGAGATTTCTTTCTACGTTCTTCCTTTTTCTTTTCTTTTCTTTCTTTATTAATAATAACACGTTTAAAACAAATTATAGATTTGGATCATCAGAAGCAAAAACCTCTAGTGTTGTTAATAATTAATTATTCTTCACAAGACATCATTATAGATTCATTTTCTTTTTTATATTTTATAAAAGAGTTTCTAGGTTCGTGTGAAAGAACTGTTTTTTTATGATCAATTATGGTCGAATCGGTAGAAAGATAAAATGTAAACATTAGGTTTGATTAATTGATATTGAAACGATAGTTTTTCTTTGCGGATTTGCGCGTGCGGTTAAGGCACTTAAGATTACATCTATTTACGTTCACCTATATGTCTCACATGTTATTTCTTCTAATAATAATAATTATTATTGAAGGGATAATATGAGAGAGCGCATAATGATAGCCTTTGGTGTAACTTAAATCGTCTTAGTAAGTATTGATTACTACAGTTTATTGATCCGAACTCTCTTTCTCTCTCTCCTCTCTCTTTCTTTCTCTCTTTCTCTCTTACTGCAGTACTCAATACATATATGTGACACACCTTTGTGCACACTGTTTCGTATTATATTCTGACATAATGACGTAATTCTATTTAGTAAAAAAAATATCCGTCAGGCTATAAAATTAAATCGATCAATTATATTATCGGTATGACGTATGGCCTATCTTTACGTAGGATAAAGAAACTAAATAGAAAGTTCAAGCGGTGATGATAATTGTGCAAACTGTTGAAAGATCAGACATTCTATTCTTTTCTTGTAATCTTTTTACATAGTTCTTTTCTTTTAACACTTGTTCGCAAATTGCACGTTTCTTATTTTGCACCTTTTTGCAAAGCAAATTACTTTCCCAAGTAAACAATTTCTATTTATTCAATTGTTTATAAATCATTAGTACTAGATTTCCGAGAGAAATTAGATCTAATTATTCTTATATTGTTTTTATTATAATATTTATAGTAATTATCTCGTATAATTTACAATATAAATTTGATTTAAAATGTTAGTTCGATCTTACCAACAGGGTACACTCTAGTTGATAATATTGATATTCTTTTTACCGACCGTGTAGCGAATCTACAGTCGGTATGGTAGGTTTCTGTATATCAGATGTAATCTAATGAGAGAAAGTAGGAATTTTCTTGTTCATAGTAACTTGAAGCAAACGCGTAATTTAACATTAATTGTAAGTAAGTAAATTGTACTTGCGTGTTAGATTCTTGCCAAGGAATTTCAAGGATTCTTTATGTCTCTAGTCTGTTAATGTCAGGCATTTAATGTCGGTCAACGTTGACAGAGGTCTCGGCCATCCTTCTAAAAGTAACGTCATTTTCTGGGTTCAGTCATGATTCAGTCTGGAAGCTGGAGTGGTGACCTCGGGAGAGAATTTCTTAGCTGGTCTTCTCAGATTTCTAATTTACTGTAGTATATACGATCGGATTTCAAATATTCGTAGCCTTAGAAAAAAAATCGTGACAGTGAAAATTCTTGGAGGGCTGCCATATCGATTTCCTTTTGTGATATAATAATATCCAAGGAATTAAAAAAAAAAGAAAAAAAATTATAGAAAGAAATAAGAAAACAATAATAAAAATAATAATCAATTTTTCTTTATCAAAAATTGATAGTAGATATTATAAATTATTAGTTTCTCACAACTACGCGTATTGTCGGATAAAAGGTCTAGACTTCTTTTTTATAAAGTAACGCAAGTAAGATCATACTAAATTCATTGAACCTAGTTTAGTGCGTGTTATATATATTCCCCACGAAGAAGGCATAAGGTTTTACAGTCTATTACAGTCTGAGGGTTTGTCTTCGGTTTACGTGGGCGCCTATATGTCTCCTGCAAATAGTCGTTCTAATCCCTCGACCAGTAAAGTATCTTGTTTCTGACCCTTCCTTCTTCCCTGCTCACTCATTTATTCATAAAGCTCCCTCCGCTTTTGAAATTAGCGCATGCGTCTTAGGTTACATTCGAAACAATCGATGGACGATCGAATAAGTATAAAACTACGTGTGTCGCGAATTTTCTTCTTTTACTATTAAACATAACCGCGAATAAACAAACATTCGTAAGAAAGTATAAATTAAAAGTATTCAATATCTCAAATTGAAATTAAATTCGAAAATTGGCGGTACTAAAGTAGATCCTATATATAGTTTGAGATATCGTCACCGGAGGTAATCAAAGCGCTGTAGTCGAAGTTAATATATCGATGCGCGGTGAGAGGCAAGTGTAGTATAAAGGTGGAAAGGAACGGAAAATATAAGGGAAAGGGTGATGAGGTTTGTGGCGATGGTAACATGGAAGGATAGAAGAGTAGGATAGGATAGGAAAGGAAGAGAGAGAGAGAGAGAAAAAGGGTATAGTAGAGTAGAGTAGAGTAGAGTACAATAGAGTAGGGAGTTCCGCAGGAAGAGAAGGGGGATGGATGCAGGGAGGGGTCGGAGCTAAGCGCGGGTCGATAACAGCCTTCAGTTCTCGAACGACGCGCGCGACTCCCAAGTTTCATTTTCGACGTATCAAATTCACCGAGCGGAATTTCATTCAAAAGGCATTTAAAGCCTCGTGTAAAAAGGATTTAACAAAGAGGAGTTGGTAGAGGGGAGAGGATAAGGGAGAACGGTAGGAAGGAAGAAAGGAATAAATAAAAAAAAAGAAAGAAAGAAAGATAGAAACAAACAAACAAATTTGGTGAGGGGTCCTCTTTGGGAGAGTGTCAGGGCCGTATCTTTCGTGAGATAAATTGCGTGGAAAAAAAAAGGACTCGTTGTTGAGCGACGGCGCGTCCTTCATCTTTTTTTTTCTGCGCATCTAACGTAGAGAAATTGCGTATCAGGTACGCCCAGCAGTTCTCGTCGACGACTGTGCCGACCGATTCGGCAGGGGTGTTTAGTTCTTTACGAGAAGAAAGAAAAAGGCATCGGCGCCGTGAAATATAACGAGAAAGAGAGAGAGAGAGAGAGAAAGATATACAGTGACAAGGAAGAAAGGAAGGAAGAAACGTAGAAACGAGCCGAATTGTTCGCAGTGCGGAGCGACACTTGCGTCCTCTCATTCTTTTTTCTCATCTGATACTTATTATATATACATAAATATCATATATAGATATAGATATATATTTGATTGTTACTCTCTCTCTCTCTCTTTTTCTCTGTTTTTCTTTCTTTCTTTCTTACTTTTTAATTTTCCTTTCGAAACACTAAGTTATCTCGTTTATTCTTTCGCTCGTAATCCTCTTTTTAATCTTTTCGACTTTCACCTCGGACGAGTTTAAGGGTTAAGGAAAACGTAAAGATACCAACAGTGATTTATACGTTCTCGTGTTACTTTTTTTTTTCTAGACCCCGCGGTGTTTTGAACAACTATTATTAAACTGTTACTACTACTACTACTACTACAATTATTATCAATAACAGTAAGACTCTAATTCTTCGACGCGCAAGTAGTCGTGTTCAATCGTCGTCTTTGAAAACGGTGTGTTAATAAATCGCTTTAGACTTTTTTCCTTGTGTGTGCACGCGCCCTAATAGCCAACGTCGATACCTTCTACTCGATAAAAAGAACAAACGTATATAATATATTTCAAATATTATAAACATGGATTCGGAGACTGTAGCACCGGCGTCGTGCCCAATTCCGGAAAAAGAAAATTCCGCGCGGAAGAGCAACAACGATACCACCACCAACGCAGTTGTTACCAACGTTAATGCTACTGGCGTTCCCTGTTTCTGGAATATTCTTAATCCTAGTAAGATTTTTTCGTATCAATCATGTTTCTTTTACTATTCTCGCTTCATACATTCTTTTTTTATTCTTTATTCTTTTATTTTATTTAATATCTTTCCAGTTGTTCATCATAGTCATCGTCATCGTCATCGTCATAATCGTTAACATGGTCATCCATTTTCTTTATATTCCATTTTTTTTTTCAAACAGGACAAAGTGCAGCGTTACGTCTAACGTTGGAATTTTATCTCCTGATATTTATCTTATTTTTCTGATATCTATTTTATTTATTTTGTCATATATTTTTGTGTTTTATTATTATATATTATTTTCTTTTTATTACGCATCCTGCAAAAATAAGACAAATCATATGCGATCCACGCCATTTTTAAAGAGCACGAAAGGCTCTAATACACGATGGAGATAGAAGAAGAGGGTCGGTCGATTCAGCTGCTGCGATTCTGGTCGTTCCTGTTCCTCACGCGTACTTTGACTCGTCCATACTTACACATACAATAATACTTTAGTATTTATGTATACATATACGTGTACACATACACACACGCACACACATCTATATACGTGGATCGAGGAAAAGGAATAACACAAAGTTAATTCATACTACATCTCAAGTGTAAATACTTTTTCTAATGTGTTATTTACAGTATTTTCTTCTTTTTCTTCCTTTTTTTTTCTTTTTCTTTTGTTGTTTTTCTCTTGCTTACGATAATTAGTTTCGCTTACCACCCATAATCTTATCGACCTGACATCTATTCGTGACTCTCTTTCACACCATGAAAATCAATAAGACTTTCTTTTAGAAAACCTCTTTCCCGTTTAGTCAAATACCCTCCTACACGTACACATAATAAACACATTTCCACTAACTCGCATGTATATTCTTTTTTATATTTCTCTATTTTAGTTTGATTTTATTTTTAATAATATTGTATTCATAGATTTGTTTAAAACTTTTTTAATCTCCTACTATTTCGATAAAATTGTTCCTCATTTAATGAGAAGTTTATTCACGTAGTTCTATGCTGCAGCAGGCCGCCCTGCGCAGTATGGCTCTTGACTCTCGTAGTTGAGAGAAGTGTCCGGAATCAAAACTAGGTTATCGATCATTATATTAATTCTCGGATTAAAATTATGCGAGCAAAAGTTTCCTATCGATTTCTTCCATATCTTTTTCATAATTTTCTTTTTTTTTTCTTCCTTATTTTTGTCTTTCCTCCTTTTTTTTCTTTTCCTTCTGAATCAATAAGTCTAACCTCTTTTTCTCAAGCGAGCATCGATAATTTCCTTTTTTATTTAACAATAAGTATATTACGTATTTTGTATCAGGTGTATATTTAGAAAGAAAAATTATATTTATATATATATATTACATGCGTGGGAATAATTTAACGTCTTATGTTAGAGATTTTTACGCTGTTTTCAAAATGGCGCCGCATAGTCGTAGCAAGGTTCAAGGATCGTTGTTCTATTGACTACTTACTGTCTACATTATCTTTATGTGAATACGTATTAATATATCTACGCATATTTAAAAATTATCTTTTAATATTATGGACTTCTTGTTTTTTATCATTTGGAGTTGAAAAAAAGAAAAGAAAAAGAAAAAGAAAAAAGAGTAATGAAAATACTAATCTTTCGTATATTCGATAAGAGATAAATAAATATCTACATAATATCACGTTTGAATTTATACCTGACGATGATAATTCTTCAAAGATAAGAAAAGTAATTTCCATCATTAATTTTTAATCTCTAATATTCTTTTTTTAATTAATTTCTTTTTATTATACCCTTTGAACACAGAAAAAAAAATAATTCAAGTGATCGAAGAAAGGAAAGACGATAAGTGTAAAATTGAAATACGATACTTTGCGTTTCTCCCGAGTGTATTTAATCTTTGCGGTAGATTGAAATTGAATTATGTAATAACCCCCCATCCTCCCCCCTACCCTTCCACCGCCACCAGACGATTCCTATCCCTCTTTTCTGATGCTGTAGTATCTCGATGACAAAGGCAAAAATTGCATTTGTACTTTGGTACGAAGTAGCTAGTGGTAGTTTCGTATCTTTGCTACAATAACCTGTTTATGTGCAGAAATACTCATATCTTTCTTGATATGTGTGCGCGAATGGATGGTTGAATGTATGTGTGCGCGTGTGTGCGTGTGGTTATGTCACGATATCGCTAAGTAAGCTCTATTAAGTAGTTTTATCGATATCTTCATCTAGAATGAGTCATTGAAGATTTTCCTGTTGTTCTCCTATATAATCCTTTATTTTAATTTTCTTTTATTTATTTGTTGTTCCTCTGCTTTAATAATTTTTTCTTTTTATTACTAATAACTTCTGTTTTACGATATACAGTTGATTTGAATAATAGGTTTAAGAATAAATGATGTTTCTATTTTTAAACGAATAAAAGGTAAGATTATTCCAAATTCGTATTATTTTTATTTATTTATTATTCTTTTCAAAATTTGTGCGTAGTTAATATTTAGTATTCATTTGATATCCACCAATTTTCTTAAGAACCGAAATATCTAAATTTAACTATTACTCGTCAGTCAACGTGAGCATTTCAAGCGAATGTATGTTACAACTGAAGGAAAATTTACATTGTTTGTCTGTTCTTTTTTGTTTTTATTCTGTGTTTTGCGTATTATTCGCCAAGGTAGATACATTAACGATTTCAAAACGAAAATTCCGATACGTTTCGAAATTTGTTGATAATGCAATTCGTTTGATTCGAAATTTATTTCCGAATATCGAAAATCTTACAGAAGAATATATTTGTATGTATAATTTAAAATAATCTTTGAATAATAATACTTATGATAGATATTAAGGAACAATTAGTATCATCTGATTGGAAAAGTAATCAAATAGTTTTATCTACGTTTGACGATTCACGAATATAAAAATATCTACACGTTTATGTATATTATTTTCTTCTTTTTTGTTATTTGCAATTACACGTTTATTACGTTAACGTCTTTTAGATGACATCAAAGATAAAATTCTATATAATTATATAGTCTGCGTCTAATTTTTTTAATTTCTTTTGTTTTTCTTTCTCTCTTTCTTTCTAAAAGAAGAACCTTCAACATTTAAAACCTTCCTAGACGTAATAATGAGAGTTAATCTCTGAAATTTATAAGCCTCATTTTTAGCTTTCAAGACGAATATCATCTATCATCATAATCGTCCGAGGATAGATAGAATGAGTATTTAATGAACGTTTGTTCTCCAAGTTTCTACGGTCTACGTTATTGGAAATTCTCACGTATGCGTTTCACTTACGTGAGCGATAAATTTTAAACTTGAAAATAAATAAGTCGTCGTTTATTTTAATATTTATGTAAAAGAAAATAACAGGTTATTTTTTTGTATATATATACCTACAATGTATTATTTGATGAATCGTAAGAATTGTTTTTCTTATTTTTTTCTTTCGCGTTGACAGTATAAATAGTTTGCAATGATTTTACACAATCGTTTCTTTTTTTAATATGAAAAAGTATTTTTAGATATGGATAAAGAATTGTTTGAATAATAATTATTCTGATTTATCGATTAGATTTTACGTAAAATTATTATCATTGATAAATGGAATGAATATATTTAAATTGAATATTTTTATTTGAAAGATAAATTTTTAAAATATATTTTCAGGTATTATAATAATATTATTTATTATTAATGGCAATATTATATTATTTGGAATATTATTTGAAACAAAAAAACCATTTGATATATATATTCTGAGTATTATAATTTTATTATTAATAATGATAAATCGATGATATAGTTATAGTTTTTATTAAACGATAAATTCTCACCGATTGGAAACAACGATGGTAATTTTATTCAACGTAATATTTAACACATATACTGTCTACTAAAAAGTATAATATAATAGCATGATAAATATATTTCTATTACTCTGATTGATTTCGATGCTTTTTTTCTTTCAAAATTGCAAAAGCTTTTACTAAAAAAAAGAAAAAGAAAAAAAAAGATTTCTCGTGAAACGTTAACCGCACTTTGTACTCCAATTATTCAAAGGTATAATCGAAATTAGAAATGAAATAAAACGTCGATTAGTCGTTGTCAAGTTGACGTGTACATTTTCATAATAGAAACAACAATATTTAAATGCATAATCATTGGCATGTTATTGATTGTATCGCTATGAACGAATATATCGGAATATAACATCGTAAGATAAATTATTTGTTTCCTTTTTTTCCACACACATATTTTTCTTATTGGTTTTGCGAATGAGATTTGAATAACAGTCTTTATATTAGAATAAGATTATTCGTGTAATAAAATGAAACGTGCACGTACAATGAACAATGCAATGGATTCTTAACAATTAACAATTCTAATGGAAGACCTATAATTACGATTAAAATCATTATCTGCATTTACAAGGTAGATCAAAAGGCTTTGGGTGATTTTAAAAATTCCTTTCTTTTCTTTTTTTTCTTTTTTCCCCTTCCCGAGACAATTTATTCTAATTCTGTTCGCAGATAATTAAAAATACAAGCTCGGTTTGTAATTTAACAAATAAAATAACGACGTTAGAAAAATTTCAAATAAAAATCATAAATTTAGAAAATCACATAAAAAATCACACTTTTGCGCATACTCTCAATCACGAATAACAAATCATTATCTCATTGCCATGCTTCTTCTTCTTCTTCTTCTTCTTCTTATTCTTCTTCTTCCATTAAATCAGTCACACAATATAACAAGTACAACAAAAGGTATATCAAAAAGAGAACAACAAACCCCGATCAACATCATATCGAATAACATTTGATTTCTAAATGGTGTTGGAAAAATAAAATTGTTAACATATTTCTAATTGTCTTTTTTCCAGACGCATGGTTTAACCCCGAAAGACTGAATCCGAGAGGTAAGAAAGCAAGAATGTGAGAAGGTATTTGAAAATCTATGTATGTATGTATGTATGTATCTGTCTTGAAAAGTAGAGTAGAGGTATATACATATATATATCCCCTTTTTTTACATGTATTTACAAACAAACAAACAAATATATATATCTATATCCGATCGCGTGATAATCAATTATTTTTCTAGCTTACAATTAGGAAAAAAAAAAAAAAAATATATAAGAATAGAATATATAAGAAAAGAATATATAAAAAGAAAAATACTTTTACACATATTAGATGATTTACTACAATGTTACATATATATTATACTCGGGTTATATACATCACACACATATATATATATATATATATGAAGACGTGTATATGCGCCCTCTTACGTAGTTATTGAGCAGACTCCTCTCGAACTCTCGGATAAAACTAAATATAACGTGTGGCCAGGTTCGTTGGCCCTAAGCCAGATTTTCGAAGGCTTGTCTCTGTCTCTCTCTCTCTCTCTGTCTGTCTGTCTGTCTCTCTCTCTCCCTCTTTCTTTCTTTCTCTTTTTCTTTCTCTCTCCCTTCTGTCTATCTTTCGGTAAGATTTTCTTCTTCGAGTCGACTAGTTTCCTTGGCCCGGTGTCGTCAAGCCCGGAGAGTTGTGTTTCTTCGCGTAATACCGTTCGCCCACCTAATCCAAGGATCGATACGCTTTTATTACGACCTCGTGCGTGTTGTCTCCATTGTCTTCCATCTCTCTCTCTCTCTTTTTCTGTCTCATACACATATACACAGAAATACATATTCGTTCTGTCTGTGTATTCTGTGTGTTTGTGTCCCTGTGTCTGTCTGTCTGTCTACCTGCTTGTCCTGGGTT
Source organism: Polistes fuscatus (assembly GCF_010416935.1). Taxonomy (NCBI): domain Eukaryota; kingdom Metazoa; phylum Arthropoda; class Insecta; order Hymenoptera; family Vespidae; genus Polistes; species Polistes fuscatus. The sequence goes on along the minus strand of NW_025113042.1, from coordinate 1,801,653 downwards.
AGGTTATTTCTTTCTGCCCTTCCTACTCGTCCCTTCTTCTTCTTTTTCTTCTTCTTTTTCATCTCCCCTTTCTTATCCCTTGTTCAATCTAACACAACGTCTCGATCTATTTCCAAATTGTGTCCGTAGTTACTTACCTACCTCGACCAGGTCTTTCGTAATTGGTGCTTACATACAATACGGTGAAAATAAGGATAATTAATAATAATAATAATAATATTAATAATAATAGGAATAGGAATATAATAATTGAATTATCGTTAATCTGAATTTACCTGGATTATTCGGTATCATTGAAAATATGGCCATTACGAAAAAAACACGTGAGTAATTTTTATACTGAAAGAGAGTGAGAGTGAGAGAGAGTGAGAGTGAGAGAAAATAAGTGTGTATATCATGTTTTATTCATTATTTTTATTGACTTATATACGTATTCGGATTTTGATTGATATGATCTTCTAATGATTAATATTCAAGTTTAAAATCATTTTCTACGTTTGTGCATATAGTAATTTTAACCTGTTTTACAAATCAATCAAAAGTATCTCATTTTTATGGAATTTAAAAAGTAGATAAACAATTTCGAAATAATTTAAATATATCCAAAATAGCAGTTATATTTAATTAAAATAAATAATAAAAAGAATATAGAAGAGAGGACAACGTTTTGATAAATGAAGATTCTTCTAATTAAAAATTCTCAAAATAATCCTTAGGAATTTAGGTGTAGAACCTATTACATAAATATTCTTTTTCTTAGAACGTTCCATAAATTAAATTCGTTCACGTGTTTAACGCACACGTTTTGATTTCGCGTTGGAGTGTGTATATATATATATATACATATGAAATTTACCCTACCAGAATTTATATATATATACACTTGTTCTATATATATATATATATATAAAGTTAGAAAAAGAGAGAGGGGGAGAAAGAGAGAGAGAGAGAGAGAGAGAAATACACAGAAAGTACACATACTCTTTACATTATTCATGACATACCGTAATATAGGTTGGTTGCACTCAAGATGATAAAATGTCAACTTTGAATGAATTCATCCCTTAGCCAAATAACAAAAACAACATAATAAACACATACACATATAAATATAATATACATATATTATAATATTTTATTTGGATATTATATTTTTAAATTCAAGTCCAGTAAAAAACGATGAATCATATTTTTTTTTCAGAAATATTCTTTAACGAAAGATAACTGTATTTCGCTAACGTATACCGGAAATAAAAGGATATATCATTAATATTCTAACATCGAGTAGAAATCGTTAATCGTTATTCATAAAGAAGCACTTGCAAAAATCCAAACTGTAGATCCATTAAAGGAACAGGAAAGTTTCTTTTAATTTTTTTTTTTTTTTGCAAGTATCACATATATGGTAAAGTTTCTATACGTGATTTTTTAAATTAATTACTTTATTTTGAGACTTTTTAGAATGACCCCCTCTTTTGCCATATTCTACAACTTAAAAACAAAGTTTTGAAATAATATAATTTATTTGAAATATCATGGAGATACTTTTTACCCAAGCATTGTTTTTTCTTTTTTTAATGGCAAGATAATTCTAGCTGTTACATGGTTAAAATTTGAAGTATCGGGAAAATTATAAGAAATAATATTTCGCGCACGTGATAATGACATAGTTTCCGATCGTTCACCGCTCGCTATAAATATTTCTTAAGTAGTTGCTACGCATTTATAAGAGGGGTTCAACAGCACTCTTTTTCTCTTTCTCTCTCTTTCTTTCCCCCTCTCTCTCTCTCTCTCTCTTTGTTTCTATCTTTTTCTAATCATGGATTACATTTGGTTAATGTTAAACACGTTAGAAGAATGGTTGAAAATTTTTGATTTAATCCTGAGCAGTCCAACGACGCATGTAAATGTAAATCCTTTGTGTATGTATATATGTGTATTATAGTTTTGGCAAAGGTTGAAAGAAAATCTCTGGCTTGTCGCTAGTCCGCGAGCTACAGATTTATTAAGACTGTGGCTGAAAACTGAATCACCGCCAAAATCACCGCCAAATGAAATTGCGAAAATCTTTATGCCTGCTTCGGGTTGAGAGATATGCCTGCTGCTTCGTCTAGATCACTCGCCAGCCGATTGCTACGTTCTAATTGTATTTATTATTAGAATTTTACTTAATTGGTTATCATTCTTTCTTATACCAAAATAATATGGAAAATTTGTAGAGATTATTTTAGATATTTAGTTAAAATATGTTTATTTTCAAATGAGGACGTGATGCAACAGAATTGATTAAAAATTTTTAATAATAATATATATAATATATATTTATTAATTAAATAATAATAAGAAAAAATACTTTTATAATAATTTAAATACAATTTTGTATTTATTTATAAATATACGAACAGATAATAATTTCAATTTAAATTCTATCAAAAGAGATGTTTATTATTTAAAATGAAAAATTCAAAATGGCCGACCTAATCGAAAGATTAAAACAATAGTTAATAATAATAACTATATAATATAATAACATAAGAACATGAGATAAGAATGAATTATTCGATGACTATAAATGTGTGTTATTAGAAACGAATAAAAGACTTTTTTTGGATGATATATTAAAATATACGATTGGAAAGTTCCTTATTCTTGGAATAAACGGCGTGTCGCGTTTTGTAGTTCGTGCGGATACCGAGGAAATCGGTGATGGCGTTGATATCGTTTTAACCACGCGGCGGCCCGGTGTGTGATACACACGGATCTATAATCGCGCGTGCGCTTGCATATTCTACACAACTTACGTACGTGTAGCATTTTACGACGTCTTAAACATTTCTCGCGTGGAAGTTATATACGTTGATACGATAATGACAAGAAGAAACGTACAGAAAGCTACGGTGAAAGTTTTGCCGGATGAGAATGCCGGTGAGTTATTTGTTTAGTTAAAAAAAAAAAAAAGAAAAAAAAGAAAAAAAAACGAGATGAAAGATACGCGTATGATATAAAAAATTTCTACTCTTTTACATTACGCTAATCGATGTATCAAATTTCAACATATGGTCGAATTAACCACGCGACTTTATAAATCCTATCATTTTATTAATTATAACAGTAAATTGTTAGTATTTATATATTCATTCGAAATAAACCGCGTTTAATTCATATATGTAAACAAAATTATAATATATTCTATATTAATTTATTGAACATTTAAATAAGAATGAATCTGTTCGATTTCATGGAGTCCACATGGCAACTAATTAACAAGGAATATTTATAAGATTCATATGAGTTAAACAAAATACTACATATATATTTTCGTGAAATTTTTTATTATGTTCTTTTTAATTAAACGTTCTTTTTTAATCGTTAGTTTATAAATATAAAATTTAGAAAATATATACTTGCTAGTGTACTTACATTACCAGATTGTTTCATTATAATGATTATCACATAATTACCGTAATTGAGGAACAATAACAAAAAAAAAATAATGCAAGAGATTAAAAGAGGTACAGCTATTAAAAAAAAAAAAAAAGAAATGAAAGAATAAAGGGGGAGATGGCTAAGGGTTATTAGACTGTAACAGAATAACAGTACGACTCATCCTCTTCAACAGGGGAACCGTTTGTTCAATGCAGCAGCTATGAAACTCGTTTGACGCTTTTGTGTCGAGGAAAGCATTTCTTCGTGATAACACAAGTATCCGTCTTTTATGTGAATTATTTTTATTGTTTCTAGTATTATTTCTAATATTAGAACAGTATTTTTTCCAGTACACGATTATTAATAATACGAATATAGTAATATTACACAATTTTTTGTTATTTTTTTATTTTATAAACTTCTCTGAATATGTAACGAATTTGTATGTTTAATTATAATTAATGTTAATTATATGTTGATGTGAACGAACTATTGGAAATATTTCATATTGTTAATTATCAATGTTATATTATGTGTCTGTAAAGAAAAAAAGTTTTATTTTACAAAAGTAGCGATGTGTGATTCGTATAAATGAATAAAATTGATGTATGTCCTATATATGTGTTTTTCTAAAACATAAATATAGAATAATTATAAAGATATTTTAACGTAATTCTTATTACAGTGGCCACTCTGATCTACTGGCGCGATCCAAAAAAATCAGGAGCTGTTTTTGGAGCGACTTTAGGGCTGCTTTTGTCGCTGGCCTACTTCAGTTTGATCAGCGTACTTGCTTATTTATCATTACTCATTCTTATCGCCACGGTAGCCTTCCGTATTTACAAAAGTGTACTTCAGGCTATTCAAAAAACTTCAGATGGACATCCATTTAAGTAAGTTTACTTTTCTTATTAAGTTTAACTATAAAACAAAAAATAAGCTTTTCTACAGAGTACAGCAAATAATCCAGTACAAAAGTATGTTAACAAATTAATTATATTTCTTTTGTTTTTTTTAGATATGTTCTTGACCTAGATCTTACATTACCTACTGAGAAAGTACACGAACTCGCGGATATCGCTGTTGCTCATGTGAACGCAACCATAAGCGAATTGCGTAGACTCTTCCTGGTAGAAGATATCGTTGATTCGCTCAAATTTGGAGTTTTGCTTTGGTGCTTCACTTACATTGGCTCATGGTTCAATGGAATGACTTTAATAATCATAGGTCAGTATATAGAAAAAAAAAAAATTATAAAAACATTCTTTTTCGGAAGCAATAAAATTTGGTTACATTTTTATGATTGTATTATTTCAGGTGTTGTTGCACTTTTCACGCTACCAAAAGTGTACGAAACGAATAAAACACAAATTGATGAGAATCTGGCTTTGGTTAAGGGAAAGGTTGATGAGTTTACAGCCAAGTATGTGATTAGACATTTTATTTTCATTTTTATACACGCGTGCTATAAAATATATTTATTAATTATTGCGATATAATTTTTTGTTAATAGGATAAAGGCTGCTATCCCTTTAGTTAAGAAACCCGAGCCAACGAAGGAAGATTAAGAATCGCGTACATGTTGAGATGTTTTAGAAGAACGTTTGATAAGAACAGAGAGGATTATAATTATAAAAGGCATAAGAAACGCAGAAAGTGAAATAAATGAAGAAAATATAAGAGCGCCGCGTGTGGATAGAACAATATATGAACGCGAAATGAAAAGAAAATATAAAAGAAGCTTGACCGGTTGGATGTAATTTGCGATTGCTTGAAAAAAATGTAGGAAAGCGAAACTGTGAACAAGAATGTCACATATGTTGAATCTTCTGTCTTATGATGCATTAAAAACAAAAAAAAAAAAGAAAGAGAAAGAGACTGCTCTTTGTAAGAAAAGCGACGGAGAAATATAAAAGATAATCGAATTCGAAAGATTCAACGGTCCCATGCACTCATTGACATTTTGTTCACAAGTATCTTTATTATGAAAGACAGAAAAAAGGTATATAATGCTTAGCAATTAATCAATCATTCATTAACTATGATACAATGGTGGCATATTTTAACTAGCTGTAATAAATAATGCAATCTCTTATGCGAGGATACTTTTTAGAAATCTGTTTCGTCGTAATCTTCTAACTAACGTGTTTCATGATTATCGCTATCCTTCACTTTATTACGTCCACTTGTTTTTGACGATGAAATCATCGATATATGGCTATCGAATGCGCTATATATGTGTTTGTGTGATTAAATGTCAAGAGCAAGGGGTACTGTTGTACAACATATGGTAGTCTTAAGTTTTATTTTAATAAAATAAGTTTATCCTTTTCTTTTATAAAAATGATTTCAAAGGACAACAATATAATGTGTAACAGTTCCCCCAGTTTTTCCGCAGTGTCTTATGTTGTTTGTTAGCGCGTTTGAAAATCGAGAGAGAAATTATAATGCAAATTATACAGTGTATATTATGTCTAACAACGTTGACATTTACATAATATTATCATAATTACAATTATTAATTATAATTAAATTTTTAATATATGTATATATAACAGGGTAAACCTATCCAATTCAGTGATATTAAAACTTTCGTAAAAGGAGGTTGATGTGAAAAGTGTATTGATTTATAAATGTAATATTATGATAATAACAGAAAATTTATTATTTAATTAAATAGACAAAAAGTTATATAAAATTATTCTTATTATTTTTTAATTGATACCATTAGATGACTTAAATGGGAAAGTAAAATGTTGTTTATTTAAAATCAAATCTACTCTTTTTTTTTTGTTATGCTTGATCGATGCAGACCTAACTATGATGACTGTTGTGAAACTAGATAGGTTTCCCTGATATCTGTGTGCGTATATGTATATATGTATATATATATAAATATAAAAATATATATACATATATATATATTTATATATAAATATAAACCAGGTACATATATATACAATGTGAAATACATTGTATATTATATACGTTAATTATAAAAGAAAAAGAAGACAAGAATTTAATTGTAAAATTGTTGCACGAAAACAGGAGGCGGAACACGTTAGACTGCTAAAAATGAAAAAGTGTCACTTTATATTCTATCATGGTACCTATCTAGGTCAAGACCACACGTTTGTATTAAAATTGACAGCAAAATGTTGACAATGTAAAATGTAATACGCGTATCGCTTCTTGAAGTTCTCATTATTGCATCTGCATCCATACGATTAATTTATAAATAAAATTACATTGAATAAGATATATCATTGAGCCTTGACCGTCTCTAATTTCCGTATTTTTCAAACATATCCATATCCAATATTTCTTTAATTTACTGATTATTATATATTTTATATTATAAAATTAAGTTCCTTTTTTATTTTTTCACGTAGTCTATATAGACACGTACTAATTTAAGATTCCAATAATTATATTAAAATTATGTCTCTTTTACGGAGAGGATATTTTAGATGAATGACTGAGTCTCCAAATTATTTTTGTAAAAATTTAAATTACCAAATTCAAAGTCATTCACGATCATCCACATTTTGGATTTTAAATATGAACAAATCTTTTATTTTCCAAATTAATTCTTAAACAACCTAATAGTATTCGATCGTCGTGTAATAGCGGGAAGATTTAAAAAGTGACATCTTTTGCGCTTGCGCAGAAGCGAAGAGTAAACGCGCATGCGCGACCTTATAGAAGGTGAATATGTGTCTCTATTTGTTGGCATTATGTTCTATTCGCTTTCGGCGAGCCAAAGCGAGTGCTTGTGTGCGTCGTCACGAGTATCTCATACTATCTCTCTTTCTCTCACTCATTGTCAGTCATTCACTTTCTCTCTCTCTCTCTCTCTCTCTCTCTTTCCCTCTTTCTCTCATTCTTTCTCTGACATCAAGTGTGTAGTGTTTAATTCTTTTTAAACTTCCTCACAATTATTATAGATTAAAAAACTTACGCATTGTAATTAAATAAATCATCATGTCGCTCGTCGATCAGGATCACGAGAAGAGAAAACAAATTTCCGTACGTGGTATCGTTGATGTAGAAAATGTCGCGAATTTTAAGAAGACGTTTAACCGGCATCTTCATTACACTTTAGTCAAGGATCGTAACGTTGCTACAAGTCGAGATTATTTCTTTGCTTTAGCACACAGTGTCAAAGATAATCTTGTATCTAGATGGATTCGAACACAACAATATTATTATGAAAAAGATCCTAAGGTAAGACAATACTTTTATGCATTCTTATCCTTACTTTATTAATTATGTTTAGCTCTTCCTTTACTTTATTTGACCTTCTTTTTTTTTCCTTCCCAACTCCTCCTATAACTGGATCAACAAGATTGGCAAGATTAACTTCAAGTTTTGGAATTAATTATATAAGTATATGCTTTTAACTCGTGCAATCTTTTAATCATCTCTTAGAGTCTATTATAATATCAAATAAAAAGAAATGAATATAATTAACTAATAAATCATCTTTAAAATATTGTTTGTGTGTTTACAGTTTCATATAAAAAAATGATTCATAGAGAAAATATATTATGTTTCGGTGTGTTGAATATAAAATATTTTCTTACATATAGTATCGCTTTAATCATTTTTTCTACACCGATATTCAATTTCTTATTATTAATATTAGTATTATAATGAAATTTAGTTTAAGAGTAAGTGACAATGGTTTCAATGAAGTAACTACTTCATTAAGATCATACGCTTAACAAATAGTATAAATGTATTAAAGAATTCTCTTCGCAATCAGATTTTTTATCCTTGTTGACCCGGTGATGTATGATAGGCGGTATTGAAAATGTAGGTCAAGAAACAAATATAGTAATGCCAATTTGATATAGGCATCTTCGATGAAAATTATTTGAATGATTTATTCACAACAAAATCTGTTTGTTAACGCAATCAACAATTTCTTATAATATGCATAGATGTTATTTACATTAAGAAAAAGAAATAAAAGAATTTGATGCACCATTAGAGAAAGAAAAATATGTCCTAACACTATAATAGTAATTTCGTTACTTATTAGTTTAAACGATTATTATAATACGTATTTATTTATTCTCTTGATGATATGAAAGTGATGGACGAAAAAGACAGTGCAACATTTATTTTTGGGCATGCAGTGTCCCTGTGAACATGAAAAGAGATTACATCACTCTAGCATTGAAAGTTTATCATATTAAATTCTTCATGTTCAATTAGACTCTTTTGAACTCGTTCTTAACTCGTTGCTAACATTTGAATTCCTATTTTAATATATCTTCGTTTTATCATATTTGCAAATTTTCTTATTATTTTTCTATCTTTTTTATTTTGTATTATTTTAAAAAAAGGAAAAAGAATAAAATTCTTTTCTTTCATTTCTGTTTGTATTTTTTGCAAATTCTATCAGATGTGTGCTTGCACTTTGCACATTGCAAAACGATCATTTTCAATACAATGCCAGAAAGTCTTAACTATATTTTCATAAACTTTTGGATTTAATCCCAAAACAAATTGGATCTATAGATTCTAAGAATTCACGTGATTCTCCTTCGGTACTTTTCCTCGCTTTAGTAATCCAGACAAATTGTCTAACGTAATATCGAATTTATTACATAGAGTAATAAACGTGCTTTTCGAAAATATCTAATTTAAGATATCGTTTAATGTGTTATTTAACTCGTTAAAAGAAAAGAAAAAAAAAACAAACAAAAAATAAACGATGAAGAATAAAACCGAGTACGAAAATAATAATTCGCAAAACGAATGAGTTTTACCAGAGGAAGAATTCAAAATTATATTATTTTCAATGGCATTTTATTGTGTATTTTTTTAAATAAAAAGGTTACAGATAATTACATTTTTATTATTTTTTTTTTTTCAGGACAGAGAAAACATGTATTTACGATAAGGGTATTTTTGTATTATATTTTCAAATCGGTTAGTGACCTCATGGCGAAAGATCAATTTATTTTTATCCTATGTTATAGCCTTTGTATTTTAGTCCTATCACGTGTAAAACATTTTGTTTTATAATTCCTATGTAAAAAATAGAAAATTGTTTTTCAATCATATGCTCAAAAATTAATCAATTAATAATAAGAAAAAAAAAACCAATTAGGTTTCTAACAAATATTCGATATTATTTTAATAATATAAAATAGGAGTATCGGGTGTGTTCATTCGATAGATGACTTTGACATGACCTTGAGCAAGTCAGGAGACACATGCGTGATCTATCATATCGAATGTTCTTGTTTTATAAAGTAACTAATTATTGGTCACTATAGGTCACTTAAACTGACTTTAAAATTCATTTTTAGTTGATATATATTATTAAACGTTATTTATCGTTAAACTATGTATTACTTAAAGTAATGATCGTAATTTATTATATAAGTCGAGAAAAAGATCTTTGAGTGGCGATAACGAATTATTGATCTGAAATATTATTTTTGATTTTAGAGAGTATATTATCTTTCTCTCGAGTATTACATGGGAAGGGCATTGCAAAATACGATGATCAATCTGGGAATTCAGGGTGCGTGCGACGAAGCTATGTATCAGGCGAGTAAAACAACAATTTTGTCTGAACAAACAAATATATATATGCAATTCTTTTTTTTTCTTTTATTTATAAATTTATTTGAACTAATATACAACATTTTTTTTTAATATTAATTATTTTAGACGCAGACATTTTTTCTTTGGTTATTTATTTATTTATTTAAAATTGATCTATTAGAATTCGTGTTATCTTTTGTGAGAGATATTTTTTTATTTATAATATTTTTATTAATAATATTTTATAGATGGGTTTGGATATAGAAGAATTAGAAGAATTAGAGGAGGATGCTGGTCTTGGAAATGGTGGTTTAGGAAGATTAGCCGCCTGTTTCTTAGATAGTATGGCTACTTTAGGTTTAGCTGCTTACGGTTATGGAATACGATACGAGTATGGTATTTTCGCGCAAAAGATTAAGAACGGAGAACAAGTTGAAGAACCGGACGATTGGTTGAGGTATGGTAACCCTTGGGAAAAAGCAAGACCTGAATTTATGCTTCCTGTTAATTTCTATGGTCACGTTATTGACACTCCTGAAGGAAAGAAATGGGTGAACACACAAGTACGTATCATTAATTATTTCACACGATATTGTATATATAATTAATATTTTTATTGTAATTTATATTTATATTTATTTATAGGTCGTGTTTGCTATGCCTTATGATAATCCAATTCCTGGATATAAGAATAACGTTGTTAACACGTTGAGATTATGGTCTGCTAAATCACCGATTGAATTCAATTTAAAATTCTGTAAGTAATTCTATTAAAATGTTTTTTTATTATTTTCACTTGAAAAATTATGTCTCTCATGTAGTTTTTATTATTAATTACTATTATGTTTGTTTGTTTTATTTTTTTCAGTCAACGATGGTGATTACATTCAAGCAGTCATCGATCGTAACTTGGCAGAAAATATAAGTCGAGTTTTGTATCCAAATGATAATTTCTTCGAGGGAAAAGAATTAAGATTGAAACAAGAATATTTCATGGTAGCTGCTACACTTCAAGATATTATTCGTCGTTACAAAGCTAGCAAGTTTGGATCTAAGGAACATTACAGAACCGATTTGGATGCTTTCCCTGATAAAGTAGCAATTCAATTGAACGATACTCATCCTTCGTTAGCTATTCCTGAACTTATGAGAATTCTTATCGACGTTGAAGGCCTTTCATGGGATCAGGTAAATCATTTATTATTCATTGGACAAGATATTGTATTAGAAATAATTAATATTATTTATTTTGTATGAAATTTCTTATTTTAAGGCTTGGGATATAACAACGCGAACATGTGCATATACAAATCACACAGTTTTACCAGAAGCACTTGAAAGATGGCCGACTAGCTTGTTAGAAAGCATTCTTCCACGACACTTGCAAATCATTTATCATATTAATCATCTACACCTTGAACGAGTCGCTGCCAAATTTCCCGGTGATATGGATCGTCTTCGTCGTATGTCATTGATTGAGGAGGAAGGTGAAAAACGGGTGAACATGGCCCATTTATCTATTGTCGGTAGTCATGCCATCAATGGTGTTGCATGGATACATTCAGAAATTTTGAAAGATACAGTGTAAGTACTTGAGAATGGATTTATTTCATTTAAAACATTATTTGAGAAATAATTGATTGCTTATAATGATTTATTTTGCAAACAGATTTAAAGATTTCTATGAATTGAATCCAGAAAAATTCCAAAATAAAACCAATGGTATTACGCCTAGAAGGTGGTTACTTCTTTGCAATCCTAATTTATCTGATATTATTGAAGAAGTATGTATTGCTCATTTTTCTTTCTTTTCATTATTATCAAATAAAAATGTGCTATAATATTTATTTCTATTTCGAAATTAATAGAAAATAGGTAGCAATTGGGTTGTACATTTGGAACAATTGAAACAACTCAAACAATATGCCAAGGATCCGATCTTCCAACGAGCAATAGTTAAAGTTAAACAAGAAAATAAATTACGCTTGGCACAAATGTTAGAAAAAGATTATGGTGTCAAAATAAATCCTGCATCAATTTTTGATATTCAGGTAGAAAACAATGACAATTTTTATTATACATTATATTATTTAATCCTTGAATTTATTAATAAAACGTGATGAAATTGTAGGTGAAACGTATCCACGAATACAAACGACAATTATTAAATTGTCTTCACGTTATTACGTTGTACAATCGTATAAAAAGAGACCCATCGGCACCGTTCGTTCCTCGAACTGTTATGATCGGTGGAAAGGCGGCACCGGGTTATCATTTAGCTAAAAAGATAATTAAACTAATCTGCAGCGTTGGAAATGTTATCAATAACGATCCCATCGTAGGAAATAAATTGAAATTGATTTACTTAGAAAATTATAGAGTGACTTTAGCCGAAAAAATTATTCCAGCCGCGGATTTGAGCGAACAGATTTCTACCGCTGGTACTGAAGCTTCGGGAACTGGAAATATGAAGTTTATGGTAATAATAAACTTATCAATATATATTCAATTTACTAAATGAAACAAAAATAAAAAAATACAAAGAGATATTTAATATTTTAGTTGAACGGTGCTCTTACAATTGGTACTTTGGATGGTGCAAACGTAGAAATGGCAGAAGAAATGGGAAATGAAAATATATTCATATTTGGCATGACTGTGGAAGAAGTTGAAGCCTTGAAAAGAAGAGGCTACGATGCTTATTCTTATTACAACAAATTACCCGAAGCAAAACAATGTATCGATCAAATTCAAGGAGGTTTCTTTAGTCCTAATAATCCAGACGAATTTCGAGATATCGCCGATGTTTTGCTTAAATGGGATAGATTTTACCTTTTAGCAGATTACGAAAGCTATATTCGTATGCAGGAACACGTCAGCGAAGTGTATCAGGTAATTGAAATGAATCATTTGAATATTTTCGATAAAACTAATTATTAAAGTTTTTCAATAATCTGTTATGGGACATAGGATTAACATTATTTTTATTTTAGGATGAAAACAAATGGGTAGAGATGGCGATACACAATATAGCATCCTCAGGTAAATTCTCTTCTGATCGAACGATTGCTGAATACGCACGTGAAATTTGGGGTGTCGAACCGAACTGGCAGAAATTACCTGATCCTCATGAACCACGTGATATCTAAAATTCGTTTGATATAATTATCAATAATTTATATATAAGGGTTCTATAATTTCTTCTGTATTTTATCTTCTACGATATGACAAAGTCAATAGAATAATATCTTTCATGATAGACAATAAAAAGTAAATTTTCCCTCCAAATTATCGAGGAAAAAATGGCACGATTTTGGAAAAATAAAAATAACAATGTACAATAATTAATACTTAACATAAAAACGCACACACATTCAAGTCTAATTACGATAATATAAATTCTTTGCATTATGGATAACTACAAGACTGTCAAATTTCTATAATTATGAAATATCATTATTATTAGATAAAAATCTATATTCGAATCTGGTGAAAATCTATTGAAAAAAAGTCAATAACTTGTTTATCAAATAAATTTAAACGAAAAAACTACATACACATATATATCATAACAGATAAAAATATATATTTTTCTATAACTAAATTTATTTTTACTGCACTACTGCCTGCTGTCTGAAATACTCAAATAAAGGTTGACTAAGAAATGATTTTCACGTAATCTCATCGTTAATTAATTATTTTCAGGAAAACAGAAATTAATTGTACGCGTGTTTTTGCTTTAATATTGAGAGAAAATAATTTTAATGTTATAGTTTTGTTGTGTACTTTTAATCGTATTGGTACAATGTAATCTCTTACATTGTGCCAAATTGATATATCTCATGTTGTGTAATAATATATAGATATATTTGTAATTTCATGTTCTTCGTTGTGAATTTAAAATGTTCCTAGTCATGAAATGAAAAAAAAAAAAAACAAGAATGTTAAATGGAAACGTTTCAATAATAAAAAAAAATTCTAAAAATAATAAAAATTATTAATTAATATATATATTATTGTCAAAAAAGTAATTGTGAAATAATGTAAAATGTTATAATATTTAAATAATGGATAGCAGAAAAAGAGAAAAAGTATTTTCATTGTACGCGTAACATATCTTAAAATTTATAATATTTTGTTGCAGACCATTAATTAATCTTTATTAATATTTTAAGTGCTATATATATATTCTTAATTATGAAGCCATGTGTATATATTTTATAAAATAAAATAGAAAACCGGTGCCGATTAAATAAAAATACAAATTCTGTTATAGAATAATTAATATATCTACATAAATATATATATATATATATATATATTAGATTTTATTTTATTTATTATAAGAAAAAAATTATATTGTATTCTCCTCTATAATTGTGATTTGAAATAAAAATACTAAAACTAACAATACACGACAAAAAAAAACACTCGTTCTGAATTCGTTTCAAATTACGCGGTAAAAATCGATCGTCCGGTGCAACCAATCGCATCGCAGATTTATATGGAAAACAGTAAAGAAGATAATTCAAATAAATATCTGAGATAAGATGATTAGAGAAAAAATATATAGACGGGAGCAGATGCATTAGATTCTTTTTATTTGCACGTCAATTGAAAAGCAACTTTTAATAAGATAACAAGAGATACACAAGGTATCTTGTTAAGAGTCATAAGCTTGCTTTTCGGATAATATATCTATTTATAACTTGAGATCGTCAAGTAGTATACATAGACACGTATTCGAGCTAACACGGTAGTTCGGTGATGTTTCATATTGGAATTATGCAATGAATCAGTCCGATTCGCACGAATCATCACGAGAAATTCGAAACGTCAGGTTTTAAAGACATGTCACTAACACATTGATACTAGCACGGAATCAATTTTACCGGCTTTCGAAATAGATACAAAGATATTATCGCGAATGAAAAACTAATAATCTTTTTAAAATTATCTATTACTTTCTCTTTTTCTCGCAAGATATTTTATTTGAGAAACTCGTATGAGGAAAACATTTTTATAAAAATACCTTTAGCGTATTAAATTCATCACACACCATTGCATTATTCGACGTATTGTATTAATTCTGTGATAAACGTAGAAAAGATTACAAGAAAATGTCTATCGATTGTATTTTCAAACACACCAAAGAAGATGCTTTCAAGGATTTCTTCTTTTTCGATGAGAAGAGCATACCAATCGTAAGTTATTCATCATTTAAATATGTGTGTGTATGTAAAATAAACATTCGACTGATAGCAAGTATAGTCTGATTCACTACTAACCCAACGAGATAATACTATCTTTCTATTATTTATGTGTTGAATATATACCGATGTATATCTATACAAACAAATTTTCTTCTGCCTTTGAAATACGGAAAGGTGATTACAATTTTGCTCGCTAGATGTCGACTGTTCGTTATTCTCTACGTTCCTGTCGGTAAATCAGTTTTATTAATATCGATAAATGAATTAACACGATTAATCGAACAACGATATATCGATGATCTCATTTCAAAAGAGGATACGCGTGGGTTATAATCCGTCTAGACTTTTAATAGAATTTAAGCTTAGACATAATTAAATGATTTTATTATAATGAAAAAAAGAAAGTTAGAACGTCGAAAAGAAGAAGAATAATTTATTAAATTCTTCTCGTGTGAGATCAAAGGAAATAATGTGATTGAATTAAATGAAAGTTAAAAATGGAACGTATCGGAGGCATAAGAAAGTGTGTATAATGTAAAATAATATTGCAAGCAGATGCCTAGAATTGTTATTCCTACTTTGACAGCTTTTTATGTAAGAAAATAAACAGATAAATATTAATATATAAATAATTCATATTCGATATGTTTTATATTTTATATTTTTTAGGAACAAGCAAAGCCTCTCATATTGCAACCATTAAAACCAACATCTGCTATTATTATAACAGGATACATTCCCGTTCATGCGATAAGGTATTATCAATAGAAATATGATTAGATATTAGACATATATATTTTAACCCTTTCGTTTATGGCAAATTTGTTCGTACATAAAATATCGTCGCATGGTAGGACCCCCATATAGGTCGGTTAATCCTTCGTACGGCGTCTTTCGATGGATGATCCTTAAATGGGTCATTAAGGTAACAAAAGGTTTTTAAAAAAAATAATACAATTTCTTTTTTATCTGACAGATTTGCAATAAATTTAAATTGCAAAACGAGCGGTAACATAGCGTTGCATTTCAATCCAAGAATAGACAGAGGCTATGTGGTAAGAAATACAAAAATGAAAGGTACGTGGGAACTTGAGGAAACTTGTTCTCCAGTTGGACCATGCAATTATATATTTCGTCGAAACTCTTATATCCATTTGACGATATTTTGCACGGAAGATGCATTTCAGGTTATTCAATGTTTAATAGGATTTTATATTAATATTTTTTATGACAAGAATTATTATATGTTTAATTTTGTTTACAGATAGCAATCAATGGAGAACATTTTTGTGCCTTTACATATAGGTTTCCACTTAGCGATATTAGCTATCTTCAATGCGATGGACATCTTGAAGATATAAGATTCAATCAAATAAATCTTCAGGTTTATCCCGACCCAAAGTTTTCTAAATCTTCACCTTCACTTGTTTTGACAGAAGACTCCCCTCTTGTAGAATTTCTTGTAAGGACTATAACCATATCTTTTATATAAAATAAAAATAAATTAAAATAATTAATGTAAAAAAAATCTATTAAATTTAGGAAGTTCCGATCAATGTAAGAATTGGTTGTGAATTCAAACTCGGTACCAATTTATTTATTAGAGGAAGATTAAAATTACTTCCTCACTCGTAAGTTCGATTATTATATTAATATTAATATTATTATTATTATTAATTTCTGAATCCAAAATTTATTCATTACTTTAACATATCTCTACCTTTGTTATTTTCTTCCTTACAGATTTTATATAAACTTACAAAAAGGAGAAACTATTTATCCTCATCCAATAATCGCCTTGCATATAAATCCACGTTTTCTTTACGGTAGTAAAGAGCCTTTCGTTGTCATGAATTGTTGGGTCGATGGTAGTTGGAGAAACGAGGAAAGACACGAAGGTCATTTAACTTGGATGCCAGGCCGTGACTTTTTACTAACGTAAATATAATCTTTGTTTTCTTTTATAAAACAACAGGGTGGCCCTATAATTATTCTTTTTCAAGCTTAAAATTATACTTGTAATTTTATAATTCTAAAAAGAAAAATTAGTCTACAAAGTATTTAAATATTTTTCGCCTATTTCGTATTTTGATAACAAAAATCTTTTTAATGTTATTAATTAATTTTTCTTGTTAGTATACGCTGCGAGCATGAAGGCTTTTCAATATGGCTGGGTAACAAAATGGTAACCGAATTTAAGCACAGATTAAAACCATCCATTATCGATACTCTACGAATATCAGGCGATATTGTTCTTCATCATCTGGCTATCGATCATTTCAAAAATAAATGAAATAACGAATAATTTGATCAAAACGATACTTGGATATACCATAAGTATTATTTAAAAAAGAAAATTAAACCTGAGAGAGAAATATTAATCTCGATTTCTTATATGAAACTTTTTGAATGTTAACATTAATAATGTAAGGATATTGTTCAAGGTTTTTTTGATAAACGTGAGAAACGTACTTACACGTGCAATTCTTAGACAATAAGATAATTACTTTGAATTGATTTTATTAAACTCGTTGATCAAGTTACAAAAAGTCTTCTTCTTCTTATTATTCAATTTTTGATTTCTTGTAATTAATTCACGCGTAGTTTCTGTAATTCCATAAATTTGATTAATAAGATTGTAAAAAAAGGAGAAGTACTTTTGTTATTTATTTGTAACGTGACCACTGACATTTAATTGTAAGAAAAATTATTCTTCGAGCGACTAACACATAAGCAAATTATCGAAAATGCGTTTTTTATCAATTTACAATTATTAATCATATCTTATACCAAAAGAAACAATATGTAGTTCAACATTTTTCTATACTTTTTGTAAAATTTACTTAGAATTCGATTAGATTATAAGAGTTTAAAACATTTGGAACTTTTTCACTTATGAATCGCACACACTTGCTTAACATTAGTGTATACGTGACGCTATTGCCACTTGTAATTATAATCTACGATATATCTATATATACTTTTGTGATTTATACAATACAATAAACTAATTGAATATCTTGCAATAAAATATTTTTATTCGATTACGTTTGAAATTTCAGGATATATGTGAACGTTTATATAATATAAAAACCTATAAATTTTCTTTTTTTATTTCTTTTAAAAGGAAGAAAGAAAAACAAAATACTGTATCTGGTTATAAGAAAGAGTTTTTGATTTATTATTGCACAATAATTCGAAATAACTAACATAAAAACACCGTTGTCTTTCTCACACATTCGTCTCTATATGTATTCACTTTCATTGTGACACAATCAAATTTATTTTATAATTATTTCTTACATATTATTATAACACACTATAATTTATAATAGGATAGCATGAAATAAGTTGTACGTCACATTTGTTTTTAGAATTTGAAAAATTCCCGTGAGCGTTTCACTTGTTTCGATGTTTTATATCTCTCACATTGTTATTAATTTAATAATAATATAATACATTACATTATATATCACATTTACCTGAAATATGGAAGACATAGTTCTCGAGTTTATAATACTTCGATGTAAATTATATTTTTAAATTTATTTTTCTATTGTCCTATATTAGATACTAATCTCTATTTAAAAAAAAAAAGAAGAAATTAACTATTTACTCGTTTACTTTACATATTTCACGCAGATAAATATTAAATAAATAAATTAGAAAAAAGTTAATGAGAGAAGACAATATAAATGTACATGTATAATATTTTTATAAATATTTTACACACAAATATTTATATAAAATTAACATCTTAATTAAATCTCTCTCTTTCTCTTTCTTTCTTTCTTTTTTTTTTTATCTATCTCTTTTCCTTTCGTCATTTTAAAACGAAAGACCAGACATAACATTTAATTTCATTAACACTATGTTTGTACCCGCTTCTTGATCAGTATCGCATAATAATTATGCTATACACTGCAGAGAATTGAGAAAATTACTTTGTTCTTCATTTTTTTTTTTTAAATTCCTGTACAATATTAATATATTATTATTATAATTATAATTATTATTATTATTATTATTATTGTAGTAGAATAGTAGATAGATTTCGTTCGATATAAATTTGTAATAGTTGGCATCGATATGATTTTCGTCAAGGAAAATATTTTAAATTAAATATCGAAAGATTTATAAGTCGGGTTTATCGATCGAAAAATTCAATAAAATTATTCAATCAATGATACACATACAAAAATGAATAACAATTTGTTTTATATAAACTTCATGCAAGGAAAGAATCTAATGAGATCGTTGGAAGACATGTTTCTTTCTTCGCGATTAGACGATTTTTAATTAGGCAAATAATATTCACGTGGTATGTATTCCGGTTTTGGACTGGTGGGTTCGATTCCTAATAATTCTCCCATGAAAGCTATGTAAGTGATAGCCAAACGAAGTGTTTCGATTCTTGATAAACGTTTTTCGTAAGCGAACGTCGGCACCTGCGTTTTTTTTGTATTTTATTTGTTTTTCTTTTCAATGAATTACATGAATGACATTTTGTTGTTTAAGTAAAAAAATTCCCAAAATATAGGAAAGAATTGTGAAATTACCTTTCTCCGTAATTTGTCGAAAGCTTCGTTTAAGTTGAACATTCTACGCCTTTCACGAATATTAGCGGCTCTTCTTTGAGAAACTGTTGCGACTCTACGTCTTGGTTTTTTCGTAGTCGACGAGGGAAGATTCGGTGAGCGGCCATTTTGTGTATAACGACTAAATGATGTATTGATAATTTGCAATGATTTTCTCAAAGAATGTAATATGATAAAAGGAGAAAAAAAGAAGCAATGTAAATTGAATATTCCTACGAATTAATAAAATCAAATAAATGATAAATACCTTTGATGTAACAAAGCACAGGGTTGCCTGTACAAACCGTGTTCATTGACGTGAGAATGAGTAGCCGGTGGTGGCTGATACAAAACGGAACTGTCCCACATCGGATAACTTCCAAGTTCGCTACCAACGTACTGTGACATTTCCTGTGTGATTACCTATGGTGTTTATACAGAAAAGAAGATTCCCATGATTTCCCTTTTTCCTTCTTCTCGATTTTGATTACACTTTGTTAACGAGGAAAATAAAAAAAAAATCCCGACATTATTGTATTAAAAATTACTTCTCCTTTATCCATTTATTGGATGAATAATAATGTTAGTATAACCGATAGATAAAATAGAATATTAAATGTACATATATTTGAAATGCAATTTTTGTTTATATAAGAAAGAAGAACAATTATAAATGAGACAAGGAACAATCCTTAGGAATATAAAGAAAAAAAAAAACGAGCACAATTTATAGATATTTCACTCACTTGTGCTTGATTTCCATTTATCTCCCACAACGGTTCGGTGTAGCTCATATCCCACTAGCTCTTATCCCAAAAATAAATCGTGTGATTGATAATTACGCGTTAGAAAAGTAATGGGGGTGGGAAAAAAAAAAGGTGCGATCAAAATGTTAGATTGCCAATAATATTAGACGTTTAGCTTCGTAAATGGAAGCTTCGTTTGGTGGTCCGTCACCAAGTTCACGAGTGCCTGTCACGTTATATCCGAAAACTGTGAAATAACATCCTTGTCCAGGACTTAATTCTATGTCCTTTGAAACCATAGCAATGGGCGTGGTTTAACTATGAGCGGGATGTACGTTTATTGGTTCAAAACTGACGCTTGCGCAATAGATAAATTTTAGTATTAGAGGACGATATTCCTTTGAATTCGAGTTAGACGTTTGCTATTGGCTAGTAGCAGGATAATAGGCGTGTCGGTTGTTATTATTATTCATTTTCTTCCCCCTCCTTTGGGACAATAAAATCGAAAAATTTTCGGTCTGGAAGAAACGATGATATCGGAGGAAATATCGATCGTTTCAGATATTGTTGCAAAGATGGACAATAATTTGTCAAAGATTTGTTGTATTTATGTATGATAATTAATTAATAATTGTATTATTTAATTTGATTTACTATTCTATAGAAAAATTGTAAATAACTTACATTTATATAACGTTTTTGTTTTATTTTCGAGCATAGAATACGCTGATATCGTTTGATCGAGAAAAACCTCAGACACTTTGTATATAAAATTATAATAGGATTTACTATAAAGTGATTAATGTTGAAGTTTTCCAAGTGAACGAGTGTAATCCTTTTATTGACACCATGCATGGCCACGTGCGTCCCTTTAAAATCTTTCCTACCAGATAATAGATCTAAGTAAATAGATTTGTGTGTGTGTGTGTGTGTGTGTGATATTAAATACTCTATATAATATACTCATTGTGTCAGTAATATAATTAATATGTCTATTAAGTTCCTCATAATATAGAAATATAAATTTCCTAAATAAAAAGATAATATGTATAATATTTTAAACCCAATTTTATAGATCTTATTATTATAATACACAACAGATCTAATTTAGCAATGTAGACGACATCACATGATTTATTTGAAAATGTCTATCATTCTAAATACAAGTAAATGTATTTTATTTAATTTATTTTATAATAGAAATAAATAATTAATATAATTTATATAATATCAACAACAAAAACAACAAAATAAATAAATGACAATGTTAGAATTAATTCTAATTCGTTTTAATCGTTAAATTGACAGTCGTCAGTTTCGTTTACGCGGATAAAGCGATAACAGGACGATTTAACAAACGGATGAACTTCTTGAAGGGCACGTCAAGCACGTGCAACCTTCGTCATTTTTCGAAGGGGATGTTTGATGGTAAAGAGAGGGCAATGGAACATATTGTTGTCGAATAACGATCGAGTCACCGTCGATCTCTTCGAAGTCACAAAAGGGGGAATATCCGTAGGAATTAATTAAATAGATATTAGCGGACTCACTTGACGTGAGTTCTCGTCCCTTTTGCAATATGTATAAACATGGCGAACCATTTTGCCGCGTCGAATCGCGTTAGCTTGGAAAGTGCTTGCTTTTCTTGTAGGGGGGTGCATATAATTAACAATTTTTGTGCGGTTCTTTTAAATAACTTACTGTATTATATTGAACGAACTTTTAAAGTTGCCTTTTAATGTACTATTTTAATTAATAACATAATGCTTTTGATTTGATTTTTGATTTTTGATTTAAAATTCAAAAATAAGATTTAAGATTTAAGATTTAATATTAGTGTAATTTCATTAGATAAGAAAATAATTGTTATTAAGAATTAAATGAAAAGATTAATAATAATATGTTTGAACAGGGTTCGAAACATCTTCAACGTCGGCCCTGGTAATATGCACTATATCCATAACTGCAAGCTGACGCTTTGGATCAATGCTAGAAGCGTCGGCGCCGAAAAGCCTCGATCCGAATACCGATGTGCTTTTCTAGAACAAACGATGGCAAAATGATTTGCTTAAATATCAAAGCTCAACATTCTTTCAACAATTTCAAATCGCTTTACCTAAACTTTAAACATACTCTCTTTCTCTTTCTTTCTTTTTATTTTTCTAAAAGTTGTACACAATTTAAATAGAAATACATTATACTTTTATAATACAAATCACGAACAAATTATAATTAATATTATAATTAGAAATATTTGAAATATTGTGTGTAAACAATTTTTTAGAATTTAAATTAATCATTCAATACGTGCATTAAACTTTAACAAATTATCACTCGTATTATTTGTCAAACAAAATTTATAAAAAATGATTTAGATAGGACAATATATTAAAGATATTTGGTTGAAATATTGTTTTATATCTAAAAAAAAGTAGAAACAATTGGAATGAAGTATTTAGAACGTAACTGGATATTAGGAGATTATTACTAGGCAACACCCCAACAATGAAAAAATTCGGATAAATCAGGACAAACATAAGGGATGATGTAAACGAGGTGCAAGGACAATCGTACAAGGATTCCCCGCAGTGCACGTGTTCTTTTGATCTGATTTTCTTGCAACTATAACAATGGAGGGTAACCCCGCAAAAAGGGGTCACGCCTCTGTACGAAATTATGCGATTTTGTCACGGGGGTTTTGCCGTTTCGACGCTTATTACATAGATTTGTCACAGCATCTCGTTAAATAGGACGAGATATCAATGCCGAATTTTCGTTCTACTTTTACTTACTAGATCCCGATTTAGATTTTATTATAGTTCTATTCAATTTAGGAAAATTGTTTGAAGATGATAAAGGACGATTTATTTATTTATTTTTTCTTCTCGTTGATATTTTATTTCATTTAGGTAAGTACATGCATATTTTTATAATATTTTTCAGCATATTTTATTATTCATTGTACATCTATACAAAATCTCATCTCAATCTCACACTATGCAATTAAAGTTGTTTTACTATCTGTCTTCTTACCTAATGTCTATTAAATTTGATTAATTGTTCAAGATTATCATCAATTTATGTATGTTTTATATATCAATCGTTTCTATTTTACTCAGTGTTTAAAATAAATTTCATTATTTGTAAATAATTTTATAAGCTCTTTTAAAATAATACGAGTATAAATATTAAAAAAGAAATACAATTTTAATTGGAGATAATAATCAAAAATAATTTTTGTGTCATTATTTAAAAAGAAATTCAGTTGTTAGCGCCGTTACATATAATTTAACTATTACATATTATATAGATGTATATAACATGTATATATCGAGAAAAATAAAATAGTAAAAATTTATACAATCGCGTTTAATATTTATACACTGTAAGAACAAATCAATTCCATACTATCTAATCACAGATATTTCTTGTACATCTTAATTACTGCACTGTGTTTACTATCTCCGTATTTTCATAATTTTAAATATATATTTAAGTACATATATATTTTATACTATCTAATCCTTGTACTTTACATTATAGCAATAAAACATTCATAACAAAAATATTTTTTTCACATATATATCTCTCTCTCTTTCTCTCTCGCTCTCTCTCTCTCTTTCTCTCTCTCTCTCTCTCTTGCTATTGTTTTACATTTATCTCACTTAATATGGAAATCTATATCTTGTTACCACAAAAAAAAGATAAGTAACAAGATATCGGAAAAAATATTATTACTACTACAAACATTTGCGCGCACAAGGATTTTTACACTCTCTACAAAAATATTTGTAAATACGCATATGAGAAAATAATCATGAATTAATATAATTTGTATATATTTAAAGTTTATAAATATTTGAGATTCTGTATTTGAATATTTTTTCGCATTAATCAATTACCGACCATTCTAATGAATATCGATATAATGCAACATAAAATATAACACGCACGATATTTAAACTAGAGTCTAACATTATCACATACTTGTGGAATTGTTTTTTAAATTTAAATTAAGAGTTTTTCATCGCAAGTGATTATTAGATATATATATCTATACGATTATTTATATACGATCATTTTTCCTACGTTATTTATTGGTGCAATTAGGTGATATTTCATTACTTTTATATTTTGCATGGTTTATTTAAAAATTCATTATTTTAAAATCGAAAATAATTGTTCATAAAAAAACAGTATCCGTTCGTTTTGTGATAACATTTTCTAAAAATTATTAAAACCTACTAAAAGACACGTATATAATAATTTTAAAAAATATAGAATCTAGCAATAAAATATAATCATTTTATTTTATCTAGAAAACTTTCTTTGTTGTTATTAATAAGAAATGATATAAGAATAAAGATCAATCGGAAAGAAGAACTATTCGTTTTGTTCATCTTGTATATCAAATCCAATTGTTACGCTAGGGCTATCTGTTAAACTGCTTGCCACAGTTAATATCGGTTCTTTTTCAGTTTCTGTACATGAGGTAGAAGAATCTTCCTGCTTGCTCGTGCTCAATTTCCATTGCTCTAAATCTTTATCCGTCATCGTTGAGAAGGAACTTTCTTTTGATTTGACGGATTTAAAACTGAAATTGGTTTCTGATTTAACAACGATCGTTTTTGGCGTCGATACGCTTTGAGATCGTAAAAAATTCTTCCTTTTGTGCCTGGTCTCTTTACTTCTGTGAGTTGGACCTCTTTCTACGTTTGCAGTTTCTACTTTCGGCAACGTTAATGATTTATTCTTATCCGAAGATGAGCATACACTGCCAGTCTCTTTGATTCTAACATCGTCGTCCGATATTTCCATACTCTCTACACGAAATCTACAAATTTAAAAAAAGAAAAAAGAACAAATTCAACAGTAACAATTAAATTTTTACAGATGCAAATAATTTCTTTTTTTTCTTGTCTGTGCATTCTCTGAGAGTCAGGGTACATTCAAACGTATAAATCACTTGCATTAAATTACAACTTCACTTGCACACAACATCTAATGTTACATGAATTAAAATGATTACATTAATATTTACCTTCCTATTTTTTTATAACCAACAGTTGATTTAGTCGCATTAGGATTTTCGGCTTGTTCAAATAATAATTTAACATCCTGCTTTTTCTGTGCTTCGGTTTGACGCAACGTTAACGTGTGTTCTTCGTCATCGTCAACCGGATCAATGGGAAGATCATCCGACGAGACTACTGTTTTTTGCGCAGGACTCGAATAAGATGAATTTTTACGAATTTGACCGTCCTCGTTGCTATAATAATCCGTGTATGATACGCTACCACGACCTTCGTGATTTTCTTGATCGATATTCATACAAAAATCATTAAAATCAAGATCAAGACCTGGAGTTGTGGGAAACTTTGGTGCTCCACTGAACGATGGTGCTCTAAATATATTTATAATAAATCCTATGTGTATATATAAAATTACGTCTGATACTTTAAATGTAATTGTATGTACTTACCCATCGTTACTAATTAAACTGATAGACATACTACATTCTCCTGTTGATGTTGGTGCAGGAGATGATGGTTCGGAAGAAAGAAACGATTGTGGTTCGCTGCTCCATCCTGTACCTAAATGTAACATTAAAAATAATCATCAATTTTTAAAAGTAATTTTTTCGTTACGGCATACTTTGGAGTAAATATCATTTGGGTTGCATAGTACACGACTCTCATATGGTAGTTCATACCGGGCCCATATACGGGTCGTTAATAACGAAATAAAAATGTTTACTTACTATTTGGACTTGTGGGTGATGGTTGATTTCTTATATCACACGTATCTCCATCGCTACAAGATTTGTATTGAATCGGAGTTGGTGTGATATACCTGCAAAAAAATTATTCATTGCTAATATATGTACAATTTAAAAAAAGTAAAAAAAAAAAGGTGTTAAACAAAATGAATATATAATATATATTAAAACGTAATTTATTAAAACAATAAAAAGTGAGATAAAATGTGCGTATAATTTTAAAATATAAGAAATACATTGTTATCATGATTGAATAAGTGAATGATAAATGAAATTAAAATAATTGGCAATTAAATAATACATAAATATATAAGATATAACTTATTGTTAAATATAAATAATAAAAATAACTTACAAGGGCTCCCCGTACAATCTCGTCAACATCGATTTTTTTTAAAACTCTACACAGTTGCAGCTCATGCACAGTTTCATTAAAACAATACATTGTGCAAGCAGTAAAACTTCGATACTCAATCGTTTTCAAGGAAATGAAGTAAACATATGATCCTGTTACAAATCTTAATTTGCAAGAGAAAAATATTTTTTCTTTTATTTTATATAGAAATAATCATAAATAAGAGTATATAACATTTGATTGAATTGTATGCTTGTATTCATTGTGAAATCTACTTATAATTCATTTAAAACAGCAATTCTCTATCTTTCTATTTAATAAATTTGTCATTGTAGGAGGGTAGGTTGAAAAGTATTAAGCCTAACATGCAATGGTGGGCTGAAAAGTTTTGAGCTAACACCGAGCATGAGTTGAAAAGTTTTGAACCTATCACGAGGAGGGCTGAAAAGTTTTGTGCCTACCATGAAGAGGGCTGAAAAATTTTGATCCTGTGTTAAGCTAAAATTCTTTTTTTACAGTTCCTTTCGTTCTCTTGGAAACGGTTGAGTTTGGAGTCTTACTGTTTGCACAGTGTATAATTCTAATAGACCTATACAACTGTTGAGCCCTTGTCAATACTCACAAAAGAGCTTTATTTAATTTCTTGCAGTACCTGACGGCTTCCAAATCAGAAGAGTGGTACTCGCGACTAATGCCTCCTACATTAAGACTTGGATTGACTAAGCCCCCTGGCGATGGATATTTTGGTGGTGAAGAAGCAGGGGTTCGAAACAATGGTGCACCCGTCATCATTTCAAGGAAAGAATCCAGTTGACGCAAAGATAATGCATTATGGAGTGTTTCCAATGGTCTTATAGGAGGAACGCCGCCGAAGCCTTCTATTGCTATTAAAAGAAAGAAAATATTTTATTGTATATTTTATTATATAGTGACAATTAATTTGAAACGAAAAAAGTATTAGTTATAAAATGATAAATAATATTTGAAGGCATTTGAAATTTGGAAATAAAATTGATAAATACTTATCCTAATATATTCTGTAGGAAAAATATAATATAAATTCTAAAAGATACACATTAAGATACCATTAACTAAAATTGTTTTCCAAATAATGAAATATACATAAATGTAATTACCAGCAACGTGTGGTGGAATCATAGCATGTGGCGGAATCATATCTTTAAGATTCGGTGCACTGGATGATCCACTAATCACTGCAGTACTGAAGAGACTATTTGCAGAGCCGGTCAACTTCTTGCTAACGTTATATCCCAGCAGCTTGAAATAACTCATCTGTCCGGAGATACTGTGACGGTGGCGCCTTGCTGTGCAGGTAGGGTCAGGTTGAATGATCGAAGGTCGTGTGTCTGGGGATGAGAAGGATCGTTGAGGCTGGAGTTGGGAAAATGGTGCACGTGGACACTTTGGCTCGTGGTTATTCGATTTGCAATGAGAGGATTCATGGTAGTGACTATTGTTACTGTGATCATGACCATGCAGAATACCATTGTCTGTCAAATGCTGTGATTCGTTTTGTTTTTTCGTATCAGAACAAGAATATCGCCTGCGATTCTGAGGACAATGGGATATGGAAGAACTATTATTTCCAAGGTAACTATGAGGATCATTATGAGATTCTACAAACTCTAAACTAGATCCTGTTATTATATTTGGACATGAGTTTGATCTTCTCAATATATGAGTCATAGATTCCTCTGTTGTTCTTTTCATATCATGGAAAATAGATAAATCCATGATACCATGGCTATCTCTTCTCAGATAGTTTCTTTGTGAAAATACACAATTACACTTGGATGGTGATCCAGTAGGGGATTGAAAACCAAACGTACGTTTTTCTGGTGATACGGGCATTAAGTAATGCTTTTTATATATTTTATTATTAGGCTGAGATGGGAGATGGACTAAAGAACACGAAGGATTTAAAAATTGGCTACAACTTTGTACGAGACTATCGGTAGACGAGACGGTGTCGTAACAAGAAGAACATTGTGAAACATTAGGTGATAAATTTTGCCATATGTTAGCCAACGTGTAACAGGAACAATTAAAGAATTTGTGCGAAAGTGATCGCACAAAATATGTCCGAAAATTGGAACGTTCCAATGGCGGAAGATCACGACTTTGTAAAATCAATTCGGAAACGTTACAATTATAGCAAAGACATCTCGTAGGGCAAGGCGATAAAGATCGTGACCGTTTAATAATGTTAGTATCGTCAACTGGATTTGTTGCAAAATTGACAGTCGAAATTGTTTTTCCTACTGAGCACAAATTATTATGAGAAGACAGTGATAAAGAAGAAGAATTAACCATTGACAGAGATTCTGACATGGGATCAAAATCGTTAGACTCACCGTCCACTTTAATATTAGGTAGAATTAGATCTGAATAGAAACCTCCATACGTTTCCTTCTTATTATATTGTTCCTGAGTCACAAGAGACGGATTGTATCTATCAAAGTCTGATAATAATAAATCTTTCGTTGAAGATTGTGCACTTGTGATCTTTTTAGGATTATAATTGGTCGGTGAAGCTAAAGGAATATCGTGTACAGTTATCAAAGGTGTCGATATTGGTATGGAAGTTTTAACTAAAGGAATAGGTAATTCTGGTGAGCTAATTGAGTGCGGTAAAGCTATAGGCTGTCCCAGGTACACAGGCACATTCAAAGTATTTTTAGAGTGATTTGAATGTTCTGCTTTATATTTTTTTTTCCCGTTTTCATTTTTGAGATTTTGTTGTTTTGTATTTTATTTTATTTTTTTTTTTTCGTTGTTTTTGTACAGTTTTTATTTAATTAATATAGATATTTTTGCATGATTTAAAATGAAATAATATTAATATGAGTTCATTAAATTATTATCAAGATTAGAGATGATGATGTTGCATTAGGACAAGGTACAAAGGAAGGAAAAAAGAAAGAAATAGACGATTAAAAACCCAGCACCAAAGAAGAAAGATAGATAAGCATTTACTGTTGGCAGCAGTCTTTATATATTAAATTTTAATTAATAATCGATAGAGATTAAGATATTAAAATTTCATAATATTTTTTATAATTTTCAATTTATTTTTTTTAAAGCGTAAACAGGTGTAAATATTAGTAATTTTATCTCTGTTCGTTTTTTTTTCTTTTAATTAAAGATTCACTGCCAAAATTAAAGTAAAAGAAATATAGTAAGTGTAGTATGTGTGCATGTTATTATTTGTACACACCAGAAATACGATTAACCATGCAACCAGCAAGCCAACCAGATACATCAATTGTTATCATTGATTTCAAATATCTAATACATCATTTAATTTATTATAAAAGAGAGAAGTTTTTGTTTTTTAAATATTAATATTTAATAAATAACGTGATCTCCGCGTGACAAAGAGGATTGACAAACTATATAAATATTTTAATTTACGAAAACAAAAAAGAGAAAATATATCTATATAAACATATGATACATATATAGAAACAATTATAAAAACACAATTGTTAATAAATAAAACGTTAGTGCAGTTATGTTTGAAAGAGGGGGATATTAATAGGAGATACAACATCAAAAATCATATGATTCATACAAAACGAAAGTATTAACACAAACACTAATTACAAATATGCATAAAAAATTTAATAGAAATTAGGAAAAGATATCTATATCTATATATAAAAAAGATACTAATAATTATAACAATCTCTTCTTATTAAGAGCAAGTAGTTTTTTTTTTTTTTTTAAATAAATAATATGTTCGTGAAATTAAATCATGCTATGTACTGATGATGTCTATTCGTTTGATATAACAAAGCTGTATATTATGTAATTATAAAGCACTCTAAATAAATATTATTATAATGTGCTAGAAAAGTTAGAAATTAATTTAGGAATCATATATGAAATTAGGAAAAAAGGAATTGGAAAGACAACTACATGAACCACAAAACAAATATATGCATATATGTGTGGTTCAAGTAGTTGCCTAAATGAAGTTAATTGGCTTCCACGCGCACAACTATCGCTGAGCAAAGAGTTATTTCGAACTGCCTCCTACTTATTTTCATCAAATTCATAAGAGAACAGCACAATACCACACATTAAAAGTTATAGTTGTACTCAAATTAATAACGTAGAAGTTCTCATACTGAAAATCAAAGTCTTATGTATATAATACATAATAAATATAAATCTTTCTCACTCTAAATATACATATATATATATAATAAATAAATAATAATAATTATATATATGTTATATTAAACTTAAAAATAATATGTTAAGTTTTTTAATTGTGTGCTTATTTTATATGTGAAAAATGAACCAATATACAAAATGTTCTGTAACTGGTGATACAAACGAGCAGGGAATGATTCTACATGAAAAATTAAATCGAAAATGTAGAATAATATATGTTCATATAAGGCTTTGCTTTCCAAGAAAAATAAATTAGAAAACAAAGCCTTATATGAATCAAATTTTATTTTACATTTTCAACTTAATTTTTCATGTAAAATCACCCCCTGACCTGTAACCACAAATTACAGAACACCCTGTATATGGAATGTTAATAAATGAAAATCCTTCTACGAGATGTTGAATTTGATTCAATTTTTTTCTTCTTTTTTCTTTTTTTGTTAAGACTACTGCATAAGATATTTTGTAAATAAATCTATCGTTTCCAAAACCCACCTATATACAAACCTATGCAAGCCTACATTTTTGTTTTTAATAATTTTCTATTTAAGATAAATATCTCTGCCATTGAATGAATAATTTATAACAGAAGATTATTTTCTATTCTTAAATGTATTGTCTGTATGGCACATGATCTGAACAATTACAAACAAAAATAACACGATCCACAAAAAACAATATAATACATTAGGATGAACCATTGAAGATGTAAAATACTTTAATATTTAATTTGCAAATACAAATGTAAATGCTAATTAAATATTATAGTATTTTATATTTAATGATCCATCCTTATATACAACATATATTGGTGGAAAATGAAATTGTTGGTAATTGAATTTTGTAGTGATGACTATACTAATACTATACACAATGATTCACGAAATCATGTTACGAATATTACGACAGGAAGGTGAAATGACATACCTTCTTTGTTGACCGCGTCCAAGCTCTGATACTGCAGCTTGTCCGCAGCTACAAAATAAGACATAGAAAAAATACTAGACATTGTATGATCAATGTCAACAAAAATTTCTATAATCAAAAAAATGTTAAAAAAGAATTCATTCAAAAAAAGTATTAAAAATATACCTATTTTGTATATAAATTCACCTAAAGAAACCTTTTGTACTTCTCCTTTTCAAATATTTAATTTAAATTATTAAGAATAGAAATAAATCATCTCTCCCTATAGTACGTGTGTATCTGACCTATAATTAATTTCTACGATTTACAATTATTATTGTAAAAATGAATTATTGATTATATAGAATATAAATTTTTTAAATTGTTAGCTTTATTAATACTTGAATAATAATTGTTTTTTTTTTTCATTATATTTAGTTGATTTTAAATATAGACAACATGAGTACACACAAAAATTTGGTGATGTGCAAGAAAAATGAAAGGGTGTGTAACAATTAATATTCATGCAGTAATTATATAGTTCACCACAATTTGTTAGAAATTTTTCTATTACCATTTAAGGGAGCATCGCACTATTATTGAGATATCGATTAAAAAATTGATTATTCAATGGGAGCAGAAAACTGATTAAAAAATTTGTCGTGAGACAATCCAATGTTATAAGTGTAATTAAATTCCATGCATTATATTTAAAAAGCTTACCCTTTTCAGCCTTTTCTTGGTGTTGATGATCATAGCTACGAGCACGCGGTTCCACCATAGCACTTGCTTCTCTTTCACGTCTTTGTCTTTGACTAGCTGCTAATTGGCTACCAAGTCTTGCGGCTTCATGGCCGGCGACTGTTCTTGCACTTTAATGAAATCAATCATTATATTAATTATTAATAACGATGAATATTCAAGAGAATAATTATTTATAATAATTATTTATATAAAAAAAAGAAAAGAAAAAGAACCAACTTGATACGCATTACATGCCTAATTGGAATAGGTGCGGAACTTTGTAAAAATCCGCTATCATATGGCTCATCCATCATATTAGGATCCAAATCCATCATATCGATACCTCTACTAGTTGTAGGACTATCTAATTGTCCATCTACAATATCCTGTCCCGAAGGTGGAGATGTTTCCTTAAAATAATAACAAATTTTACGATTACTTATCTACTGTTGGATATTGGTCTTGAAAAATAAAACATAAATAGAAAATTTAATCCTTTCGTTAAAGCATGTTTTAACGCGAATATCATTTCATATAATTTCGCTCTTATATCGATTGCTAGTAATGAAAGGATTAAATAAATTCATTTTTATGATAATTGAATGTTATATGGAGATTGTACGTCTTATGATTTATATCAATTGAATAACATACAGTTTGTACTGTTGGATTTATTATTTCATCCTCTAGTATGCTTAATTCAGTATCTTCCTCTTCAATACGCGTGCTGCATTGTGAAACACTATCCTGCCCAGAGCCACCATTTTCTCCCTTCATATTGAAACCAAATAGATACGGAAATTAAATCGACACATCTTATCGATACAAAAAAAAATTATATATTTATATATATCATAATTTACCATGTTATGGCTACTCTCGTTGCGGGAATGTGGTCTAAATCCTGGTCCGGGTGGTAAATTTTTTTGTACGCAACAGTTAACACCAGGACTAAAATGTAGTTCAACGTGGAATCGTTCCTCCGAACTAGGATCTTTTGTTGGATCTTCGTATAACATAACTACAATTTGTGACATATAATTTAATTCAGAAACCATACTGACATACTCCATGGCTCTTCTCCATTGTTCATCTGTTACTACCTGTTATACGAAAAAAAAAGAAAGAAGAAATTTTCTTGTTTAATTAATATTATACTTTCTAAAAATTATAATTATAATAACTTATAATTGTTGTAATATAACAATGAAATATACAAATACACAAACTTATTATTTAAGCATGCGTACGTATCACTTACATCAAGCAAGCCACCATAACGCAAGACGGTAAGCAAAGAATGTACGTGACTTTCGCTTGTAAAATATAGTCTCGTACGTACGTGTCGACCAGGACTTGAAACACCATGGGAATATCTGTAAACGTAATAAAAATTAGTATAGAAAATGTAATTAAAGTTCAATAATAATTTAAATCAAAATTATTTATATATTCTTTTATACCTTGGATTTAATCTGTTAACCGTTTCTTCTCCAGTCTCTTCAATATTTCTTTGTAAATCGGCTCTTATTTTTTTTAAAAGAGGCGTACAAATACCTTGACCTATTGTAAGCTTTTCTTGTACAGTTAAACCATATTCCTGTTAACAAAATGATTCGATATGTTTATGTTTATAAAAGTAATTAAATAGTATGTCGATTTTGGAGTAATTACCTGAGGTATAACAATATCAGCAAGATATTTCGCATAAATATACAATTCCTCGGCATGATCAAATTGTAAGGTATGATTGTTATGCTGTAAGTCGTATTTTATACAATCGTAAATATCTGGAATTTTTGATATATCAAATCTTTTATTTTTCGTACAGAAGTCTTTTTCTATTTTTCCCCAACGACGTCCCATTAATTCCCACGTTTCTCCATGATAAAGTATTGCATCTAAACAAAAAAATAAACATTATTATCTAAATAAGGAATATGTTAAAGAATAAAAGTATGCATACCTTTTGTTTTTGGATCATCCTTCTTTATGCGAACAATATCCATAAGTTTTTGAATCAATGCATGAACGTGCTGACAACATTTAACAGGATTTTTAACAAAATCCAAAGCTGCATTGATACTTAATGCATTTCCTGGATTGATTTGTTCACGATCTTCGCGCGTAAATTCTCTGTCTTGTTGCAACAATTCGTGTAAACGAGTTTTAACCCTGAAAGATATATTTGTAATGATATATATATACAAGTGACATAAATATTAATATTCATGCCCGTTTCTACATTTTATGTGGCTCCTAAAAGTTAATAAAATTTATGGAAATTTTAAAAGGAAGAATATTAACTTACATATTTTGATATTTGCTACTATCACAATCGTTATCAAGTAGCCCATTTGTGTTTGCGCTTTTAACCATTTGAACCAAAATTGGTGTAAGTTCGCCCTCCAAAGCAAGTAATCCTTTAGCAAAAGCAGCTGCAGTCATCTGAACTCTTCCTTCGTCGCTGGCATATATTTTTAGATCGTGACGGAATGTAGAATGAAGACGAAGTAAACCAAGTCCTTGAGCTCCAGCATATTCACCTATGTAAAATAATTCATTTGTTAACGATCTTCTATTTAACACAATTATTGTGTATATACATATTCTTTTTTATTTATCTTTTTTTTCCTTATAATTATATTCATAGATAACGATCATATTTTTTATTTAATTACTGAAACACACTATAGTTTGATAAACACATGAGTTATGTAGTTAAATCATACATGGATTATTTTTATTGTTGACTTTTTTTTAAAATTGTATGTAACTAACTCTAATATCAATTTTTTATTTATGACAATTTAAAATACTATTGTGAAATAATTGATTAGATAAAAATGGTACACATAATTCAGATGACCACGTGTAAATAAAAACAAATGTTTGATGTTATGAAATGAAAGCATCTAGCATAGTGATGTACTTCCATTATGAAAACACGTAATGCTGAAAACAATGCCACTTAATAATAATAATATTTATCTCACGTTCCAATAGTATTTGATAATATTAAAATGAAAAATATGTACATATATACTTTATAAAAATATTTAATTGGTGGCATTGATTTAGTTGTAAGCTTTCTCTAAGCACACAACAATATATTTTAATCTACACACAACTACAGACAAGCATGGATACAGTATAAAAAGTTACCGTGATTTGGTAACATCTCTGAGTCTTCCTCTGAAATAACATTCCAAATTATCTATGAATCAATATCTGTATCATAGAAAAATATTATTTCTCATAATAATACAAATTAACACATTAGTATTATAGAATGATTAATATGTAGTATGTTACATATATATTTAACGATCCTTCATGAATTTGCTTTTTTTTTTAATGATAAATATTTAAAAAAATGTATAGATGTATAACTACTGTCCATGTAAAAAATTTAAATAGTATAACTATGTACACACAACAAACTTATATATTCACTTCAATCCAGTAATTCCATATTTATACGAGCATGTATTGCTAAAAGTGCACAGGAAAATAATAATAAAATTGATAAATAATATTTTCGGCATTATATATATATATATATATTCGTATATAGATCAACTTAAAAAATAAGCAATATGAAAAGCAAATGAATATAAGATACGAACCACTAAGGTGTCTACCTTGACCACCAGGGTACATGCAGCGAAATATTCTTCCCAGTTCTTCTGCTTGAATACGTCCAGCTGGTGTTAATTCACCACCCCATTTGAGTATGAGAACAAGGGATGGTTCTCCCAGTCGATCTAATAGAAAAATAAACAATTTATATAAAATAATATTTAAATTATATAAATAAACCGATATCCACGAATGGGAAACTATCAGAACAACGATGCACAACATTGTTTTAATGTTTATATATCATATTTTGTTTCACGTCATATTCTTAAAATTTAAAAATTACTTAGTCCATTTTCATAATTACTGGTTCAGTATAGAAGACAAATACAAATGTGTATCAATTTAATTAATGTGATATAATGAATAAAAGAAGCATACTGTGGTTGTTACCATCGTCGGAAGAACTTCCCCTCGGTCTCCCACGTGGTTGATACTTCATTTGTACCTTACGATTTATTCCAGAAAAATGACCATACCTAAATAACATAGTATTATAAATAATAATCTTAATTCTTTTTAATCAAACAAAATTATTCATACTCCTTACATTTCTAATACGCTTTTCAATTGTTCTAATTTTCCTTGCTTCTCTTCTAATTCAGGACCTGCTGCACGATGCTGTATTTCTGCTAATAAACTACGCGCTGTATCCAATATTTCTTGTAATTGCTTCGGACGTTTCAATTTGACGTGACCATGTTTGTAACCATCGTATTTTGCAAATATTTCGAAAAATCTGTCGAATTCATTTAGTTAGTTATAAATAATACAATGTTTATGATAAAGTTATCGTATTCTTACTTGGGATGACGAACTTCCACTTTCATTTTTTGTTTTGGTGTTCTATCGCCATGCCTAATGACTGCCACAACGCAACGCAATTCCATCCTAAACCATAAAATATTTATTATACTAATTCATGTATTTATTACGCATAAATTTAATAAAAAATAAAAAGAAAACGTACATTTTGCCAAATGTAGTTGGTACTATGGGTGGATCATCTAACTGAAATGGTACACTCCATGGAATATGTAAAGTTGGTGCTAATTCTCTTAATATCATATTTCCCAAGATTTTTGCACAATCATCATAATATTTATTAGAATTTTTCACAAAACTAAACCCATTAACATCGCAAACAAATGATTGACCATTTGCTCTGTAAATATTAAAAATCGTTATCAATACAAACAAAATATCGTCAAATTATATGATATAAAGTAATATATTTATTCGTATACATACCTCAACAAGTCAAAACCACAAACTGTTTGTTTAAAGGCCAAGCAAACTTTTCTACTTATTAATTTCTCAGCATTGCTCAATATAACAGGATAGCGAATTTCTTTGCCTTCCGAATCTCTTTCAACTTTACCATCTAAAGCTGGACTTTTTCTAGCTTCTGCGTGTGCATAATCAGGTCCTACAGTATATACTTTCACATCTGTACCGTCAGTGGGCATAAAATCTTCATAAATATAAGAGCCTGTTTTCCGAACTCGAGATTCTGGAGAATACACGCTACTACGGCTACCTATCTATATGTTAGATACAAAATATTTATTATTTATTAACTATTAATATAGTTTATATATGTAAAAAATTGTATTAAAATCTTCTCTATATGTATACGTACTTTTCTAAATAATCTTTGACTTCCTCCACCAGCAGATGTTGGATAATAAATATATATATTATGATCTTCGGCAGATACCGGCTTCTCCACAAATGGTTTGTTAAAAATAACACCATTAACTTCAACATGATCCTCGGATTCAACTAACTCGTGATCTGGAATGGGTTCTTTGTTTTTTGCATGTCAAAAACTGTATATTTATATTTAGATACAATACAAATAATATGAATAATAGATAGTAGTACAAAAATTAGAATAAAATAACAATGATAACAAATTAAAACAAGCTATAAATTTAAAGTATGTTAAAATCAAATATTAAAATTAACAAATGTGTTACTCACGTTTCGGATCAGCCGAATCTCTGTCCAATACAGCATACCGTGGAATTTCTATACCTTCACTTTCTAAAATAGCATAAACTCTTCTGCGATCCTAAATAATACAAATTCTATTTAAATAATTATTATGTGTTTTGTATATAACAAATAATTTTATTTTTTACATTAAATTTTCTAGTAGGATTTTATTTGAAAATAGGAAATTTTCTATGAAAATATAAATTCACTTACTTGAATGTCATATTGCATTGGAAGATTATTAATTATAAAAGGATTTCGAAGATCAGCATAATTAATAGCTTTATCGAGAGGAAAACCTTTACTATGAAAACTTATTAAACAATCGACTATAGGCCAATCTTCTACAGATTCCTGTGAAACAAGAAACACGTATTTTATGATTTCACTTATATTTATAAAGACATGTATCTCTAAAGAAAAAACAAATATGTAAATTTAAAAATATTACCTTTAAAATAACTTCTTCTGGAAATACAATAATTTTAATATATTCAAATTCTTCAAGTCGTGTTAAAATTTCTTTCATCGGTTTACTCTGAGATTTTTTGGCCATTGCACATATGCCAACCAAAACTTGTTTCCCTTCTCCTTCGAGTTCAGTGCCTCCCATGCATGCATCATCGTTTCCTTCCGACAGTTCGGCCTATAACATAGAAATTAATATTTAATATATAGAAAAGAAATATTTATATATATGTATGTATATATGTATGTGCATGTGGTGTGCAAAGCAAGCAACATTATTTAATAACATTTCAGCATAGCTTTATAAACAGAGAGTAGTTCTACTATGTAAATATACCAAGAAACATGAAATATCTATACGTTATTATAATTATTAATATATTATTAAATGTACTACGATAAGCTTGCCAATGCTATTGAAATATATTTTCTATAAAAGATTGTCTTAAACAGTGCTCACCCAGTACGCCTTTAGACAGGTCAAAAAGCTGGGTTCGTCACCAGTATTTTGATCGAGGCTAGTTTCATCATATCGTGGATTATTATTATTCATTCTATTATTTATTTTGATTACTCTTTTCCACTTAATTACATAAGAAATTTACAGGTTGATCACATGTGTTATTGCCTACATAAAAAGGAAAACATATGTCTGTCACAGAACACTATTTGCTTTCCTTTCAAACATTTATGTGTACGTGCAAATGATTAAAACATG
Source organism: Polistes fuscatus (assembly GCF_010416935.1). Taxonomy (NCBI): domain Eukaryota; kingdom Metazoa; phylum Arthropoda; class Insecta; order Hymenoptera; family Vespidae; genus Polistes; species Polistes fuscatus. The sequence continues at coordinate 1,762,308 of NW_025113042.1, read as the reverse complement.
CGACATTAATATGACCTAACGATTTATATTTTAGTATGTGTTAAAATATTCATCCAATTAAATCATATAAGCGGTGATAGATTATATGCAAAACATATTAAGGAACAAGACAAAATTAAGGAAAACAGAAGAACATTCGAGGATGCTGAACAAAACCAAATGATACTATGAACTATATGGACCTTATCGAATATAATTTATATATTTATTTTAAGGTATGTATAGATATATATATTCTATTTTAAAAATAATCATATAAATATAAATAAGAATACTATTGCGGTAAAAGAATATAATATATTATATATAGGATGTCTCTGAAGTTTAAAGTTGTTTTCTTATTTTCGTACATAGAATACACTGATACTGTTTGGCTAAAAAAATCTCAAGCACCCTATATATTAATAATATTATAACAAAGTTTTGTTTAAATGTTCTGGTTTATATGAGCGTATAAATTTTAATGTTAAGTACAATGCATTGATATGTGATTGAAATAAGCAGAATCTCATTATTAAACCTTTGCAACCTACAAAACACTCATCGCAGTAACAGCAAGTATCCAAATCAGCAACATCTCGAATGCCTGATACTGATTCTGGATTTCTTCCATGTTCGTAATAACGCCACTTTTTTAAACGCCACCAATCCTTTAGCCATGTCCACTCCATCGTTCTTTATTCCATAAAGTTTACTCTCGGATTCACAGATGATTTTAAAATATGATTCTTTTTTTTCCACAAATAAGAATTTTATTTCTTAAAATGTTAGATACTATTTGATGATATCATTTAAAAAGTTTCTTATTTATCTTTAACGCGCTTAAAAGAAGTTAGAATAAATTCAATACGCATAGGTAGATCAAAATCATTTTGTATTAGAATATTTTGTTTTTTAGCCAGAAATAAAAAGAAAACTATACAACAATTATCGAGAGAATCATAAGCAAATATTTTTTTTTATAATAGTATCTCGAAAAAGTTCTTTCATTTGAACATATTTAAAATAAATAATAAAAATTAGTTGAATTGGTTATTTACTCACTCACAATATGTATAGTTAAAACATACCATTATCTTATGACTTCATTCTTCTGAGAATTAAATAAAGTTTTTTTATTACTCTTTTTAATATCTTTATATATATATATTATTATTATAATCTTGTTTTCTTCAAATAATTATATTTCATTAATCTTCACAATCACATATTTAAATTTTATTTTTATAAATATTTCATTAGAAACATTTATATTTAAACTTAGTTTGATCAATAATTATATAGCTATTCTGAATATTGAATGTGACATTTAAAATCGTGTCAAGGTATATTACTTACATATTTTATCTATTAAATTAATGTTATCTTGATAGAGATTAAATCTTACTTTATTGTAATGTTACTTTAAAAATAGTATTGGAAAGGCATTCTATAAATTAGATTTAATTAACACGTGCATCATTATTTTTAAATATAGCCGCGCAAAAAATTAGAACATTCTTACGCTTGCTTCGATATTATTGCGACTGGCGAGAAGTAAATGTTAGATCGTACGCGAGAAGCTATCAACGTAGAAACTAATCTATGATTCAGCTATCATTTTTACTATTACTATACTTCTGTTTATCTTTAGACGGTAATGGTGTACAAAATATAACAGAATGAATTACTATATAGAATGATGATTGCAAACACAATTTGAAATTATACAATTGAATACATATGGCACACAGATACTAGAAAAAGTATAATAATGATAATAATAATAATAGTACCAATAACACTCCTCAATGAGATAAAAGATAATATATCTTATGTCTCCTATTATCAAATAAATAAAAAAGAAAGCACAATTTTTAAGGAAAAATAAGTCTTAATAATAATAATGAATATCAATTATACTAAAAACATAAATCTTGCAATAAATTACATTTATCTATTATTTATGATCATGAATATATATTACATTGCATCTATAATATATATTATCAAAAAGTTCTGGAAATTTTATTTAATTTTATTCATTAAACGACACATACCATTGAAATATTGTGCTCATCAAATCTCTGCATAGCTAAACTCATAGATTTCATTTAATATCATTTGTAAAGCTTATAATTATTATAAACTAATGAAGATTGTAGTCATATTATATTTAATTTACTTATAAGCCTTATCAATACTTCTTTCATAATTAATAAGATAAAATATTTTTTAGTTAGAGATATATCTATCCGTTAATATAGAAATGATATCATTTTCATAGATTAAAATGTTTCGTAATAAAAAAACTTTAGTAATACTATTCATATGGAATTAATCTTAAGTAGATATAATAAATACTTTATGTATCTTTGCTAACTATACAAATATCATAAACCTTGATTAGCAATTCATAAGTACATAATACACACTGATAACAGAATAAATGTAATGAAATATAGATTTTAACATGCCACTCTCAAAAACTGTGTATTAACACGTTGTGTCGAGTATGCTTTTTTTATCAACAACATAAAATAAACTCACACGAATTATGATTTATGTATATGTATGCTTTACTGTATTTCGATAGATAAAGTTAATTTTATATATATATGTATATATATAATCTTAATTTTTTCAAACTAATAACATACAATTCTACAAGCAAATCAACAAATTAGATAATACGTTACATTTTGTTTTTATATATAATTATTCAACATATATTAGTATACGTCAAGCATTTAACTATTATAAGAACAAATACGTGTTATAAAAATATAATGCAAATTTACATTATTATTGATAGAAAATGAACTCTACCATCATTATTAGCCAATATGGTTCTGCTTCATTATCGACAATATATACTTCGGGAAATATTTCAGATGTTGAAGTAATAGACATTGAAGGATTTATACTTTCCATTGTAAGAATAAAGTTGAATATATACAGTTATTCATACATATTATAGATCATACACGATTTACTGTAAACAAATATGTAATTCCAATTTGTGTAGAAATTTAAAAATCTGTTTTTCTATTACAATGCTTAACATTAAAGTTAATGCGTGCATAGATAACAAATTAATTGGAAACTTAATAGGAAAATACCTAACGAAAATGAAAAATTAGATGATATTGCTCAAAAAATATTGATATTATTATTTGTTGAATTTTAAATATCTATTACTTGATAAATATATGGTATTTGCAATGTAAATCAGCTGTTAAGTAGTAAAAAACCAAATTATGATAACTTGATAATAATAACATTATAAAAAATACACAGTATAAATTATTTTAATAAATACTTTTGTATGTAGCACCATAAAAAAAGAAACAAACTATAAAAGACTTGAATTAAAAGTTATAACCACGTACAAACATGCTTCGCATAAAATAACCAAAAATATAAAGTGAGTAGTGGGTACTCTATTTTTAGATAATTGGAAACTCCCTAAGTGAACACTGTTCTTTATGTAGTGAAAGTTACTCTATAACAATAAATAATAAAAAGATTTAGGTAATATTTAAAAAAAATATATTTTCATATAATTTTTTATAAGAAAAGTGTTACATATAAGTTTGCTAATGACGTTGTTAAATTATCTGATATTTGTACTCTTTGTAAGTATGAATATATTTTCATGTATATTATCTCACAAATTAGTGTTATATAAGTTTGCTCTTTTTAATATATGTATACCGACAACATACCAAATAGATAAATAAATATTTTCAATTATTTAAATATCAATTTAAAAAACTTATTGATATATATTTTTTATTATCTTGCATTCATGTATTAAATACTTACATTAAACCTTGACACACAATGACAAATATAATATTAATGAACTGAAAATGCTGTGGTATACAAAATTAAAGAAAAATAAAGTGCAGACAAGAACAAAAATTTATTTGTTGCATGTGCCACAATCAGGAAACAAAATTTAACTAATATAATATAACGATTAAAATATAACTGTATAATCAAAAGGTGTAGCAAGATACTTCTATAGTATTTACTAATATATTATTACTTGATTATAATTACTGCTTACTCTTTTTGATGATCGATAAATAGAAGATGCAACAGGACCGATAAGATTGGATTGTACAGAATTGATATCGCCTACATAAAATATAGGTCGGCTTGCACTCCGAAGACCCTAGAAAGAAAATTATTTAAAAAACTATTATATCAATGTTTTATTTTATGTTAAAAAATGCATAGATTTCATTAACATATTTTTTTTGTCAATATTATCACAATTTACTTGCCTGATAACCATGTTCCAATTCAGTATAAGACATGTCAAATAAAGTTTCATTGATAAATAAGACTGGATTACTTTTCTCAGTTAATTTAATTATTAAATAAGTACGTTAAACATCGACGAACACATTAGATTTATTTATCTAATATTTAACAATCTCTATTTCGTTCGTAGTAGGACCGCCGGTATAAGAATGGAATAGCCAATCAATGTGGTGAATGGATTCCCCAATTAGGTTATGTTATACCGAGTGTCTAGTTATAATCATAGAATTTTATATCTTACATTAGAACATAAATGAATTGAAAAAATACTTTAATACATAGAGAAGATATTCTTATTTTTGTCATTTATGTCATCACTTAGAATTACAACAATGTATGTATATATATATATATATATGTATATTGTAATCTAGAGATATTTAACAATAGGTTTTGCACTCCCAATTCAACTTGGAGTGAATTTAGAGGATTGTTAAGTGGCTCTCCTTTTGCATTTTCAAAGGAAATTTATCCTTCTGCAAATAAAATTTTTCTATAAAACTTTTTTCTTATGCTTTTGTAAAAATAATCAAATTAAATGTAAATTTATTGTGTTAAAAAATCAAAATTGTTAGAATTCATAATAAAGAGGCAGAATTTGATTTGTAAAAAGTTGAATTTGAAGTACGAAACCTGTATTATTCTCTGAAATAGAAAAATAAGGGTAAATTATTTTTCAATTTTTAGTAAAACTGAGAAAGTATAGATGAAGAATCATGATATTTATACAATAAACACTTAATAAGAACAATGAGTAAAGAAAGTAATTCAGATCATGCAATTGCAGGAGCTATCAGCGGATTTCTTACCCGATTTATTTGCCAACCTTTGGATGTTGTGAAAATAAGATTTCAGGTAATATCAAGTTTATAATATTATGATATTATTCAAGTATTTATATATGTCTTTTTATTCACAAACTCATATGTGTTTTATATTTGTTTATAGTTACAAGTGGAACCCATAAAACCATACCATATAAGTAAATATCAATCTATTTTCCAAGCATTTTGGTTAATATTAAAAGAAGAAAGAATACTTGCATTATGGAAAGGACATGTACCTGCTCAATTATTATCCATAAGTTATGGGGCAGGACAGGTAAAATATAATCTTAAATATAAAAAAATATGATACAGAAAATTATAATAAAATAAAACTTTTAAAAAATTTGATCTTATTACAGTTTTATTCTTACAACGTACTTATGACGTTTTCTAATAGACATTCAACCTTAAATGAGTGGAAGTATTTGACAAATTTTATGGTTGGTGCAAGTGCTGGAAGTATAGCTACTATTATATCTTTTCCTTTTGATACAATTAGAACGAGATTAATAGCTCAGTCTTCTAATGATAAGGTATATAAAGGCATAATACACTTGTGTAGGTGAGTTTAATAAAAGAAATTTTTTACTGCAATTAACCTTTTGCACTATGACGTACAGAGCTGCGTGCCAAAGTTGATGCTATATTTTGTACTTTTTATGTTTGGCCTGTAAAATTCGCCATGAGTAGAATTCATGTTTCTCATGTTTGAGTCATAAAATGTATCATGACTTTCACATATTATTATAGTGCAAAGAGTTAAAACAAATTTAATACGTAATCTATTTGTTCTAATTTAAAATATCTCTTTGTATTTTATTTACAGTATAATTTTACGCCAAGAATCACCGAAGATCTTTTTTGCCGGATTATCACCGACATTGATACAAATTGCTCCACATAGTGGTTTACATTTTTTATTTTATAATTTTCTAATAGATATTTATAAAAAATATTTTAAAGAAACCAATATAAGCTTTTACAATTCTTTAATATCGGGTGCTATGGCTGGTTTGATGGCTAAAACAATTGTATATCCAATGGATTTAGCTCGAAAAAGACTGCAAATTCAAGGTTTTAAAAATGGTAGGAAAGGATTTGGTAAATTTTTTGAATGCAAAGGTCTGATAGATTGTTTCAGAGTTACAATAAAAGATGAGGGTGCGAAAGGTTTGTTTAAAGGGTTATTACCGAGTCAATTAAAAGCTGCATTAACAACAGCTCTACATTTTACTTTTTACGAACAAGCTTTATTATTCTTAAAAAATATTTGATAATATTCATTTGAAAGATAATTATAGACAACTAGAGAACAAGAAAACTATATTTTAAGAATGATTAGTAAGTAACATTTAATTTATCATTTTTTTATGTGATACTGGATATAAATAAAATAATAAACAAATATTAATATACATATATGAAAGTATTTGGATACTAACATTTTTAAAATTTAATGAATTAAATATGTATATTAAACTAAAGTATGTAAAATAATTTGGCATATATAATACTGGATAGATTTTAATATAACATGAGTGCAATTTGAAAATGATTCAAAGATGTACATAGTTTCGACAATGTGTTTATTATAAACACGCACGATAAGTGGACACATTACAGAAGCATTAAATTTTTTTTATATTAATCATGCTCTGTGTTGTTATTTTTTAATCATATTGAATAATTAATGTACAATTATACTGATTCACGGTGTATACATATGCATATCATATATATATGTACACACACACGCACGCGTGTGCGCGCGCGCGCTAAGTAGTATTTGTAATGTATAGACCAATCAGAAAGATCGACCATGCAAGTCTTTTTGATTGGTAGAAAATCTGTACAATTATTGCATACCGTAAAACAGTTATTATACAAATTATATATAAATTAGTAAATTCTCAGATATGATAAATATTTTTTTTAATATTTAATATCACTTAAATGTAATTATGGATTTATAAATTATAATGTTCACGAACTTTCTGGAAATATATAAAAGGTGAAAGAGATCGATACATGGAAAGTATGCGCAAAAGATGAATTTGGAAGTTGTGCGCAGAATTTTACCCCCACTACTAATTTTAGGAAGTAGAATCTTAGGTGACTCATATCCGGCATCTGCCTGGGTCGTTCTTTCTGTCCCTGGTAGCAGCGCGGGTAGGTTTAGTTTTCTAGTTACTGTTAATTTTTTTTTTATTTCATCATCTATTTCTATTCTCGATCCTTCAGTATTCTCTCTAAACAATATTTCCGCGAAGTTTTAACTGAATTATTTATTTTACAGAAATCCTTGCTGCTTTCAATTAAAGAAAAAAAAAGTTTTAACGACTACACACCATATACACTCTCTTCTGGGACTAAAGCAGTTACAACTGTTCAACATGTGAGTAAAGAAATTCAGTTTAATTTGATATCACTATTTTAGTAGGTATTTCAGAATTTTTACCGTTTTTATTAACTATGAAACGTGAGGTTTAATAGATTATACGCAGTGATTCATAGGAAATTTTTAATATGATTGTGTAAATTTCTGGAACTTTCCATCATGCGCACATCGGCAAGATTCGCAATGCGCGAAATTATCGAACCGTCCATAATGGAAGTATCCATTTTGTTCTCGCCTATATGATGAAAAAAGAAATAAAAAATTGAAATTTCTGGAAGACATTATTACTTTCCAAATAACTATCAATTTACTTTCTCAACTATGATTGGATTTAATTTTAATATTTTGTTATAAATGTCTTCGTTTAAGGATACGAACCAGGAGTACTATTCTTGGAATAATAAGAATTGGGTTAGTATTCTACTAATCCTTATTTTATTTTCGAACAAATATTACAATTGACTAATTAAAATTAATAGCTAGAAGAATTTTGTAATAAGAAATTTTATTTGATTTTTAAAGTAATTTTTCCCCTCCTTTTTTTTTTTATAAACATTAACCGAACAATTATCATTTTCTGAATTCCTACGTGGATAGAATTGTGCAATATAAGATTTACTTATAAAAATATATATGATATACAAAACGGAATTAATTAGTAATCCTCTTATTTTGGCATGCCTCCATTTTGTATTTCGATGGAGCATGAATGCTTGTAAGAGGAAAAGCAAAATGTGAACTAATGCCTTCGGAGTCCACACACTGAAGTCTGGAACCGTTTCTCAATGTTCACTACAATCGTATATTTTACTAGTAAACTTCGGTTTTTCTTTAGTAATACATTCTTTATTTATTTGTTTTTATTCAATTAAAATAAGTTTACTTTATTTTTCCAGGACTTACGGATCTATGTCTGGTGGTTATCGTAGCAATGGCGTCAGCCATCGCGGAGGAGTAAGCCAAAGAAATGGGTATGGCAGTGGTAATACAAACAATAGATTTGGAAGTCGTAATGGAGGTACTGGTGGAAATAGTGGAGGTGGTCTTGCTGGTCGCGGTCAACGTAATGCCAATGTAGCTGGTACAAATTTGAGAAAACCTAATTGGGATTATGAAAATTTGAAACCATTTAAAAAAGATTTCTATGTACCACACCCGAATGTACAATCGCGTCATCCACGTGAAGTCGATTCGTTTAGAGAAGAAAACAAAATTACTCTTAAGGGAGAGAAAATACCTAATCCAATTCAATTTTTTGAAGAAGGAAACTTTCCAGAATACGTTATGCAGGCTATTAGAAAGCAAGGTTTTACAGAACCAACCGCCATACAAGCTCAAGGCTGGCCAATTGCTATGTCTGGACTTAATATGGTTGGAATTGCTCAAACTGGATCTGGAAAAACTTTAGGATACATATTACCTGCTATTGTACACATTAATAGTCAGCAGCCTTTGAATAGGGGAGATGGTCCTATTGCTCTCGTCTTAGCTCCGACTCGAGAACTTGCTCAACAAATACAAAGCGTTGTTAATGATTTTGGATCATTGTCTTATGTAAGGAATACTTGCATTTTTGGCGGTGCACCAAAAGGCAGCCAAGCACGTGATCTCGAACGTGGAGTTGAGATTTGTATAGCAACACCTGGGCGTCTTATTGATTTCTTAGAACGTGGTACGACTAATTTACGCAGGTGTACATATCTGGTATTGGACGAAGCCGATCGTATGTTAGATATGGGTTTCGAGCCGCAAATTAGAAAGATCATAGAACAAATTAGACCAGATAGACAAGTTCTCATGTGGTCAGCTACTTGGCCGAAAGAAGTAAGAAATTTAGCTGAAGAATATCTAACAGACTATACTCAATTAAATATTGGATCTTTGACTTTGGCGGCTAATCACAACATCTTACAAATAGTCGATGTTTGTCAAGAACATGAAAAAGAATCGAAGTAAGTAGTTTGTAATTTCCTGAAGTTGTTTTAATCATACAAAAAGTTAAATATTAGAAATATCTGTTAGATGATGAAATTGGTAAATGAAATACTTTGATTGCATTTATACCTTTATTTTTACCTCTAAGAAGAACTGATATAAACAGATTTAATTTTTATGAATGTTAATTTATTCATATATATATATTTAATAGATAAAAAATAATATTAGTTATATTCAAATGTTTAATTAAATTTCAGATTGGGAACTCTATTACAAGAAATTGGCAATGTTAATGATGACGGCGGAAAGACTATCATCTTTGTAGAAACTAAAAAGAAAGTTGAAAATATCACTAGGAATATTAGGAGGTACGGTTGGCCTGCAGTGTGCATGCATGGTGATAAGTCGCAACAAGAAAGAGATTATGTTTTAAAAGGTATAATTCCCTTAAACGTTTTCATTTATTTTCATCTTTTCCTGTAACAATGTTTAAAATTTTAATTTATTATAATTTAACAGAATTCAGGAATAAGAAAGGTTCTATTCTTGTAGCAACGGATGTTGCTGCACGTGGATTGGGTAAGTAATACATTTCTTCTATTTTATTATTTTTTATTCTAAAAAATATCTTGCAATTTACCAAAAAAAAAAAACAAAAGAAAATCTTCATAACAATTACAATTCTAAGTCATGCAAATAAAATATGTTAGTATAAATTCCGTGGATATTAAAGGATATATAGAGGGAGAGATGGCGATGTAGCACAGACTGGTTATATGAAGTGATGCCTCACTGTTCAATGGATAACGTGAAATAATGATCATTATTGAATAACAATTATTATATATTTGTAGGTTATATTCATAGTACTTTCATTCAAAGACAATGTAATCATATTTTGCATAAATCTGAGAATGCTGCTTATCAACAGTAGGATCATATTTTCAAAAACAAAATAGCCAGTAACATATAGGTAAATTATCAAATTTTTGATAGAATGTTTGATCGCAGTTTCAAGTTCTAGTTAACGTTTAAAGTAATTTTTTTTTCTTTTTTTATACATATTTATAAGATAGGAAATATAGATCCTGCTATTAAACTGTAGTATTTTCAGAAGTGAGATACGCTTTGTGTGAAGTACAACTATATGATATATTCTCAAACCTTACATAAGCTTTTTAAAGACCATAAAATAGAAGGCATTAGTTAGCTGGTATTTTTTTAAACAATAATTTTAGCTTATATATATATATATCTTTATTTTTTATCAATAGATGCAATGTGATGAATGCTTTTAATTCTACACATATACAAGACAGTGCATTTCAAACGTAATTAACTGGTTTCTTCAAAATTATTTATTCTAGTGTCACTTGACGAATATGTCTTAAAATTATTTTTTTTCACAAAATTATTTTGAGAAGAAAAGAGGCTAGTGTCGCACTAACTTTTAATAATTTTGAAGATATTAATTTGTTACATTTTAGATGGCCGACCTTGTGTACATAGTGAGTTTCGAACCTTTTATGCAATATAATTTTATATAGATTTTTTATAAACCGGTAAAATTTTTAAATATTTAAGTTAACATAATTCTTTAACATCTTATAAGTGAAACTTGCTATGTATTATTTATATATTCCCAAATTAACACGTACATACAGCTTTATTGTTTTTCATTTCAGTATTTGTACATGGAATTTATGTTTAATTTAATATGTACAAATTTATAATAATTTTTTTAATCAATTTTATAGGTGCAATTATACCAATTGTTATATGTCTACATTTCAATTATGGAGATGTATGGGAATTAGTAGATTGCAATTTTATCGTAAGAATTCAAAATATTCATTTATACGAGTTCGATAAAAAGAACATCAAAATTAGTATAAAACTGTTCTTTGGGAAACATTGTACGTGTAAAGCATCTTTAAAAAAGAATTTTATTTTTTTATTTATTTATTTATTTATTTATTTATTACTTTTGCAATGTTGTAATTTATTTTTAGAGTTTATTAGTTATTTAAAGTTTATTGTAATGCTATCTGACGATTAATTGTTTTCAAAGTTTTCTAAATATTGATTAATTTTATTATTTTCTAATTTGCATTTAAACAGTAATGATAAAAAATGTGTGCTTCCACCAGCATAGCTGTTGAATAATTTGCTAATGCAATCTATTCCCATTGTGTTAGTTCTGTGAGCTAAGACGAAGAGGATATGATGATGGGCTTGTGTCGAAGAATTGAGAAAACAGTTTTAATACGACAACAAATAAACTAAAAAATATAAAAAGAATGATAATGATATGAAAAAAATGAGAAATGGTTTTTTTAGAGATATAAGTGTGGGCATCTTTTAATTTATGTTAATCAGTCTGGTTGTCTTTTGTTTCAGAGGCACATGGTGCACAAAATACGTGAGTGTGCGATGAAAAACCGTAAAGAGAAAAAAATAATAACATGGCTCACTCATAGTACGTGCGCAATTTGCATAAAAAAAAATACTTGTACTTAATGTGCCTCTGTGTACAGCCTGTGTACCACGGAAGTATTTAGTGGTGCGCGGGCGTTATCGTGCTGGTTGGTTGTGAGATAAAACGCTGGTTTCCATTTTGGTACACCATCACACTTCATAGCCAATGCCCAGCCGGTGTCAGAGACAACAATCTATTGATTTTGCTACTATCGCTACTGTGAAGCTCACGACACAACAGTCCGTGATCTGAACTTGCATTCAAGACCACACACCCCCTGGTGGCACTTTATTTGCAGTCATACGGAATGCAATGTTCAGCAGTAACGGGTTTGTATTTATTATAATGCAGCAGACTTAAGGATTATAAAATACGCATTAAATGCGTAATTTATAAGCTAAGCTCATAATTTGTATCCTTTCATAATTTATAAAACAATAATTCCGGAGACAACGTTATTATATTTGTATTGTATTATTAGTCTTTCTTTTTTTTTTATTTTTTTTTTTTTTTCTATTTCTCTTTACTATATATTTTTTATCTTTCTCGCTCTCTATCAACTCTCTTTTAAGCTTCTACTTTTTATATTTATCTATAAAAATATTTGGATATGTGAATATATATTAATTTTCAATTATTATAAGAACTTGTCTTCACTCTGTTGCGTGGAATTATTGATTTAGAATAAATGAAACTATAACTTTTATTTCGATCTATCTATTATTACAGAGAGAAAAAGATAATATTCTACATTCTATTTTTCATTTATTTAATATTCCATTTTAATGAATGTATGAATGATGATTATAGGTTTAGCTGCATATATACAATAATAATATGTATATACATAAATATTTTTATGTAATTTGAGGAACAAATAATATTATTAATTGTAATGCAAGATAGAAAGATAAAAATATCAGAGTCCTAGTGATGCTGGCTAAATTCTCTACGCTTTCACATTTCTGTTTTATACATATACTTTTCTATTATACGAAAAGCTAGAGACAAAAAGAAATAAATACTCGTTTAGATTCGTATGATTAAAAAAAGAACAAATAATATGCGTATCTAAAAATCGTCTGTACCTCTTTTACAACAATAATTTTTCTTTAGATGTTGACGATGTAAAATATGTGATCAACTTCGATTACCCATCATCGTCTGAAGACTATATACACAGAATTGGACGAACAGGACGTTCACAAAGCACAGGAACAAGCTACGCATTCTTCACACCACAAAATAGCAGGCAAGCTAAAGACCTGATAAATGTTCTTCAAGAGGCTAATCAAATCATCAACCCCAAATTATCCGAATTGGCTACGAGAACTGGTGGTGGTGGCTACAACCGCAGTAAGTTGTCCTACCAGCAAAATTTATTGAAAATATTATCAATTAAATATTACACATATACAAAAAAATAATTATAATAACAACAATGAACTAAGGAAATATAAATAATTTTAGATCGTTGGGGATATCAAGCACGTGGAAGGGAAAACACATTCTCCGGAGCACACAAACGTTTCGACAGTGCGAGAAATAATTATAACAGTTGATTGGACACGATATCTATTTTCATACGCGGTACTGAACTATAGTTTTACATACAATTAAAACCTAATTTTAATTTCATTAGAAAAAAGAAGCTTCGTATAACTTATCTGTTAACACAACATCAAAGGGTTTGCGGAACATTATTATTAATTTTTTTTTTCATCTGGCCAAGTTGTCTTCCTCCGTTTTGTCATAAATATTTATGATCTATTAAATTTTTTTTTTTTTTTTTTTTTTTTTTTTTTTAATAATTTATTCTATTCATACGTACAGAAAGTAGTGTATCTATACTGTGAATTATTATTTAAAAAAATTAGGGGTACAAAAAAGAGAATAAGAGAAAAGCTTAAAAAAAAGTAATATTTGAGTTTTTTAAGATAATGTATCGTTAATAATCGTCGTCGTATTTTTTCAGTAACATTTTTTTTTCCATGTAGACTTTTTACATGTTGAAATGTGTGTACGGAGGAAAATTAGATATATATGTTTAAAGAATTTTTATTTTAAAAGAAAGTGAAAGGAGAAAGTTCTCCTTAGTACTAAAGATAGTATCAGGCTCGGGATGAACGAACTAAGAACTATAATGAAAATAACTCCCATTGTAATTAGATATTATTAGCAAACATATTTTTTTTTTTGACACTTCCTTAAGGAAAAAGTCTTCATTTTTATAAAACATCTTATTTTGGACCTTCATTCGAAAGAATTTATAAAAAAAGAATAGAAAAATAAAAAAGAAATATGCTTAATAATGATAAATGTGCCTGATACCATCTTTTTTCTTTTTAATATTATTAAACATTTAAGGATACAAATGGTTAAATCCATGCTTTTGCAATAATAGTTTCAGCATTTTTTCTCACTTCGTACCTTTGTTGAGAATTATTTAGACTCGTCTCAGTTGTATGATTGAGTGGTATAATAGGGGTATAAATAATTTAGTAAACTTGTCAGTATTCATTCCAATTCTTTGATATGATCAGATAAAACACAACTCTGATCATAAGCAAAGTTCTTTTTTCAATCGTGTGTTGTGTGAATAAATTAGAGAGAAAGAAGTCATGATGAAAAAAAAAATTTCATTGTAGTATCGTGTAGGACTACAAGAAAAAAGAAATTTAACAACAACAAAAAAATACATTTCCCCGTTCCATTGGAAAAGTTTTATACAAATAATGTTAAACAAAATATCGAATTAATTGTTCGAAGGCAAATTATTCGCAAAGTGATAAAATACTTACAAAAAAATTAAAAAACTATACAAAATAATCCTTCTACTATACAACAATATATTCTCCCATGACATTAAAAAAGGAAATTGATGTTTTTATAAATGTGTTTAATTTTTTCTTTTCAAATTAAATGATTGCACCTTTATAAGACTAATGCACATTGATGTATTATTCCTATGTTTACAGCAATAATAAAAACCATTAACAAGTCGAAGGAAAATACTTAAATGCCTTTTTTATTTAATTTTATTATTCGACCCTAATTGTAAATTAATTAGGTTTTTTGTTTCTTGAATCTATTACAATTTTTTTTTTTCATTAATTCTAATTGAATGTAATATAAAAATTTACATAGTACAATATACTATAATAGGAAAGAAAGTAATATTTTGAGAAAGTTTTTCTACGTGTAGTACTTATAGCATATTATAATCCTGTATGTGTTAAAACATTTTGTTCTTATGTTGTTTTAATTATATTTAAATATTGTTTAATTATGATTAGTAAATTGATTTCGAAACGGCGGTAGATTTAGTATCCTAGTGGTTCCCAATAATACCAGCCCTGAAAGTAAGATAAATAATAGTCTAATAATAAAATAACCTTAAAAAATGTACAATATTTATAATACTGTAAAATATAAATGTATTGAACAAAATTGGTAAAAAGAGAAAATATTAGTGTTGTAATTAATGCAATATACCACTTGCTAAAGTATACATCACTGCTTTTCCTTTAGTTTTTTGTAATTTCTTACTATTATAAGAAACATAAAGGCCTGCTCCAATCAAACCACCACCACTAATAATTCTGCAAGCCAAACAATCTCGATCTCTGTTAGTTATAATACTGTTAACTGTGCTTGACATTTTGTATAATAATAGTAATAATATGTATATTAATTTCCAACAAATGATTCAAACTTATGAATTTGACACTTTAAGTTAGCCTAAATTGTCACAGATGAGAGCATACGTCAGAAGAGTGTTTCGATAGAATAGGTTATATTCGATAACTTTCGATCTATTGAAAGTATCGTTTTCATGAACGATTTAAATGTACATTTCGTCTGTAATTGGACGTATTTTGTGGATTTAATTTTACTACGATATAAAAAGATCAATAAAACTATCGATGCAATTAATATTAAATAATATTACATTAAGTTGTATTACTACATTAAATTTATTTTATTTTAATTTGTTAAAATGGTGATAAGAAAATGTTGAGAATGACTTGAAATTAAATTTTATAATATATAAGTGTGTTCTACATTTATATATCTATTTAAATTAAAATTTTTGTCTAGATTTATGAACAAATTCTAATAAAAAGGATAAAATGTTTAAATTTGGATTCTCCGAAAAAAATCATGGTAAACATATTCATCTATTAAATATTTTATAATATTTATTAAAAAATAAATAAATTTGATATCATGTTTGAGGTTATACCACCTTAACTATCGTCGCCATTTTTATTGGCGCCATAATTTAAATGTGTTTAACATATATTTTATAGAAGATAATATTGATAAAGAAAAATCTACTCTTGATTGGATGAATGCATCTAAGATTGAATTAACATCGTTTGATTACGATCGAAATTATGAACCCGAAGAATATTTAGAAACGAAAATCTTTGATGAAATAAAATTAAAATTAATCCGTTCTGACAAAGTACTGTGCAACTTAGTAAAAAATAATTCATTAAATATTATTGAAGCAGAATCACAGCATTCTGATCTTATACCTGCTAAATATGAAGGTATATTATTTAATTATAATTTAGTTATAATTAAAAAAAAGAAATTTTCTATAATATTTATTGTAAAAACTTATTTCTAACTATCAAGGTGGTTTGAAGATATGGGAATGCACTTACGATCTGATTGAATATTTAATTAAAGAGAATATAGCATTTGAAAATAAGTTGGTGCTGGATTTAGGTTGTGGTACTGGAATAATTGGATTAGTAGCACTCTTGAAAGGTTCCCTCGTTCATTTTCAAGATTATGTTTGTATATTTTTACTATTATTTTTCTATTTTTTATTATCTAGAATACTTAAGATAATTTATATAATGCAAAGAATATTTTGTACAGAATGTAGAAGTAATCAAGTCAGTTACTATATCAAATGTTCTATTAAATTCTGAAAACAAATGGAAGATATTAGATAAGTGTGAATTTTATTGCGGAGATTGGGCATCATTCGTAATGCTTTTCGATAAAAATGAGGATCAAAAGTATGATTTTATTTTTACCAGTGAAACTATTTACAATCCTGAAAATCATAGAAAATTATATGAAGTTTTTAAGAAGAGATTGAAACCTAATGGCATCGGGTAAGAGCAATATATATTTCAGGATTATCATAAATATTAAATAAATGATTATTTTAGATTCGTAGCTGCGAAGACGTATTATTTTGGCGTGGGAGGTGGGATGCGTCAATTTGAAACTATTGTAAAGGAAGATCAAATGTTCAATGCTGAAGTCGTATGGAAAAATTCACAAGGTTGATAACAATTGCTGAAAATATATTTTTTTTAACATTCATAACAATTTTTTATCTCTCTCTCTACAAGTAATATAATAATATAATTTTATAATTGTCTATATATTTTAGGCCTACAAAGGGAAATATTAAAGCTTTCTTGGCTTACAAAAAAATAAAAGAAAAATAAAAAGAATATGTATATATAATCTAATTGAAATTTAAAAAAGCACTGGAAGACAAATATATAATTAATTGCAATACTAAATTCTAATTATTAAGGCGATAATCTTTCATACACCCAACCATTTTTTCCTTGGTGAACGAAAATATTATTAATTTTTTCGTTAGGTTTTGGCTTTCTGAAAACAATTCTATCATGCAAGCGATCACTTTGTCCTTGCCAAAATTCTATTGACTTTGGTCTAATTAAGTAACCACCCCTACAAAAAAATTAATAAATTGATTTTATACATGATGACTACACATATAAGAAAATTAATCAGAAGAGATTCAAAATAGTATTACCAATAGTCTGGTCTTTTAACTGTTTCTTTAGTATTCGTAGCAAGTAACTCCTTTTCTCTTATGATAAGAGTGTGCCTGGTAGCAATGACAGTACTTTGATGACTTGCTATCGATCCTATTTGACTAGGATATGGTCGACTTTGAAAATATCTATCTGAATCTTCAGCTGAAGTTTTTTCAGCTATTCCCTCTATTCGTATCTGTAATATTCGATAAATAAATCAATAGTATTAAAAATTAAAAGATTATGATTTATATATAAATGAATAAATAATATATTGTACAGCTCGGTGTAACGGTTCCCAGTAGAGGGTCATTGCAACATTAGGATTTTCTTCCTAAAAATCAAATTCAATTTAATTTTTATTCTCCATTCTAAAATGATAGAAAATAATCAAATTCAAGCATGTAAGCTTACTATTTCTCTACCCTTTCTGCTATGATAATTAGTATAAAATTTAAAACCATCCGCATTATAATCTTTTAATAGTACTGCTCTTACAGATGGAAAGCCGTCTCTGAAATAATATTTTATTATACGCTTTCTATTGTTAAAGTTTTATATACACGGTATCTAAGGCTTTTCAAATGACCTATATTTGTATACAATTTTTGTTATTTTCATGCGTAGAATATGTTGACACTATTTGATCAGAAAAACCTTAGATGCATAATATATCTAAGAAATAAAATTACTTAGTTGCTGTTCCAAGAAATGCAGCATTTGGTTCGGATATATAATGTGTATTACAGGCTTCTGTAAACCATGCTCTGAATTGTTCAATCGGATCTGTGCTTACCAATTGATCTTCTGTGAAAGTTTCATTTCTATTTTTATATTTTATTCGCATACCTACAAAATTATAATTAAAAATAACTATTAAATAAAAAATAACTATTATCGTTACACTGTGTAAAATTATTCAAAGAAATCTGGCAGAGTTATTATATAATTTAATTAAAAATCTATTTTCATTAGAAGTTATAGTGTGATTAAAAATAATAAATATATATATATATTAGAAATGTACCTCCTATATCAATATAATTTAGAGTCAAATCTTGGGGTTTATCCGACATGATTCCTTTCAACGTTAGAACAATAACACGACTGATTACACGTTGGTAAAACGTTGCTAGTTATTTAATGTTTCAATCGATAAACGGTCGTGGAAATTTTTAGATAATACAACCTTTAATAAAATGTTTTATTTTAATGCATCTCTCTTATTTAAATGTTCCTCATATTTGATTATCACTGTTTTTGTCATCTTTTATCTTATTACAAATATACTTTAATCACTAGATTTGAAATTAAATTTGTATTTTATTCAAGGTTATTTTATCGGTTTTCCTCTCAAACCGTTATCAGAGGTAAATACAGTACCGTATTATGAGATAACCGGTGCCAGGGTTAACATAATTATTCTTACTCATTTTCCTAAAAGATAACAGAATTCTTTTTAGTCTTTCCTTCATGTTATTTATCAAGCTACAGTCTTGAGGAACGATAACCTATTGAACCCTTTCTACTTGTGAGTAATTTTTTTTTTATTTATCGATAGTTTGAAATATTTTAGAAATAGAAAATTTTCATATTACGTTCGTCAAACACACTTATATTTGTATTTAATTAATTGTAAGAAAGTTTTATAGTACTCTGTCCTTGTTTATTAGTGTTTTATAATAATTAGATAGTTTTTATCATTATTTTATATCATACGTAAAATGTAGGTTTAAATATTTAAAATATGAATGAATAAATGCAGTGATGTAGAACAAAATGAATATTTATGAATTTCAAAGGAACTTCCATTAATTTAATATAATTTTTAAAGATTTTAACAATTTTTTTATAATCATTCGATATGATATAATAAATTTGTCTAAATAGATTGATGATACTTAATAATAAGTTCAGAAAATATTTGAATGGTACTTATTGGAAGTCGTTATTGTAGTATTTTCTTATTTAAAGTTTATCAACAACGCTTATTTATTTTTCGAGTAATATTCTTTTTCATATTATTTTAGTTTTTCCAACAGTGCTCTTGCTTAGTTTTCATACAACATTCTTTTCATGTTGTTACAGCTTTTTTTGTTTTATTTACTTTACTTGATAAAAAGTATATAAACTATTTATGTATATATAAATATAATAATAATAATAAACAAATATATAAATATATAAATATATAAATATATTTGTTTATTACGATAATAAACATTTGTATTTATTTCTATGATGAGTTATTATAATAAAGTAGGGATGATGTGTTCATAAAAAATAGAATCGGTTTTGTGTGTATAATGTTTGGATATGTATAACAAGTGAAAAAAAAATGAGGAAAAAGCAGTTACAAACAAATAATTTATATATTAAAAAATTAGAGACAAGAGGGAGAAAGAGGAAGAGAAAGAGAAAGACAGTGAGAGAGTGAGAGAGAGAGAAAGATTCACGCAACACTTTCTAGCCATTCTTGTAATGCTGTCATTTGAGGCGGTGTTTCAGGATCTTTGACAAAGGCACTCGATTCGGCAAATTTAACTTTTGAATTGAGTTGATGGAATTGAAAGTCTTTGCTATGTTTTCCAAGAAGGGTGTTTTTAAATGACGCATCCATAGTTTCTAATTGATTAGGTTTAGTCAGTTTTAAAAGATTCATTTCTTTTTCCAATAATGATTTGATTACGGAATGACCCTTAGCCATAGTTTGATCCTGTTTATTGCACAAAATTAATATTGGTAATCTTCTGACCTCATCTATATCTGATAATAAGTTGTATAAATATCTAAAAAAATATAATTTATAGATTGTTTTATGAAATATTAGAAATATTCAAATACAAGTTAGTACATTAGTACTTTTAATACTTACTCCGCTACATCTCGAATATTTTTCTGAAACGTAACAGAATCAATGACAAAAATAATTGCTTTCGCAGCTAATTTATATTTGTCAAAGAATTCATAACGTAACCGCTCATCTCCGGGTAGAGCAACAATCCTTAAAGTTTTCTGAACGTATAATTTATTAAAGTTATTAATACCTTAAGTTTGAAACTGCTTTTCGATAGATTGTTATTTTATAAATTGTTAAATATGTTATTAATATTATTCGCAGACTTACATTATTGATTACCATCTCTCCTATATTTTCTTTAACAGATGTATAAGTTTCAACAAATTTGGAATGAACTAAACGCGAATGTATCAAAGTTTTTCCAGCATCGCTAAGTCCAGTCAATAATATAGTCTGACCGATAAACTTTTTTTTACGCCATTTAGCAATCACTACTGTTGACAAAAACAAAATTATCCCAGTTTTAACAAATACGACAAAAAGAAAGAAATACCAACGTAGTTAAACATACAATCGAATCAAAATGTTTCTATTTTTTTATTACGCGACTCATATTAGAATGGTTTATATCATGTGTTTATTAAATTGTATCCTACTAATAGTGTTTATGTTACATTCGTATAATTTTTATACAAAGAAGCTAAATACAATATACACTAAATAGAATTTTCTGTTACCAAAAGTGAGTATTAACGAGTATTGATATGATTTGATGAGAGATTGACAAAATAAAATTGAAATATTTAAATGGACATGTGTTTTTATCTATTCACGCAATAAAGTTGGATATGACGATACGTATAATATTAAATCACTTTTGGTAACATTTTTATATAAAACTAATGAATCGAAATACACGATCATAAATTTTATCATATATAGAAAACGAAATAAAAAAAAATGAAATTTTATGTAAAGAGACATATGCGTGAGCTAACCTATAAATTTTATTTGTTTAATTACCTAAAGTTATTATTAATGCCACAACAAATGTAAGAATAATTTTTATCGGTAATTCAAATTTTTCATTTGGAGGATTCGTATCTTCATCCATTGTTAAAATAATTTTACTTTTATCTCAATAATTCGTATAGAAACACACGTGTGACAACGATATCACTTATCACCTGTCTCCTCTTCTGTTATAAACTGCCATATTGTTCTATAATCATTTTTATCGACGCTTATGTCGATATTACAGATTTCCAATAACACGGTCGGTAACTAATTACCACGTGAGTTACGTGGTAATTCAATCAATAGCTTACGCATTTGTCCGCCAGGGGAAAATTAAAATTTTTAAATCTTTCTCTTAACAATTTTACGCGCTACAATTAAAAATCGACGAAAATTCATTCTGAATAATTATTCTTAAAACTAATTCATTGTTATACTTATGTTTCACAAAGTAAATCTGTTTACTTTAAACAAAAAAGATGTAAGAGAAACCAAAAACGAGTAAAAAAAAATAACAAAAAAATTAATTAATTGTAATAATAATAAACGAATAAAAAAAAAAAAGAAAAAAGAAAAAGAACGCCATGAAATAAAAGTACGATCCTATTACGATAATCGAGAATTATTTTGTTTTCCTTCTTTTTTTTCATCAATCATTTTTCACGTTCGTTCATAATTCTTTTGTAAAATATATAGCGATCGCTTGTTATATTTCATTCTCGAACACGCGGAGAAAAGTAATAAGTAAGAAAAAGGAAAAGAAGAAACGACGGTCAAAGAGTTTTATACGAGCGAGTTTCACGGCTATTGGGTCGTCGTGGCAAATTTATTGCTTCATCCTTTTTCTCTCCTCCCTCTCCCCCCTCCACCCATCTCTCTCTCTTTCTCTTTCTTTTTTTCTCTTTAGATCAAGATTCGAATCTCTTGGGAAGAATTTCTTGCGGTATAACTACTTGTCAGTCAGTTGCTGTTATGGTCAAGACACTTCAGCAAGTTCTCCTTGCTTATTCGACGTCGTCCCTTGAGACTTTGAAGTAAAAGCATAAGAACGCTTTTACGGTAATACATTGGGCTAGATCATTCAAAGTTTGATCCTCTTTGGTATAAAGGATTAATCTATCAAGGATGTCGAAATTATATTCAATTATTCAATTATTCAATAAATAACACAGAACGTGAACGCGCGGAACGCGAATACATTTATTACAAAATATACAATATTTACGAAATTTATAATTGAAATATATAAATATATGATATTATTCGGAAATATTATTTTTGAATATTTTCGATATTCGAATCATTTGAGTAGTCGCGGACGAAACGGTTCTTCTCTCTTTATGATCACTATTCCCGACAATGGACCATTAACGTAAGGTAGTTTCCAAGGGCCTGTCCATATATTTTTTCGAGCTTTGTCCTGCTACCAACCAACGAACCAATGAACCAACGAACGAACCAACGAACGAACGAACGAACGAACGAACGAACGAATGAAAGAACTGAAGAGAAAGAAAGAAAGAAAGAAAGGAAGAGAAAGAGATATATGGTGGTAAAAAGGGGTACATAAAAAATCAGGACACTCGAGATCTGAGGTTGTTGCTGTTGCTACTACACTACCGTAAAAGACATCGAGCTCATGGCAAAAGAGGAAGAGAAAGAGGAAGAAGAAGAAGAAGAAGAAGAAAAGGAAAGTAGTCGCGCACGCTCGATCGGTATAAAAAATATATACGAAAAAAAGAAAAAAAAAAGGAAACAAAAAGAAAAGGGGTGTGATAAAGTGCAGCGAGAAAAAGAGAATCTCAATGTAGAAAGAGTATGCGAGAAAGAGAGAGAAAGAGAGTAAAAGAGAGACAAAGATAAATATTCTTTCCTTTTCGAGTCGAGTTAACTTCTTACAAAGGACGAACAACTGGAGTAAGAAAGCGTAGGATCGCAACGCAAAAAAGGACCGCCCTACCGATACACCATCTTTCTGTTAACGTTCTTCTCCAAGCGAAGAATCTGCAATTAAATTGCGAAAAAGGAAATGCATACACTCGGGACAATACTGTTTGTTTCTTCGATTATAAACAAATCTTCTGTCTCGAAAAAGTTGTCTGAGTTTTCGTTAAATTAACGTTGTTAATCGTTTCTCATATATATATATATTATTATATATATTATATATTAATTATATATTTATTATATATTATTATATATATTATATATATTATATATTTATTATATATATTTATTATATATATTATTATATATATTATATATTATTATATTATTATATATATTATCTTGTACATATATATATGTGTACAAGATTTATATTCAAATCTGACATAATGAATATTTAAGATGAAATATTTAAGTACGATAAAGTAATGGCTGACAATTAAACCAACTTGGATATCTACCAATCCTATATTTACGTTCTTCCACGCTTTGATACTTTTCAGCATCCCTTTGATCTCGCGAATTCGTGCTCGAACTATGAAAGAAGCAACTTTGTATCATAACACCGTCGTAAAAGTTTCTTTTTTTTATTATTCTTTCTCTTTATATATATATATATATTTATATCATATTTTTGTACTCTTTTTTTCATGGTACATAAATCTTATAAAGGAATGAATACGACCGTTAGAAATATAAAACCGGCTGCTGCTGCTGCTCTCTTTTTCTTTCTTTCTTATTCGAGAGAGAACAAAATGGTCGAAAAGCTATTAAAAATATTTGATTCTTGCTACAAAGTATCACACGATAGATGAAAAGCATTAATCTTTTTTTTTTTTTCAGCTGACATTGATGATGGCGGCCTTAATAAAATCTTACAAATTCGTCGCAGAGAGGGTAGTTTATGGTGTTTGACTAAGTACCAAAGGATCTTTACTTTTCGAGTGTTCCATATCTTTCCTTTTGTTATATTTATGTTTCTAAAGTCGGTCTTTAAATCGCAAGGGTGACGGTTATAAGCATTCGGAATGAATTAAATCGACCTAATTCGATCAAGGATGAAGAAACAAATCGTAATTCATCTTCAACTTATAACCGATAGGTTTAAATAATAAAAGAAAAAAAAAAGAAAACAAACGAATTGAATTTAAATTTAAAAGGAACAACACGCGGTTTGAAATTTCTCGTTAATTTTAAACAATGAAAATAAACGTTTGTAAATATATATTTGAATATAAAATTAATATATTTTACACATGTTAATCTCGATAGAAACTTTAGAAAATATAAATTACAATATTATAATCATCGCACGATATAATGAAAATTACTTACGAAAAAATTCATAAATTTCGTTCGATTAAAATTCGTAGTAAGAAAGTTTTAAGGGTTTTTTTTTCGTTTCTCGGAAGGACAAAAAATATCTGGGAAACTAGTTCAACGTTGGTTTCCATCTAGCGTGAGAAAGATATGTTTTTATATACATATATATATATATATATATATATGTATTTTTTTTTTTTATTTGCCAAGATATTCTTATCCACGGACGTTGGTTCGTAAGGGAACCTACGAAAGTCCGTCTAGCGGGAGGGGTTGGGATCTTGAAAAGCAGTGAACCCTTAAAAAGAACTCCGATCCTTCCTTCTGTGTTGTTGGCTTGGATATCCCCCAATTTTTGGAAATTCTTACGTTACCTACCGACTACTCTTCAATGCGATGAAGAGAGAACTTCATCGGCCAAGAAATGTCACGGGGGTGGTAACGAGGGTGATAAAGTAAAGGCGACAGCCATTGTTAAATTTACAAAGGAAAGGATTCGAAAAACGTTCTCATACCGCCCCAATCCCAACCCCTCCCCTCCTCCTACTCCTCCCCCGCCCACGCCCCATTTCAATTTAACTCAAAAACCCGTGGAATCGTATGACGCAAGCTGATTTGATTTCATTTGGGGTTAACCGGCTATTTGAAAATATTGACGAATTATCCGATGTCAATCGATCCAAATATTGATCGATTATCCCTTTCCAAGAATTTCTCTTATGTCTTTTTCTTCCATTCCTTAAATATAATTATATCTTTTGATAATTTTGTAATAATTATCAACAATCGTCTCTCTCGTTGTTTCCAAATAATTCGAATAATAATATAAACGAATGTGTATATATAAACAAGTATAAAAAGCAGAACAAAAGAGATTCGTCAATTTTGCGTTTCAATTTATATAACGTAAATTGTTATTTTTATATAAAAAAAAAAGAAAAGAAAAAGAAAAAGTATAAAAAATTTTTCAACACCGACAAATATTATACTACAAGTGGGCAAAGGGATAAAAGAAAATTTAGAAAAGCGTAGATTTTTGTTTGTAATATAAAAAAGAAAGTACATAACGGAGGAATGGCGTTTGCTTCTCTCGAAGATCAGAATCATGGAAAGATCAGTTTTTTATATTCTTATGGAGGAGGAGGAGGAGGAGGAGAAGATAGAAACCCGTTTCGCTATCCCTTTCCGCCTCCGCGATTTCCGTGCCACGTATAAACCCCCAATTTTCGCACAAAGGATGAGAGTCTTCTTGAGAAACCTTGTAAAATGGAAGACACAATGAAGCCTTTGTCCGCATTGGACTTACCCCATCCGTCAGATTGAGTCGACCGATTTTTTATTCTTCTTCTTCTTCTCCTCCCTTCCACTTCTTCTTTTTTTTACCCCCAGAGACAGGGGTGGAGAAGGGGGTAAAAGAACGGGAGAAGAAGGTGGATGAGAAGGGTACACGTTTGTGACGATTCCTCCCGAAACGTCCGAAAATTGGTATGGCTATTGTTCGAAGAATACACGTTTTCTATCAACAAAAAAAAAATATAAGAAAAATTCTAAGACCTTATTCCATCTGCTTCTCATGATGATTTTTTCTTTTTTCTTTTTTCTTTTTTTTTTTAAAGAAAGCTATCGTTTTGTATCGATTATTATTTCTATTTTTTAACAAATTCTTTATTATAAATTAACTATAATGAATTATTAACGTAAGAAAGAAAACTAATCGACGATTATTCCGAATACTTTTAATTGAAAATCAGGCATTTTATATTCAATGATTTAATAAAACGTAAAGTAAACAATTATCTAGTCGTTAATTGTTTAAAGATAAATATATAATAAATATTAGTCGAATTAGATCAAATCGAATCATGATTACAAATGGAATAAGTTGATGATATTTCTGAATTATCGTTATCCTTCGAAATTATGATCCAATTTGTACAGGAAACTCCTATTGTGAGTTGAAATTTATTCGAATATTATTAATTATCATAATATTACAACACAAATCTATAAATTGTTATAGTTATTTATAATAATTCAATGAAATTAATAAATTCAATGAAAATAAAAGTGAAATTAGGCCGATGTTTCGAGTATACCTGTTATTAGGGTGAACCAACAAAAGTTCGTGCATTTTTTAAATTAACATTTCCAAAATTAAATTTCTATAAAAAGAACAATCAAATTATGCAGTTTATCAAATAATTTATAACACAATAAACGTAAACACGAACTTTTATTTCACCCTAATTTCATCCAGAAAAATTATGATCCAATTTGTGCAGGAATTCTTTTGAGACACAATCTTTTCCTGCCAATTTTCGTAAGTTGGAAAGTTTATTAAAATGTTAGCAGAAAGAAAAAAAAGATAAAAAGAGGGACAGACAGAAAGAGAGAAAGAAAGAGATAGAAAAAGAAAAAGAGAATTAATAGAAGGGAATAACAGATCACAGACAGGAAATCGCGATAGTCGGCGAGTTTGAGATTTACACGAGAAGAGCAGCCAACTTTATAACATTTGACGAACCGGAAATGCAATATGGTTGGCAGGCAAGCAAGCAAGCAAGCAAGGCAAAGCAAGGAAGGAAGGAAGGCAAGCAAGCAAGCAAGCAAGCAGGCACGTGGGCAGTCTTAATACACGTATGTATACATATACACACGTGTATACACACGTGTAAACACACGTGGGGGTCTGTCGTATATATGATAGTCTTCTTAAAGTAATCCTAAGCGTAAAAGCGGCGGCCGATGTTTCGCTTATCTCTTGTGAAATGAATAAAAGATGCTTTCTGCCCCCGTACGTACGTACCATCATTGCTTCTAACTCATTAAAACCTGTTCACTACCTTTCACTCGATGAGTGTTTTTCAGTGACTTCAACGACTGCTACGACTGGACAAATCGTATCGAGAATAAAAGTGCTAATTTAAGTTTATCAATGTAAGTTTCCTCACCATAAGTTTGAAAAGTATTGATATATCATAAGCTTGTATAAATTCTTACATTAGTGTGGGTTTTGGGTTTTCATATTTGGTGTTTAACTGAATAAACTGAATAAACGACTGGTACAGATAAATCGTATCGAGAATAACAGTGCTAATTTAAGTTTATCAATGTAAGTTTCCCTACCATAAGTTTGAAAAGTATTGATATATTATAAGCTTATACAAATTCTTGCATTAGTGTGGGTTGTGGGTTTTAATATTTGGTGTTTAACTGAATAAACTGAATAAATGACTGGTACAGACAAATCGTATCGAGAATAAAAGTGCTCATTTAAGTTTATCAATGTAAGTTTCCCTACTATAAGTTTGAAAAGTATTGATATATCATAAGCTTGTATAAATTCTTACATTAGTGTGGGTTTTGGGTTTTAATATCTGGTGTTTAACTGAATAAACTGAATAAACTACTGGTACAGACAAATCGTATCGAGAATAAAAGTGCTAATTTAAGTTTATTAATGTAAGTTTTCCTACCATAAGTTTGAAAAGTATTGATATATCATAAGCTTGTATAAATTCTTACATTAGTGTGGGTTTTGGGTTTTAATATTTGGTGTTTAACTGAATAAATTGGTAATAAAGAGTATTTGGTGTTAATTATAATTAATTAAATATTACATAAATTGTAGTGTTAATTTTCAAATATTAAATTAAACTGTTAATAAATTATGTTAAGAATGTAACAAGTGTTAATAATTTGAATAATGGTTAGTTAACTAAAATTATGAATTTAAAAGTGTATTTATATAGAAGAAAATTGACAGCTTATGATTAGTTGTTTATCGGTCGAATTCTAAATTAATACTAAACAAACTGTGTGTTTTGTCTGTCAAAAGTTAATCGATTTAACCGATCTTGTTGACGTTACTCCCCACCTTCGAATTTCAAGGATTTAAACTATAATCAAAGCTTATCGATTTTTAAATGATTTCTTAATAACTGTATATTTTCTTTTTTTTTAAATATTAAAATACTATTCTCTTTAGAATATATAAATGATTTAATAATTAATTAAAAACTCACGTGTGTGTGTGTGTGTGTGTGTGTGTGTGTGAGTTTAACGTATATAGAAAAAATTCAAATAAATTATATATTTAACGAGAAAGATGAAATATATTGATGTATAATCAAACAAACTGATAAACTGATGCTGATAAGAATAAAATAGTTGTTTGTTGTATGATAAAAAAAAGAAAAAAGATGTCGAGGTAAAAGATGTCGGGGGTTTCTCATTTTAAAATAGTATTTTAATCAAAGTCTTTACTACTACTACTACTATGTCATCTTGTTACTGGTTTTAATGTTGGAATAATCTCTGTTTCTGTAAGAAAGAACACCAACGAAGATGACAAGGATGACACCAGCAGCATCACGATGACGATAATCCAGAACGGGAAGTTCTTACGTTCCTGTTTTGTCTGTCAAGAAAACGAGAGAGAAAGAGAAAGAGAAAGAGAGAAAGAGAGAGAAAGAAAGAAAAAGTAAAGTTTCTCGTCAAAGAGTTTCATTCATCCACGCGGCAAACTTCACTCGTGCGAACACGTGTGTCCCGACATTGTAAACGAGGATTTATGCTCTTTCGGCGACGTTTCAAGGCTCTCATTCTCTCTCTCTCACTCTCTCTTTCTCTTTCTTCCTTTCTCACTCTTTTTAAGTTTCTTCTTCCCTGGTTCTACGCTTTATTACTTTTTCATCGGGAGTCTCACGTAATTACGTGAACGTCGCGAGCTAACGAAACTTAGAAATTTACGGCACGCTATGATTTATATTTAAGAAAATTGGAAACAGACCACTTTTATTTCGTATTAATAGTTTCTTTTTTACAAGTCATTCGTTACGCTTTTTTTTTGTTTACTTTTATAATAATTAACAAATCAGATCGTCTTGAGTTACGATGTGTGACCAGTTATGCATTCATTTTATTCGTAATACCCCCCTCCCCCCCTCCCTTATATCATTTTTGTATTACAATATATTTATATATTAAATTTTACATTATTTAACTTTTTTTTTAATTACAAGATATACCAAAAAAATATTCGATATTCTCAAGTGAAATGGTAAACAATTTTATTATTAAAAATATAATTTGAAAAAATATATAATTAAGAATATGGTCAAATTAATTCTTGAATTATAGTCATCATGGTGTCCGAAGATACCAATCATTGATTATTATTATTATTAAGATACTATAATATTAATTTTCTTCTTTATATCATCTTTATACTACAATATATTTATATATTAAATTTTACATTATCTAACTTTTTTTTAATTACAAAATATACCCAAAAAAAATATCTCTAGTGAAATGGTACACAATTTTATTATTAAAAATATAATTTGAAAAGATATATAATTAAGAATATGGTCACAAATTAATTGTTGAATTATAGTCATCATAGTGTCACGAAGATACCGAGTATATAAATCGAAAATAAATGTTATTTCAGCATGATCACTTTAGGCTTGTCTTCGTCATCAACGTTAGCGTAACTCGATCGTTATCGTCAGAGTGAAGCGTATGAAACAAATCTTTCGATATATTTTTCTTCCTTTTCTCTTTTTCCTCCTTCTTATTCTTCCTTCTTCTTCTTCCTTTTCTACCATCATAAGAAATTTATCGCTACTCGAGAGATCGTAACATGTTAGCAGGGAGAAACGATTCGAATTAAAGGTCGATGTTGCGTGGGTGGATTACTAAACGGAGATTGTGAGTGGAAAGAGAAGGAGATAGAAATAGGAAGAACAAAAAATAGAAATAAAAAAATAAAAAGATAGAGAAAGAGAAAGAGAAAGAGATATTGAGTGAGTGAGAGAGAGAGAGAGAGAGAGAAAGAGAAATTGAAAATACAAGAAGAGACAAACACGGTGATAAGTAGCTTCTGTATTTTATCCTTGACGAATAAAATGGTTTTCTCTTGAACCATTTATGGTTTTCTCTAATATCGTTTATGGTTTGAAAAAAAAGAAAAAAAGAAACCCACAGTCAATCCGAAACGTTTCTTTTAGATAATCTTATATACGAGTGTTATCTTCGATATCTGATTCATCGAATAGATTCGATGTTGACTTTATATATAAGTTCATTTGGATTGAACTATCTTATGTTGCAATAGAAATCGTATATAAGTTTAAATAAGTATATATATAGAGATGTAAGTTACGTAGGCGTTAGATATCGTCGTATCGAATAGTCGAGACCGTTTATTTCACGTGTGTATTTGCTTTCTAGGCATACAAGAACATTAAGGTACTCGTTTAATCAATTTATTTATTTTCTAACGTTATTTCGAATTCTATAGAAATGTTAGTTTCGATTGGTTTCAATTGTAAATTTTGTTATAATTTATATGAGTTATTTCTAAATTGTAATCATTAATTTATACTTTAATATTTTTCTATGGTATATTAAAATAATAATATAAAAAATAATATAAAAATATAATAAAAATTGAATATGATATTTAAATATTACTATAATAATAATTATTATTATATTGTTCATTGTATTATGATATTAAATTATTGCTTGATATTTAAATGGTATTAAAAAAACATATGTACAAATATTATTTATAATATTACTATTATTGAATATTATAATTAGATTGAACAGTGTATTACTCATTACAATATTATTATAATATATATATATATATATATATATTACTGGTTATTGTATAAACATTATTTTCATTTTCAATTACACAAACTTACATTAATATAATATGTCTAATATAAAAATTCAATAATATTATATTATATATTATATTTTATATTACCTTATATTATTTATTGTATAAATTAATCGTGCAAATTGTTTTTTAAATATTTTTCATTGAAAGAAAATAAAAATAAAAACCACAGTAATTATTTTTCGAACAACTTAATAATATAATACTATCATTATATTAATATAATAACGTTATTATTATCCTATAAAATAATCAATCCACACAAATGATTAAAAACTATAATATATCAATTATATTTCTAAATTAAAAGTATATATATAAACATTTTATTTTTCCTTCAATTTTGTGTGCGTGTGTGTGTGTGTGTATGGATACAATCATCAAAGAATAAGCTTGTTTGGTTTTGTAAGGTTTCCCAACAAATAGCAGGTGATATTTTATCGATAGCTCTTGAGAAGCAACAGACGAAAAAGAAGAAGAAAAAGAAGAAGAAGAAGAAGAAGAAGTAGAAGGTTTCGTTCAAAAAGAAATGTGGTTAAAGAAAGCTAGACGTTATTCACCTCCGTCAAACACATATCGAATCGCGAGATACGACGATGAGGATCTATTGTTGTC
Organism: Polistes fuscatus; assembly: GCF_010416935.1. Classification (NCBI taxonomy): domain Eukaryota; kingdom Metazoa; phylum Arthropoda; class Insecta; order Hymenoptera; family Vespidae; genus Polistes; species Polistes fuscatus. Next base: position 1,730,125 of record NW_025113042.1, on the reverse strand, counting down.
AGATCTTTCAGAGTTGTCTATCTCACTCCCCCTTCCACCCACTTATGTTACTCTCATACTTCTTCTTCTTCTTCTCTCTTAAGGTACTCGAAGAAAAAAAGAAAGAATAAAAAAAAAGGGTGAACCTGATCTCGATGATCATCCTTCGTTAAGTGGATTCTTCCAAGAGATGGTTGCTTTATTTCTCTTTCATTTATTTTCTTTTATTTTATTTTATTTTATTTTATTGTATTTTATTTTTCCTATTATTTTTTTCTTTCTTTCATCTTGAACAACACGGAAATGTTTATTATCCATCAAAAAGTGATATTAAAGTATTACGAAAAGTTTCTTTTGTTCTCTTGTTCGTGTCATGCAACGAGAAGATTATTACAGAAGACAATTTATAGGATCTACTATAATATTTCTATACATGCGTATCTATTTATCTATGTACGAATGTGTATGTGAAAACTTTCAAATTAATGAACAGAGAAACGATGGAAGCAGATGTCGAGATGGCAATTAGGGTTAAAGCCTACGCCTTTCCTATCCTTTATTTTCTATGCTTTTTAATATTTCCTTTTTATTTTTTATTTCTAACGCGACAGTTATTTAGAAACTTTCAAACCAGACACTCTCGTGTCTTTGGTCTTTAATTCTTTCAGATAATTATCACTATTTCTATGCTGGTACGCGTTAATTTGACTTATTTACGATTTTATTGCCATATATATATATATGTTTAGAAAAAGTTAAATAATTTTTGTTAAAAACATATAAATTGATTCTTAATAAAATTATGAAATGTATAATAATACTAATTCCTTTAACATATCAGGCATAGAACAGGATACTCATTATTCTGCTTCCTAATAATTTAAATTCAATGTATATATGTTTAGAAAAACTTAAATAATTTTTGTTAAAAACATATAAATTGATTTTTAATAGAATTATGAAATGTATAATAATACTAATTCCTTTAACATATCAAGCATAGAACAGAATACTCATTTTTCTACGTTTCCTAACGATTCATCAAATTCAATGCATTGAATTGCCAATCTAATTTTTAACCAATCAACACGAATCAATTTATCAATGAAAATTATTATCAACAACTTCATAGTCTGACATAATTACTTCAAACTAAACTTATCGTTTAAAGAGTAACCTTCGAAATGTTTCTTCGAGGATAGGTGAAAGAAGAAGTAGTAGTAGAAGAAGAAGAAGAAGAAGAAAAAAGAAAAAAGAAAAAAAAAAGGATCGATTTTATTTATCTCGATTCATGAGTCAGTGGATGATCGTCAGTTGCTATTCATCAGTCGATTGGTAAAAAGTTTCTCGCCGGCTTTCAAGCCTTTAATCGTCTATTCCATAATGAAATTCCACGATGACGTTTCGTGTAGGAAATGAGCTACGTGATCGTCATACACGTTCACGATCAAACCAGCTAAGATGTCGATCGTCCTTTCGAGGCTGTTGCTGTCCTATTGTAAAGCCGCCAAGACTTTACAAGTGGTGGGAATAAGATTCGTGATGGAATTCATCCTGACTCTTTCATTGTTTCTATCATTTATCTCTAACAAGAGAAAGAGACAGAAAGAAAGAAAGAGAGAGAGAGAGAGAATACGATGATGGGATCTGCACAATCCTTTCTTTCATCTTTCATTCAAATTAATAATTATTATACCAGTATACGTGGGTGTCTTCAAAAGTTTCGAGTTTAACACTAAACTTATCGACGTTTTATGTATCCCTAATAAAAAAATTAAAAAAAACAATAAAACAGAAAATTTGGATATTGAGATGCATTTCTAAAATTAAAGAAAACAAAAAAATATATTTGCACGTATCTATGCAATTGTATATACTATCATTGATTAGTATGATTTTTATGGAACTATGTGGTGAACTTCTTTCTAAAACCATAAAAAAAAATAAGAGATTATGGTATGGATCTTTGTGAAATTATAGAAAAATATAAGATAATATAATTCTAATTACAGATATTCTTATCTAATTTCTAAGATAATGATTTATTTTGTTATCTAAGATAATGATTGCGTGAACCTGTAAATCAAATGAGATTTGATTAGATTGTAAGATTTGATATTAAAATTATTATTTAATTACGAATAATAAATTTTTACACGGAGCGGAATTAGTTGCGATTGAAATGATAATCGAAATAATTATTAAATGTAATCTTGAATTTTTCTATTATTTTTTCTATTCTTCTATTCTATTTTTTATTCTAAAGATTGATTTTTATATTTTATTCCTTAATATTTAAATGATTAATAAGTATATGCGTGTGTGTGTATGTGTGTGTACGTATATATGTTTATATTAATTTTTCGATTGAAATAATAATCGAAGTAATTATTAAATGTAATCTTGAATTTTTCTATTATTTTTTTTTTTTTTTGATTAGCTAATTAAAATAGATATATTATCAATTAAATATATATCTAATACAAAATGAATTATTAATTTATATCGTATCGTTTGTGTCGATAGATATTTTCAAGTCATTCATTATAAATAAACGAATCATATTTCTACTTGATTGATTCTAAATTGGTTCGTTCGATTAGTAGTAGGTAAAAAAAGGTTCGAAGGAATGTTCTGATCCTTGTCCTATTATCTTTGACGTATGATTTTCATCGTGATTCAAAAGTTTTCGATCACACATGCACAATCACACACGTACACACACGTACGCACGCATACAAATATAATTTAAATATATTTGATAGTAATCAATATTCATTGTTGTTTTTACGAGACAATCGAGTATAAAATATTAAAGTTTAAAATTGCAAAAAAATATGAAAAAAAAAGAATTAAAAAAAAATATATTCGAGAGATAATTTATGGTTGAGGTGGACATCTTTCTTTCGCGTTCCTATATCATTCCTCTTCTGAATCCTGGTAAGAGAAGGACTCAGAAGATGGTAAAAGAAAACGCAGGCACGTCGAAGAAGTCCGCGGATGCGAAGTGAAGCATAAAGCATCCACGAAACGATCGTAAACCATGTGATATCATCTTCCTGGCTGACCAACAGTTGGGGGCTTTTGTCTTCTTGTGAGTTGTGTCTTTGCATTGTCTTTCCTTTGGTTCTTTATGGGACCCCAAATCATCCGAAGTGTACGCCAATACCGTTTAAACGATTGCCAAGTAAAATTCTTTCTAAACGTTTTGATCGAGTTTTCATCAAATAATATCTCCATTGAGATCTCATTTCAATTTCAATCTTTTACAGATAAATATATTCGATATTTAATATATTAAATATATTTGTATATCATTTCGATCGATACATTTTTCATCTGCACGAATATTATTATAAAATATTATCAATATTTTTTATGGGAAATTTAATTAAATCCTCCTTTGATGGTAAGTATAAAGTATATAAAAAGTCAGAATTATGTTTTTCCTTTTTTCTAAATAAGTATTTGTAAATAAATGATATTTAACCCTTTGATTGACGCATATACGCGTTCGTCAATATTAATGTAAAGTAATGTAATGTTAATTTGCGTATTAATTATTTTTATGAGTTTCGTAACATGAAAATTATATAAGAAAAAAAAAGAATAACTTTAATTATTAAATATAAATCTATTATTAAATCTGGTTAATAATATTAATCAACGGAATCAGTTGCAATAAACTATTCCGTTCCTACAAAACATTTCAGTTAAAAGTATTCAGCATTAAAAGGTTTAAAATGTAATACAAAATTAATAATAATATTATTCGTCTATTCGAACTTAAAAAAAAAAATTAAACAATTTGTAACTTAAAATTCTTCCCTTTTTCGATTATTACAAAATATTAAAATAAAAGAAACGATTAGAAATTTATGAAAAAAGACAATTGTCAAGAAAAAATATAGATGCCTCCAGGCCCCACCCACCCCAGGTCGATTTTTCTTATCGTCTTGAGACCATCGAATGAAATTCACATTTCACGTGAGAAATTATGCGTTCTTTGAAATAAACGAAGGAAGAGGAAGGAAGAATAGGAAGAAAGAAGGAGGAAGAAGAAGAGGTGGAGTAGTTTCGATCGGTGGTACATTTGAAAGTTAAATTTCACCGTTCGGGATTGGAATTTCTTTTGAGGACGGTAAAGAAAAGGTACACACGCTTTTATTCAAGATCTGCGGCAAAACTGAACAAACCAACATCGTCAGGATCAGCATCAGCATCAACATCGGCAAGAACATCACCAGAACCATCAACAGAACCACCACCAACCACTCACTGTTCGTGCAACCTCTTCTTCTTCGTTGTTTTCGTCGTTGTCCTACGGATTTCCATCAATCCGTCTTGACATGCAAATAATTCCTGGAAAAAATCCTCCCCCATTCCTACGTTTCAGGATGCTCTACAATTAATCACGTAACCGTGGCTACCGAAGTAACAATTTGTTATACCTGACAAGGCCCTTCGTTTTAAGAAAAAGAAAAGAATCGGAGAAAAGGGGAGGATAATATAGGGGGAGGGGTGGGTGAAACAAATGTACGATTGAATATTTCTAAATTTGAATTTTCATAAATAATAATAATAATTTGATCGTTTTCAATATGATCGATAAAAGTGTAACTTATCAAAGGATTTTATTTTCTTCATAAATAAATAAATAAATAAATAAAATAATGTAATATAAGTTAAAATAAAAAGAAATTGTTCATTGGAATCGCGAGGAACATTATATCCGCGTGTAAGAAATCAAATTCAATAGAAGATACATTTGAAACTGTACAATTGTATGCAACGGATAAAAGTATTCAGCATAAGTCAGAGAATACGAAGTAAAACGATTGATTATAAAAGAAAAAACTAATTACTCTTATATTTCTTTTTTCTCATTCATTTAATACCTTAATGATCAATCTATATAACTAAACGTTAATTTTATTTATAAATAAATACACGAAATTTCTTAAGTAACAATACATAAGCGTTACACGTATCAACCTAATTTGTATGCACGGTCGTATGATTAATAAAAGGAAGAGGTTGTTGTAAGGGTAATATGGAACAGAAGGTAGATAGGAGAGCACACTTTCTAGTTCGTGATTAGATTACACGTGGCGATTGGTTGCACCTACACACAACCATGATCTCGCTTATATATTCGTTTCTTTTCTCTTTCTTTTTCTTTCACCAAGAATTGATACGAAAAACAGAACAAAAAAGAAAAAAAAGAAAAGAACAAAAATATCTTTTCGAAGAGAACGCGACGCGATGCATATACAATTGTATTAGTATAAGTGTATTTTCTAACTGATCATGAGTGAGATAGTATACACATTGACCCGGACACGGTTACTGTGAGTTTGTGCTGCTATTTACCGTGTAACATGGTTCCTTGTGCATCATGCCTACTTGGAATCGAATGCACCACTCGTGCTTCTCTGCTCCTGCTGCTGCTGCTGCTGTTGGGTGCAGTTGTTGGGTGCTGTTGCTGTTCCAGGTTGGAAGATAAAAAAAGAAAAAAGAAAGGAAAAGAAAAAAGAAATCATTCGGTTCAGTGTGTAAAGTATATAAGCTTGAATATACCAGGAGGTATCGTGTATTGGAGACTTCTTGACTGTGTACGAATCTTTGGTTTATATACGAGAAAGATAGAAAGAGAAAGTGAGAGAGAAGATATAAGAGATTTGCAAGGAAGAGATAAGTATGTACGAAAGAAGAATGAAAACCGAGGATATAGTCACGTTTCTTCCCTCTTACATTTTATCCTTCATCGTTTTCATACTGATGATACCAATACAACAACTTGTTATGGATAGGATTAGTTTTTTTTCTTTTTTACGTTACAATTTTTTTCCATACATTGTTTCATAACAGAAGAGTTAAGGAATTGTTTTTTTTATTGTTATTAATATTGTTAGGTATATTTATAAGATCAAACTATCTAACGTAGTATTAAGTATTATAACAAATGGATAAAACGATACGATATAATTATATATGAAAATAAACTTGTTAATTATTAACGTCAGATATTTGCATCATATTGAAAAAAAAAAAAAAAGAAAACAGATAATTATTCGTTTACAACATGACGCATTTATAACTGTACGACGTTTATAGAAAAACATATACATTCTTCTTTTTGTATAAGTGACGCATACGATATAAAAACAATTAGCAAATTAACATAACAGTATTCATCATACATAATAATCGTGATACGAATGAACGAGAATTACGTAAGACGTTTGAACGATAAGCAATTAATTAATCAACCAGTAAAGAAAAAACACGGAAGCTATTATAATTTCCTAGTCGTCAAAAAGACACCTCAAGGATTCAATCAATCCCATTAATCAAAACTCTAATCAATAATATAATAATAATAATAATAATTTAAGTATTGATTCAAACCCAACGAACCAGCACACTACAGGGTGTTTATATATCATGAATACGTATCAATTGTGATTTCGATCAAGATAAATATCTATATATATATATTCATATACGCAGTCACGTTTAGAAATAGATAGAAGAAATAGAGAAAAGAAATGAAAAATCTTCTTGTGGATAAGCACATATCGACGTTTTAACTTGACGCATGCTGTGAACCTATGCCTCGAGGGATGAAGATAAATATTTCTACTGACGAGTCAAAACTCATGCTAACCGCAATCAGACGTCTATTACTTCACTACGATTTCGTTTCTAACTCTAACTCTCTGACTATTCTTCCTTACATGCATACACACACACGCACATACATGTATAACTAGACCTTTGGTTTCATACTAGAATTCAAGAGACGTTCACGAATCGTGGACCAGGTAGATTCCCATTCAAATGTAAATCAATGTCACCAGTATGCTACACAGTACACCCTAAGCTATACTTGGGTTCAACAACGATCGATTCCTTCCATCTCTCTCTCTCTGTTTTTTTTTATCTTCTACCCTTCCCCCAGTTTTTTTTCTCTCTCTCAGCGCGTGAAACCAGAGTGGAATTCTTGTGCGGTCGCTGATATAAAAGGGAGAAACGAATCGGTGATCCACGTGGCACATCGAAACGTGCTCTCCTCTCTTCCGCGTGCCAAGTTAAATTCCTTTTCGTTTCTTTTACCTTCCTGTCATTTTTCTTATAATCATTTTGTATTTATCAACTACCAATCTTCACCGATTGTCTGCGAATCTTTTTATTTACGTTCGAAGAAATGTATACGTTATTACCACGTATGCGCGTTTAAATGTATTTTATTACAGATATTTTATTTATGAACACGCGAGAATTGAATTTTTTTTCTTTTCATTATCTGCTGCACATCTTTTTTATATATTGGAATAAATTTATACCGTATTTATGTATGTATGTGTTTTTAAACGTGCTCGATGATACATATTTTATTTATGAACGTGTGAGAATTTAATAATAGATAGAAATAAATGTTTCCCAACGATTTACTGATTTACCATTATTTGTTATAGTTTCAAATAATAAATTATTCGTCTGTTTAATATTATATCGAATTATTGGAATAATAAGTGGTAAAACCTTTTTTTCAAACATTTCAAAACAGTGTCGTATCAAATCTAACTTTCTATTCGCATATAATAGACCACCCATCCAAGTATGTTTTATTTTTCTATGAAATTTATTTAGTATATACGATTGTATTAGTTTACCTTGTTTATTTAATAATAATATAAAAATTGAACTTATATTCGAAGAAATATTTTCCGACACAAATAATCTCGGAGTCATTTTATGTTTTCGTTTTTCCAATAGCATTAGTTATCGTTGTCCATTAAAACGTTGATGCGAAAATTCAAACCGCCGATTCGAATGGGATAAAATGATGAAAAGAAAATGATCATAAAAAAAATAAAAGGATGCTACCTTAGGTTAGGTTACTTCCCACGGCTCTCGTATAATATTGATAGATGAGTCGTTTGCCTTCTTCTTATACAACCGGCCACGCAACTTTCTAACGTTCAAATTTATCAAAATCACTTGGATGTGAGCTCGACGCAGCATGACGTTACGCGTCTCAACGGCACTTTGCTCGATCCGTCATTAACGAATTTGCATATGCCAATCAGTCTCACTCAGCAATGTAACAGAGAGAAAGAAAGAAACAGAAGGGTCTGCCCTTTTCGAATAAGGGAACCAAATTGAAGTGGAACCCAAATTTTTGCATATTTCCCGTACCTTTTTTTAAATTCCGAGTCCTGAAAAATTGACGAAAATCACTCGATTACAGAAAATGAATTGATACTTCGTAATAATCAACCTTTCGTAGAAAATTTGTCCTACGTTTATTTCGACATGGTTTTTCTGTTTTTTCTTTTTTTTTTTCTTCTATAATGCGGATCGATAAGTATCGCATTGGGGATACAAGTTTTCGATTTAATATCATCGAAAATTGCTAAAGTTTCTTGCGCGTTTCTCGCTCCCATGTAATCGGGATTTCACGTTGAACGTTAATACAGGGCACGAGACAAGGATGAAATTCGAATGAGAAAGAAAAAGAGAGAGAAAGAAATATCCGAGTAGAAGTTTTATCGAGAACTCGTGCGGATACAGTCGATTTGAGGAAGGAAGAAAGGAAAGAAAGAAAATGTTAAACCGAAAGTGCTCGTTCATATCCGTTCATATAACAAAGTACCCTTCAACTTGATTCGTGAACATACTTTTCTAACGATTCGTCTCTCTCCCTTGACCCTAAATTATCTTCCTATTAAACTTAATCATACATTTTCTATACCATAAAATAATAAAACCGATCTAAATGATTGAATAAAATAAGATTCACCCCGTGAAAAATTCATAGAATTTCGTAGTGTTCCCAATGACCAACCAGACTCCCACCACCATCACTCGATCCTATTTTATCGATATAATCAAATTTATTGAGATATTTTTCTAAATAAAAAACAAACGACGAAGAGAATGACGATTAAGAAGTTGATTATTTTTCATAGGGAATAAATAAAATACGTGTCAGGTATGGGATTGAATGGTTGACATGATTGTAATTTAATCGTAAACTGATATGACAATAGGAGCAATTGACGAGTGTATCCGTTGCTTATTCTCAGTTTGTTGCTTATCCCTCTCTCTCTCTCTTTCTCTCACAAACACACTTTCCCCTTCTTTTATACAAGTGTATGCGTCTCCGAGACGGTTTATAAATATTTACACGATTTCATTCATTCGTGCCGCGTCGAGAAGAACGACAACGTGTGAATGTACCGATGATGCGTTTGGTTCTTCTCCTGAGAAAAAAAAAGAGAAAAGAAAAAAGAAGGAAAAAAAGTAAGAGAGAGAGAGAGAGAGAGAGAGAGAGTGAGACCCACGCGACGGGAAGTAATGTCGCTATGCGTTTACGATGTATATACACCATAAGCTATGAGTTTCGTGTGTCACGAAGAAAACCAGGAGAATCAACTGATTCATATTCCCGCCACGAGAAGCAGCGAAATACCCTCCCTTTTCCCCCCTTTTCACTCTTTTCCTCCCCCTTTTCCCCTTCCCCATTATCATCCACCTCGTCCACCTCCTCCACCTTCACCTCTTTCTGTTGCTTTCTGTTACTGACAGCGATAAACGACATGTCTTTTATATCCCTATACTTTCTCTTACTCACACAAACACACACATACCTTTCTTTATTTTTCCTTACTTCCTTTCTTTTTCATCCCCTTTTACTTTAATACCGTTGTCAGAGTTTTGTTATTCGATAGGAAAAGATGTTTGATGCGAGTTACATTGAGATGCATTTGAATGATGATTCACTGTGATAGAATATTGGGTATTTGAAATAAATCATAATCGTTATTAAAATTTGTATTATAACATTCATATGAATGTTTGTTTCATCGTTGATTAGAATTATTTTGACTCGTGATTTCAAATTTTCCGTAATTAAAATTTTTATTGGAAATTTCTAAATTTGAATATGTGGGGCTTTTCAGAGGAAGTTCGTGTTGATTTATTATTATATATTTATTTTGATAAATATATTATATAGATAAAATATCTCAATTCAATTATTTCATTAAAAAAATAATATAGTAGTGATAATAATATTTATTGCAAAACAAATCTGACGGTCAAGTGAACGGACTTGAATTTACAGTATTCATTTAAATACTTTTATCAATCATACAACATCATCGTTATCATAATTAAACATATTAAAAAATATATTTGCAAATATTTATTTAATTTCTAATTCAACGCAAATTTCGTTTGTGCACAGTCTATTGTTATTAAAATAATCTATGATAAAAAAAGATTTAATTTAAAAATATATTACCCATGGATTCAACGTTGCATGCAATATCTTTCCTTGACTTCCATAGTTATCTCAAAAAATAATATAATAAATGTAGTTACGAGCAATGGGAATTCGTGAAGCGTAGGACGTGGAGGTATCGTAAAAACCAAGACCGGGCCAAGTCTTATTTGAGCAAAAGTGAACCAACCCCCCGTGGTGGGTGACCTCCGGTGCAACGGAGGCAGTAAATCCCTCCTGGTCATGGAGGTGGAGAACGCGTGATTCGTAAATTATGTACTTTACTTGGTGCAGAAAGGATCGCGTTTGAGTTCAAAGGTCGAGGAGAAATAACGACGGTTGGCGTACACCCTGAGAAAGAAAGAAAAAGATAGAAAGAAAGAGAGAGAGAGAGGGAGAGAGAGAGATGATCTATCCCATAATATTTCAGGGCAACCCATGGTTCTCATAAGATCATTCAAAGAACTTCTATAAGTATCTCAAACGAGTAATCCGTACGACTACCTGTCTTTTAGATCACCAAGAACATCGACTTAATTATCTTTCAATTGAGATATATCTTTCTAGAGATAATTATTTTATCTTTTAATATTATGTATATCATATATACTATATGCAGGTTGTGTTTGAGGTTTTTTCGACTTAACGAAACGTCAGCATATTTTATGCACGAAAATAAGAACAAGAAAAAAGTTATATAAACATAGGTCATTTAAAGTTTACGAACAAATTAAATATATAATAAAATAAATCAAATAATGTATATATTATTACAGAGTATATAATATAAACAATATATATATATAGGAGGGGTATATTCTATGCACGAAAATAAGAAAAAAGAAAAAAGTTATATAAACATAGGTCATTTAAAGTTTACGAAAAAACTAATATATAATATATTATAATAAAATAAATCAAATGATCGAAATTAAAAAAAAATAAATGAAATATAATGTATATGATTACTGAGATAAGATAAAGATAAGATAAAAACAGAGATATAAAATAAAATAAAAAAACGTAATATGCGATAGAAAATAAGGATAGGTTAAAGAGTTCTAAGTATATATCAGGTATATAAATTCCATGTAGCTAGCTTCCGGTTTAGGAAGAGTACAGAGAGACCGTTCGGTGTAATCAACATGAAGGATCTTTTAAGAGAAAGAGAAATAGAAATAAAGAGAGAGAAAGAGGATCACGTATATGTGCAAGGAAAACGCAAAGGGTATACCTTAGGAGTACGTAGGTTTGCCTGGAAAGGGGGTTGAGTTCTCCCAAAGGGCCCGTTCCGGGTCTTTGCTGAAGCAACGAAGAAGAAGAAGAAAAAGAAGAAAAAGAAGAGGTGGAAGAAGAGCTGGGAGAAGAGGTGGAACTAGAGGTTTGAGGAGAAGAGGTGCGGAGGGGGGAGGGAAAGGAAGGAGGTGACTTTAACCGGCAGGTGGCCTCGTCTCACGGATGCACCTCGTCGGCACGGGATGAGAATCTCGACGGACACGCGCGCGCCACGAGATGGAAACGTAGATTACTCTGGACCCCATCCTCTACTTTCCTCCTCCTCCTCCTCCTCCTCCTCTTCTTCTTCTTATTCTTCTTTCTTACCATCTTCGTCGAAAGTTTCGTGTATTTCCTTCCACTAGACTTCCATTTTTGTTGTTGTTGTTCTTCTTCTTCTTTACCTTTTTCCGTTTCTTCTTCTTCTTTATCTTTTGCCATCTACGTCTAAAGTTTTGTTTATTTCTTCTTCATTTTGCCTGCCCTTATTTTTTATTTATTTTACTTTCGCCCACGTTTTTGCAACCATCGATTTCTCATGTGTCTTCTCAAATTGCTCGTTATATTATTTCAAATCGAATAATTAACATTTTGTCGAGATATATTACGACGTACCCCATGCATGTGTCTTTATAGAAATATTGAAAATATTGAAAAACGAAGAAAATAGGGAAAAACAAAATTAAATTAGATATTTTACTTGTCTAGAGAATGAATTGAAAAAAATAATAATGAAGAATAATAATGTATGAACAAATGTATGACAAATGTATGAACGATTAGTCAAATAAAGTAACAAACGAATAATAGTACAAATGTTGAATGTATAATAGAATAAATGAATGAATGAACGATTAACAGTATTAATGTATGAACGAATATTAATAAATATTTAATAAAACGAACGAATGAATGTGAAAAATAACGAAATAGAGCCACCATAGAACTTGTTCAAATTTAACGCGACCGTTTTTGTTCTACTCTACTTGTCTTCATTTAAACAACAAAATATTCTTTTCATTTTTGTTCGTTCTCTCTTTTTATACAAACCGTGTAAAATTTTCACGACACGCACGAAAAGAGTGGACAACTCGTCGTTCATTTGAGATTCGTCTGGAACAACCCGGTCGTGTATTATTCTCGTGCTCGAAATCCAGTTCCCCGTGCTGAAGGCGTCGCACATGAGTTTACCCCGATCGTATATCCAAAAGACTCGAAATGTTGGACCGTGCCAGAGAGAGAGATAATGGGCGCGTGCGAACGTTCGGGCCTGTATCGTTACCGATACCGCGTAACCATAATTTCGCGAGCGTAAATCACGACAGGTGTCTACGTCTTTAGAACCCTGTAATTCAAGCCGGGTGGTGTCTCGCGACTCTTTGTCCCTTTTTTTCTTTATCCTTTTTTACCTTTCTTCTTCCCTTTCTCCTATCTCTCTCTCTCTCTCTCTCTCTTCATTCTCTTTTCTTCATAAAAACTTCAAAAAATTAATAAATAATTATAAATATATATATAAATATATTTTTAATATATTTATGTGAAACACAAATAATGGCAGTGTATATTTATATCATTCCACATACAAATGAATTTAAACAAAAATATTAATACATCTTAATCAATTTCTTAATTAATATTCCATTGAAAAACACAAATCTTTACGCATCTTAAGAGATATTGAGTATGATTATTATATATTTATTATGTCTTAAATATTTAACATCAAAATTTCTTTTAAAGGGATCAACCGACGAGAAAGTAATTCGCCTTTTCAAAAGTCGTCCGTTGCTTCTTTCTTTCTTTCACTCGTATCAAGATAAATGTGGTACGTTTTTGTTTGACGAATCCGGGTAGGTACGAAAGATGATAATTCGACATCGTATTTACGGTGTGTGCGCCGTCTTCGTTCATTCCTTCGAAAGAGAAAAAACAGTATTCTCAATTCGTATTCCCCAACGTGTTCTTCGGAAGGGCGCGTGAAAGAATGATCGTATCGATAGATCTTATCGATCTTTTATATTCCCTACAAATTTATCTTCTCCTTCGAGAAGAAACAAAGAAAAATTCATGCGAGAACAAATGGAATAAATAATTCGATCATAGGGGTGGGGGTGGGCGAAGGGGGGAGGGAAATTTTGTTCGCATTCTTTTGTATCGATTTCATTTGTCCCCTTTTTTTCTTCTTATTTATAATTTTGCGCACGTGTATATGTGTGTGTGTGTGTGTGAGTAATCTCTTATCAAAAACGATCGAAGAGTATTCGATTTCGATTTTCGTGATCGAGTCGATCGATAACGTTGAAAGAAAGTTTGATCTGTCTTCTTGTAATACCTGACGTGTCTATGTCGTTCGTGTTCTTTCCTTATCGAATATATGTCATACATACACATTATAGTTTGAGGATATAGATAGTCACGTGTATGCATGTGTACGAGATTTCGTATAAAATTGGATGACGTACCCATAAACCGTAACGGTCCAGTATAATAATGCAGATTTGGACGGTAAACGGGATGACACGTTTGTGGCGATGCAATTTAATTTCGATCATGGAATTTTAGTGACTTTATTGACCCTAAACGAGACACGGAATTCTTTATCTGTAAAGAAAGGATATGAAAAAATGAAAGAAAAAAATAAATTAAAATAAAAAATATAAAAGAAAGGAAAGGAAAGGAAAGAGAAATTATTGCCAACCAAGCGGCACAAAGTTACATCTTCCTTTTCGGTCTCGTCGCGTTAAATATACGAGCTGTGTGCACTGACAAAAAGCAAGCATAATGCACAAACGCCTCTGGGTACTTCGATGCACACTTTTGTGTGTGCCTTGTGATCCTCGGCCGACATAAATTACACTGTTTGCGAATAAGGCATTGAAAAGGAAAAGGAAAAGTATACTATTCTATACGATTTATCTTATAACGAGCGAGATACTTAACGATCTTATGTATATACTCGAGTATTCATTAAAATGAATCTACCCAAAGAGATCATTTATTTTCGATAAAGAAACGTGAACAAATCGACGACGACGACGACGACGACCACGACGACCACGACTTGTATATTAATAATAATAATTATTATTATCATTATTATAGACATTTTAATGTATTTTTATTATGTATCCGTCACGTTGAATATTATTCTTTTATCAATGAACGAACAAATCTCTGAATTATTATTGTGTTGTCGAAAATTCCAATGAAATCATATATACGAAGATACGAAAAGAAAAAAATATTTAAAAATGATTAAATATATTTCTTCGCGAAATAAATATAGAAAAAAGTATATTAATAATAATAATTATTATTATCATTATTATAGACATTTAAATGTATTTTTATTATGTATCCGTCACATTGAATATTATTCTTTTATCAATGAACGAACAAATCTGAATTATTATTGTGCTGTCGAAAATTTCAATGAAATCATATCTACGAAGATACGAAAAGAAAAAAATATTTAAAAATGATTAAATATATTTCCTTCGCGAAATAAATATAGAAAAAGGTATAAGAAAAAATAAAAAAAGAAAAAGAAATAATAAATAGATACAAATATGAATATAATAATAAATAAATGAGACTACTAAAAGAAAGTTAGTAAATATGATGCAAGGAACACATATGTCGTCGTATGAATTAGTGTCGCCCTTCTTATAAACGTTTGTTGTCTCGTTAAATATACGTTTCCGTCATAGTCAGAACGACAACGACGACAGTTATTATTGGCCATTGGTCAATTGGATAAAATGTCAGTCGAGGTAGAATTTGACGAGACAGCGTCTAGACGTAACTGACATCTTCAATTTCGCAGACGTTTCGTTAGACTCTCGAATCACGGGATTACGCGATTACTATCACGCGTGTTCACGATTAAAAAGAACAAAATAAGATAGATATTTGTTGGTAGATATTATAAGGGAAGATCGAACGATTACTCGGTGAAAAATTCCTTCGGGATAACTGTATTATCCTGAGTTGTTGAGTTTATGAATGGGACAGATCGATTTAACTTCGAGAAGATCGCGTGACCATGCACCCCAATTCGTTTGAACGCTTTTAATTTCGATGTGCGTGTATTTTTCTCGTTCTTTTTCTTATAATCGGAAAGATCGATATCGATATCGAACTATATCGTATTTGTTTGATATTAGTTAATTATTTTACTGTTAATTATTAAATTATTTGATTGTTCGTAAAGTAATTATGTTTATTACACAGAAATTCCATTAATCGCGTTTATTGGTATATCTATTACTTTAAACCTGACAATCATTTTACATTGTAACAATACACATTTCAAAAGTGATTTATACTGAAATTTAACGATAAACCTATCACGTGAAGTCAAATGATCGATACGTTCTGCAATTAGTAAACAATAAATGCGGTAAGAACGTATAAAATGTATATTATTCATTTGTAAATAAGAGAAAAATATTTTGTTACTATATTAGGACATATATATATATATAAAATAATAATATAAAAAAATATAAATAAATATATATAAAAATAAAAAATATATATATATATAATATAAATTTTTTTAATCGATCATTTGATCATTCACAGAAAAAATAGGTATACGTGAGATATCAGTAAATTTAGTATCAAAGAAGAGGATCATTGTGTTAGAACAAATCAAATTTTAATTCCTAATATAATTCATTAATTAATTGTATGCCTATTAAATCTATTCAATTATATAAACCTGTATGTAATATAATATATCTTATCCATATTTATAAAAATTATAATAATATTTATTTATTAAGAGAAAATAAAGTAAAGAAAAAGGAATAGATATCACTGTGTTAGAAATAGTTGAAAAATGAAAATGAAATGATATGAAAGTATATATAAGAAGGTAGAATTTTAGATATTGGATCAACTTAAGCATTCATTCTTTAGCTTTCACTCTTAATACTTCTCTCTCTCTCTCTCTTCTTATTTTTCTCTCAAGATTTGACGTCACGATGTTGTAAGGACGATCTCAATTAAACGGGTTTATACGAGGCAACGGGGGGTCTTATAACCGGCGTGAGTGAACCAACGACAACAGGACAGGATGAATAAGAAATCAAGATTACGAATGAAACGGATCGAAACGGATCCGTGATAGGGATGAGGGTCGAGTTCAGTCGATCGTTGCATGAACAACGTGTGAATAAGGACACATGTTTCTCTTCTTCAAGAAGAGAAAGAGAAAGAGAAAGAGTGAACGACAGAGAAAGATTCTTATGAATAGAATTTTTCTTCGTATGTGTATATCACTCTTCTTGGAATAACACGTCTGACCACCTGAACTTGTTACAGCTACTTCATTTTCACTTGCGAGTGGGGGGAGGGAGGAAAGGAAGGAGGGGACAGGACGATGATAATATTTTTCTTCGCAACGAAATATCTACGCATATATTAATATTTTCTCTTATCGTTCGTTCGTGTTCAGCCAAAAAAGTTACCGACTAACAATTATTTATTAATTCGATTTATCGTTAGACAGAAGAGATTTTTAATAAAGAAGGTGGGGGAAATCAGGTTTTTAGATAAGTATGTTTTTTTGTTGATACTTTTATATTATTGATGATGTTTTTTTTTATGGAATAATGGATAATAAATTTGAAAAACAAAAAAAGAGAATAAGTTTTGTAATTTGTTCATGGAAAAAGATGGAAAGTGCAGTTAACGATTAACGTAAACGATATATACGAAAATTATATTTCAAAGTATGGATCGTCGAATTTGAATATATCTTTTCAATTGAATAAAGTAAGATCCTTCCTTGTTGAATAAAAAAAAAAAAAACAAAGAAAATTTTAAATAAAAATGTATGACGCGACACGGTAGATTTTTCGTGCGCACGAAACATGATGTTAATTAATTCGCGAGCGAGATGAACGGTTTCGCTTGACTTACCGACGTGTGTTGAAGAGAGAGAGATAAAAAAAAGGAAAGGCAAGGGGAGGTTTAAAAAAAAAAGGAAGAAGAAGAAGAAGAAAGGGCGGTACGTGGCTTGCATTGATGAGCAAAAAGCGGCGAAATCATGAGCGATTGCGAAGAAGAAGGGCCGTTGTCGGTAAAGAATAATCCTTGGCGTATCCTTTAAGTTTGTTCCTTCTTTCCTTTCGTTCGTTCGTTCGTTCGTTCGTGTTCCTGCAAAGTTGTAGTAGTTTTTTTTCTTCTTCTTTTTTTTTATTTATTTATTTTTCTTTTTTTTTTCAAGATGTCGTCGACGCCGACAGTCGTTAGCAACTTTTTCTTGACTAATCTCGATGGGTATCCTTCGTGCCGATGTAGGATCGTGATCCTTCCTGCAGCTGTATTATAATGAGGTGTGGATTGTAAATGAAGCTTAATGACGCCGACCAGTCGACCGCCATTTTTCAATGTTTTTCCATGACTCCAAGTTAAGGTTTGTTGTGCTAGTCGTATGATAAAGTCGACGTAAACTTTTATTCGATATTTTTGTTTTCGTCTTTTTTTCTTCTTTTTCTTTTGTTTTTTTTATTTCAATTAATCAGATTTAATATTCATATTCATATATTTTCTATTAGAGAGCCACGCTTTGATTTGATTTTATTTTATTTTCTTTCTTTTTTTTCTTTTTCTTTTTCTATGCTTTCATACGAATGAAAATTATTTTAATAATTTATACAACATACTTATGGTGTTTTGTAATCGTTTTAATTATTTCATTTTTATTATCAAATATATATCAATAAATTAATATTATGCAAGATTAAAAATAATATTTGATTATTATTGTTTAGGAATATTTTCGGTTGATTTAGTTTTTAAATTGTCCAACTAAAAGCTTTAACTATGATTGTAGAAAAGTATCAAGCAATGGTAATTTGATTTAACCAAATTTTATAAAACTTTTAATTTTTTTTTATATGCTTTAGAAATGAAAAAAATTAAGGATTAATTTTATAAATAATTATTACCTATTGTATATAATTTATTATTATTAAGAAAAATATCTGTATATATGTACGTTGAATAAATACAAATTTATTCTATAGTTGGTAACGTCCGTTATGCTTACAAGGAAAAGAACAAACGTTGGAAGAAACGGTTGATTCAATTGGGGTTGAAATTTATTTGAATACGCGGTTCATTTATCAGACGTGAAATTACCGCAACGGAACTCGTTCTTCGAGTGGGGTAGATAATATTTCTTCGAGGGATGCACGTGTCGAGAAGTTCCCCCTCCCATACCTCCCCTCCACCTATCATTTTTTCATCTCTTTTTCGTTCTTCTTTTCTTTCAAAAAAAAAGTATTTGTTCAAAAGTATTCTTCTACATTTTTTATTCATCGAAGAGAAGAAAATTTTTCATGAAATGCTCGATCGAAAATCAGAGTCCACGACGATCGGAGTGTTAAAGAGAGAAAAAGAAAAAGAAAAAGAATGAAAAGAACCCACCCTTTGTTACACTTGCCACGTTGGAACAAACAAAAAAAGTAGATCTCATTCTCCCCTAGACAGTGATACCCACTTGCGAAGTATAAAATAAAAGAGGGAAGAGAGGAGACCTACGTTTCGAACTCGTTTTCAAATTGCCTTGTTATGAAGTGTCGCCACTTAAGTATCACATTTGTATACGAATTGCTCGTTTATGCTTCTAGATCCAACCCTTTCTTCTTTTTTTTTTGTTTCCCTTGGCCACAACAGATGCGCTTCGAATTTATATACCTAATACATAGCATTTATCTACGTCTTTAAAAAAGAGAGACGTCAAATGAAATTACAAATAAAATAGAAAATAATAAGGAGAATTAATATCGTATTTTCTATCGATCATAATAATATTAATAATAATAATAATAATATTAAAAAGTTCGCGTTGAAACTTTACTTAGAAATTGCACGATGGATCGTTTTAGTAAAATTTACTTTGGAAATATTTAATATAAAAAGAAAAGAAAAAACTCGCACGAATTTTTGTCTCACCCAATGGTAATAATAATAAATTGAAATAGAACGAAAAAGTCCTATGGGGAGGAGGGAGGGAGAAAAATTAGGTAGATAATATTTCACGATAGACAGAAAGATAACATATGGAAGATGGAATAACAAATCGTTGGATAAAAACTATCGTCGTAATAGAATAGAATATGAACGGATTTTTTATATACCCCTCTCTTCCTCCCTCCCCCCACCCACTCCCACCTTATACATAAATATAAATAAATATATATTTCTTTGTTTTTGTTTTTCTTTCTTGAAACAACCGAGGGTATCATAAATCGAAGGTAAAGGTAAAGGGTATATATAAAAGGAATGCTTTATGTATGAGGCAAAATTTGTTCTTAGATTCGATTTCGGTAACTGACCACCTGCCCGAATGATGTTGTTGTCCATCCGAATTCCGTGATACCGAAACCAGCTCAAGATTGTGCCTCTCTTCGAGCAGATCGAAACACACATACACATACATATATATATTTTATATTCCAAGCATGTATTCTCTCGTATTCTCCTCGTATTCACCTACCTTCGTTTTTCCTAATCGAATCTAACCGAATTGAAACGAAAACTTAACCGAGAAACTCGAGCCACCGATCGCAATTCGAGTTAAGTTAAATCAAGCAAGCACAAGGGGGGAAGAAAAGAGTTGAGGAAGAAGAGGAGGAGGGGGGGGGAGGAGGAAGATACAGGATTCGGATACACTTTTTGCGTCCAGCTGTGACTTGCTCGCGGCATTCAAGACTAAAGAGATCGTGAAGATTGAGAAGATCGAAAAGATCCAGAAAGAAAGAAAGAGAAAGAGGGAGAGAGAGAGAGAGAGAGAGAGAGAGATACAAAATGATCCCCAATTCGATCGATTTACAACGAGCGATCGAAATCGTTGGATGTGGAACTTTTCGGTGCTGGCACTCGACAAAAACTTGTATTGGATTAACGCGATGGAAAGAGAGAACGACGATTCAAACCGTCGTCCACCGACGTTTTTCTTCCATTCTCTGGAATAATCTCGAGAGAGAGATGTGACGACAGGAGGATACTCTTTCTCTATGAAGATGTTCTCTTTTCTTTAAAGGCACGCGTCGTTCTACGTATCGAAATAAAAAAAAAGTAAAAAAAGAAAAGAAAAAAGAAATAAAAGGATTTACTTTTCAAGATAAGAGAAATTTACTTCTACTTCTTCTTCTTCTTCTTCTTCTTCTTCTTTCACGAGAGATGTTTCTTATAAACAATAAACGAGAAAATAGAAATGAAAAAAATTCAATACGTACATTTAAAGATTTATAATTTATATTTTAAATAAACTTAATTCATGTGTTCGTCGAGAGAAAAATTTTTGAAACATAAAACAAAATATTGTTTGTCTTTTTTTGATAGGAAAAATATTCAAATACTTTTGATAAATAATATAATCAATATCTACGTTTTATTTTATAACTAACACACATATCCAAATTTCGTATCGTTAATTCTTCGATACGCGATTTCGTATGATTTATAATACAAATTTATATTAGAAATATAATTAAAGAAAAAAAGTAAAAAAGAAAAAATAAGTAATATCCAATTCCCGCCTTGTTCCCCCTCCCCTCCCTTCGATAATAATACATTTGGTGTTACCTTACGAGAAAATCATGCATCCTCACGTTCGAAATTGTAGAGGCATGCAAATAAAATATATTCTTATGGGGAGGGAACAGGGTAGGGGTAGGGGGGGAAGAGAGAGGTGGAGATCGTTTAAATGGGAAAAATAAACAAAGCTATCTCGTTAGCCAGTTGGATGCTTTTATTTAACAGTACGGGGATGGACTCCGTTATACCGTGAAATGGAGTAGCTGGAAAAGGATGTTGAATTTCGTGGTGGGTTTCGGCACCCACCATCGATTTCTTCTCTCTTACCATCTACCAGTGTGTCCGTGATAAGTGGTTAACCATTTGTTGCTCTCAAACTCTCTCAGCACCGTCTTCCTTTTTACTCAAAACTTCATTTGTACAAGTCATTAAGAAACCCGAGAGATCAATCCCTCGTTACTGAACGAACGAACGAACCAACGAACGAACGAATCTCACTTTCGTTCTTCCACTAAAATACCCTTCCCCCCTCTATTCCCCACCTTCCTCCCTAGTCCTATCATCATCCACCATCCGCCCCTGTTCTTTCTTTCTTTTTCTTTTCCTTTTTTTATTTACCTTAACTTGTCGTGAAATTCGAGGCACGGTGATCGGCACAATTTTGATTGCGAAGAGAATGAATCTTTCGAAGAATCTTATTCCTTTTTCGAATCTTCGATCGAGATACATTGCTATCTATATGTATATATATATAAATGTATCATGATACGTTCAACGAAAGGATCGTTTGTATTAAAAATTTGAAAGATACTCTTTTTCTTCCAAATAATTTGATATCTTTTAGAATATAAAAAGAAGAAAAGAAAAATGGAATATAAAAACATACAAACACATATACAAATAATATTTATATTGTGATTGATTGAAAAGAAAAGATGTACAAGCAAGATTTTGTAAATTTGAGATAAGTGCATAATTGTTAACTAAACATAGCTAAAATTTGTATGTGTTAAAATGGTACAATTTCCATAACGTGTCACCACCTGGTGTCAACATTTGTTTCCAACCAATTTATACAAATTGTTCTTCTCTTAAGAAGGCAAAGGGGTGTAAGTGAAGTTTGGAACAATGTTTAAGCAAAGAAAAAGTAAAACATATGAAATAACTATGACAAATATTTGGTATATTTCTCTTTTTTCTTTTCTTCCTTTTTTTTCTTTTAGAGTTTCTAGAGATTTAATTTGTAATTTGAGATAAGTGCAGAATTGTTAACTAGACAAAGCTAAAATTTGTATGTGTTAAAATGGTACAATTTCCATAACGTGTCGCCACCTGGTGTCAACATTTCTTTCCAACCAATTTATAAAAATTGTTTTTCTCTTAAGAAGGCAAAGGGGTGCAAGTTAAGTTTGGAACAATGTTTAAGCAAAGAAAAATTAAAACGTATAAAATAACTATGACAAATATTTGGTATATTTTTCTTTTTTCTTTTTTTCTTTTAGAGTTTCTAGAGCTTTTATTTTTAATTTGAGATAAGTGCATAATTGTTAACTAGACAAAGCTAAAATTTGTATGTGTTAAAATGGTACAATTCCCATAACGTGTCGCCACCTGGTGTCAACATTTTTTTCCAACCAATTTATACAAATTGTTTTTTCTCTTAAGAAGGCAAAGGGGTGCAAGTGAAATTTAGAACAATGTTTAAGCAAAGAAAAAGTAAAACGTATGAAATAACTATGACAAATATTTGGTATATTTTGTTTTTTTTCTTTTTTTCTTTTTTTCCTTTTTTCTTTTAGAGTTTCTAGAGATTTATATATTCGCTGTTTTGGTAATGGATATTCTATTGGCGCATTCTGTATACATATATATGTAGATTTCACTAGGGGCCTCTTTCCATCTTGAATCACGAGCTCCTTTTTAACCAGTCTACCACATCACGTATGCGCACTATGTTATCGCACAATGCGACTGCAAATGCATTTATCGGCTTTGACTTGAATGCACCAGGACTGGACCAGGGTTTCTCTCTCGCAAACGGAGCGTATATCTTCACGGGCATCTCACACACTAAGAATTCCGAATAATTTGCTTCGGTTGTTGGCAAGGATTTAGGTCCTATAATACAATACTATATAACGGGTGACTCCTGAACTTTGTGATCACTATTTTAGTTACCAAAATATTTCCTCTGGGATATCAAAGTTTTTTCGTCTCTCGACAAAGAAAAGTATCCTTCAGGGACCGGTTAAGGATGCGTTGTATAAATAAAATGAAACAATTTGATTTACAATAATTGTTTTCGTCATATTTCAAATTTAAAAGTTGTGCATAAAATAATTTAATAAATTACTGTAGAACACGTCACGGTTATAAAAGAAATAATTCAATTTGATATAACTTTTATATTAAATATAAGATTATTTTGATTTATTAAATATTTCATGTGAACATTCCAAATAGTTGTAGCGATGCGATTACATCTAAAGATATTTCTCTCGGTTGTTTCTTTTTATTTTACACAAATATCGTACGAAAAAAAGGAATGATAAAACGTGATATTACTTTTTCTAGTCGAAAAATACCACCAAGAAAGAAAGAAAGAAAGAAAGAAAAAGAAGGATTCGATGAGTTTTTCAAACTTGTCCGATTAGATTCAAAGAGATAGAAGGAGTCTGACAAAATAAACGAATCAAAATAAGAGAGACATGAGTTCCAAGAGCTAACCTGACATTCCCTTATAGTCACGGGTGAATTCTCTGCTCTCTCATGGTGGTGTCCCTTCTTAGTTTTAGTGGCTTAGAAGCAGGTGCACACACAAACATCATGGAATTACTCGAATGTGACAAATATGCCAAACATTTAAACCTAGGGGGACTCGAATCCTACGAGAGAAGGAAGATTCTTTAAACCCTTTTCTCTTTTCGCAGAATACCAAAGGTTTCTTAAGGGCTTTGTCTTATTCACTAGGCCGGTCTTTTACAAAGACTATTTCTATCTAAAACAATCTATCCATTTATTTGATCTTTTTGCCTGTACTATAATCATTTGAATTTTTCCTATGTTTTTCTTTTTCTTCTTCTTCTTCTTCTTCTTTTTCTCGGTATGCGCGTAGAAAACGATTTGGACAAAATCTTTTTATAATAGACTACAATTTTTATTCCCCCGTTTCCCCTCAACTCCACAGTTCGGTGACACGTCTAATAAACAACAATTTTAAGAGGGACATATTGCCACCGTATTTTTGGAAAACTCAATGAGTCGGGTGCACTCGAACTACGATCGACTTTAAAAGGCGTTCCTGTCCCTTTTCTTCCCCTCCTCCCATTGTTAGATATTCAATATCATACGTTATATACTCCAAAAGACTTTCTACTTTTTCGAATTTCTTTATGTGATTTTCTTATTCAGAAATACGGTAGTACTTCTTTTCCTTTTACGTTTTTCGATCAAATTGAGAACCGTTTATAGCCGTAAAGTTAATACAAGATCTTGTAAACGAAAGTCATTTCATTCGGATATGTGATGTGATGTGCCTACGGTTTTCCAGTTCATTGATCATAAAGTTTCCTATTGAAGTTATTTGTGTATCGATGATCCATCTGTGCGTTGATATATTTTGTGTGTGTCTGCCTGCCTGCGTGTCTCGTACGTTCTTGTTTGCGAGAAGTGACAGACGGTGAAGAAATCGGTGATACTTGACTATGATTATACTGCTTGTACGTTTCAACTATTGTGCTAGACTTTCTATTCCCCTATTATATACTAAGTAATTGTTCGATATAACTTTTCTCCGCGTATTTTGCGGGTTCTCAAGAAAACGAGGGAACCTTATTGCTGTTTCTATTGGTAACCATTATCCTGTCACCGGAGAAACGAATCTTTCTTTCCTGAGAATTTTATTGATCTTCTTCTTCTTCTTCTTTTTATTTTTCTTTTTGGAAAAAGAAAAAGTAATTGTATAAACACTGAATTATTTATTTTTAATATATATGACGGCAAAATTTATAAACAATATCTCTTTGGATAGTACATTATTTTGTGTAGAGATTAGATCTTATTATTTTAAATAATTTGATCGTGAACGAATATTGTTTAAATGGGAAAAGTGCTTGTGGATTGTTACAAATATAAAATAAATGTAAAAATAAAAAGAAATAAAATACTACACAATATTTCATAGTAATAATATAATTTTTGTATTGCACATCGACCTGTTGTTGGCACGTCAGAACGCTACTTTAATTTTATATATATGGCTTCTGTAAAACGTTAAATATTATATTGAAATATGTTATTTAAATTTAATGAAAAATGTTATTTATTATTAATATTTAAATTAAACTACAATACTTAATCACGTGTAACGGGTTTATCTTCTTATGGGGTTACCAATGATCCCCATGGTATTCAATATACAAAATTAATATTTTGTAATTTTATAATTTTACGAAGAATCAGAATGGAATGTGTGAAGAGTTAAAAAATAATTATAAAAAATAATTAAAAGTGAAAAATATGAAATGTTCATTACGAAAGTATAAGTGTGTGGATCGATAGTTTTATATAAAGAAAAGAAAGAAAGGAATACAGTCTACTGCAGAAACATCTGCTGCGCGTGTCTAATCGTCTAAAAGCTAACTTACTTATAACTGGTCTTTCTTTATTTAGTACTTCGCAAATAGGTATCTTTTCTTGACCTAGCACAATGGTAGTAGATGATACTCCGTGAGACTGCATAGTCGGACTTCATTCAAAAGAAACCTTCTCAATGAATATCGCTAAGGATAGTTCCGTTGTTGAATTCTGAACCGATTCATGAAAAGATATTTTCTTGGTAGCCATGAAAGTGTCACCTATTTTTTCTTTTCACACAATGGTTGGGCACTTCCTTGCTTTTCTGCTAATTTCTCAAAACTCTTGTGTTGAAGGAAAACCTATGATCTATTTTTTCTTTTTGTCAAACGGTAACTCCTACAAATACATTACATATACATTTATACTGAAAAGTATAAAATTTTTTTTTAATTTTTATACCAAATAAATGATACTCAATCACTATTCGTTATTTCTATTTTAATTGTAAAATGTAAGTAAAAAAAATTAACATTATTTCTATCTAATTTGTTTTCTTTTCTTTATTTTGTTTAAACCACAGATTCTTATTATGATATTTAAACAAAACGTATATTAAAATTTGAAAGAACATTTATTACGAAACGTCTTCGTTAACTTCAAATGTTTTAATAAAGTTTAGTAAAATTACAAAATAAAACCTATGACAATGCCAGTTTCACGAACCAATGTCGACCATCGAAAAGTTCCTAGAGACTGTCAGTCCCTACAGATCAACGTAGCACTCAACCTGTTGATAAACTATTTATCATCGTGATTATATTCGCGCGTAATATCATTTCAATATCGTTATTAGTAAGTTGTTTTAAATCGTCGTATGGATATGAAATTACCGTTAGAAATGAAAGAATCGAAGGAGGAGGAAAAGAAGAAGAAAGGATAGTGGCAGGTAGGATATGCGCCAGGTGCAGACCTTCTTATTTTGTTGCACCTTTACTTGAACGTATTTTCTCGCTTCTCGAGAAGGCACGTGGGTGGCGGTGTGGCACTTTGCTGGTTTTATGAGACCCTTAAGAATGGTTCCACCGCTCGTCCATCTCTTTCTCTTTGGTTTCATTCTCTCTCTTTCTCTCCTTTACTCTTTGTGGTTCACTCACTCACTCACTCACTCACTCGATCACTCTTTTTCTTTTTTCCTTTTTATCTTTCTACGAGGTTCCGTCTTCCTTTCTCCCGCCTTCAGAGTTTTTCTACAGTCCCCCATTACTCGACAAAGTCCTTTTGCCGTTTGGGTCTCCTTGATGGATGCACATTGCGTGGGCATTTTCGTGCCAGCTCGATACCTGCCAAACTGAAATTCAACTTTCGTTTCTCTTCGGGATCACGCGTGTCCAGCTTTGTAAATCCAAACCGCGTTTTGTGCTACATCTTACCGGCCGAAATTTGCTTTGTCCGAGTAAATACTATCCTTAAAAAGATTAACATACTTTTGCCTTTTCCTTTTCCTCCCTTTTTTCCCTTTTTCTCTTTTTTCTTAACTTCCGGTTTTTTCTTCTACTTTCTTTTCTCTTTTTTACATGGTACGAGAAAATCGTCTGAAATTTGGAGATATTTTCTTTCTATTCCCTTCCATTCTTTATTCCCATAATGTTATACGATTGTTTTTTTTTCCAAGAAATACTTATATTATGAGAGATGAGTATACATTTTTGGTTAAGTAACAAGAAGAGATAATCCGTAACAGTAAATTTATTTAACACCGAGGAACCGAAAAAATTGATTATACAAATTCGAAAGAATGTGGAAAAAAGAACGATAATATATTTTCGATAAAAATTCCATTGGTTAGAAAAAGAACAAACTATTCTCGTATATCGACTGTACTA
This sequence comes from Polistes fuscatus, assembly GCF_010416935.1. Classification (NCBI taxonomy): domain Eukaryota; kingdom Metazoa; phylum Arthropoda; class Insecta; order Hymenoptera; family Vespidae; genus Polistes; species Polistes fuscatus. The sequence goes on along the minus strand of NW_025113042.1, from coordinate 1,702,558 downwards.
TATATACTAAAAGGAGAATTTTTTAAAGTACATTCAAAAATTCCTCTCTGTTAAAAGTTATAAGAAGGGTGTAGTATAGAGAATGACGTGACGTGCAATTTCGTGGGCGTATGGAGAGCACTTTTCTCCGTGTGCGAGATTTAGTTCGCAAAAAGGAAGAAATGAAAAGACAAAAAAAAGAGAGAGAGAGAAAGAGAAAGAGAAAGAGAACATCTTATAAAAGAAAGAAAGAAAGAGAAGAAAATAAGGAAAGAAGGAAGGAAGAAAAAGAGGGGGTGGAGGTCGAGGAGAATGCGGTCTTGCAAACAAATGACCGGCAATTACCCGCAATTTGCCATATATACGTGGCATCCGAGAGAGAGAGAGAGAGAGAGGGAGAGAGAGAAGCAACTCTTTCTCTCTATCTCTCTCTCTCTTTCTTTGTAGCTTTCCCTTTCTTTCTTAAGTCGACAATAGGGCCCTTCAAGTCTCGGCTAAGCTCGTTTTCGTGGCTGTTTTCGACGGGAGAGATACACCCCGGAGGCCACGCATCGATCGCAAGGTAATTGTCAGCGCTCAGCGCCCTACGCAGGTGTAAGGGACTCTCTTTCTTTATCTTTTTCCCTTTCTCTCCGACTATCTTTTTCTCAAGGTAAAAGAGCATGGAGTAGTTTGTTCCATCTTCGCTTGTTTTCTTGCTAACCTGCCTGCTCCGCTAAAATCGAGATCGCGAAATGCTTTTGGCTAACAGCCAAAGGGCTGTTCCTTTTTGTTTTTCATTTTTTGATTTTTTTCGTTTTAACTATACCTCCTAAGTGCGTTCATTTATAATATCATCCTTTTCCTCCTTCCTTTTTGTTTCTTCTTTTCTATCTTATTTTTTTCCTATTTTTGTTTTCGCGTTTTTCGTATTTTTAATTTTTATTTTTTTGTTTTCTGACGCGGGAGAGTTGTTCTTAAACTGTTAGAGAAGATAGGAGGGGTGGGGTGAGGGGGAGGTGGTAGTTGTTGGTATCGAAAATTTACGTAGCCCCACCGTTGGCCTTCGGGGCCTTTTCGAAACGAAATTATTTGACGAAACCGACACGCGACGACGATAGAAACTATCTAGTTGCGCATTCTGAGATATTACCTAGTTGCTTCCAGATAAATCCGATGAAGATGAAGATGATGACGAAGATGATGATGATGATGATGATGATGATGATAATGATGATGGTGATGATGATGATGATACCGTTCCGAGATCTCACGAATTCTTCAATGATTATGAGAGGGTGTTGGCTAGCGAAATAGGGGTATGATTTAGGTCGATCGATCGAGAGAAATTTCAAAATACTTTTTTCCATCTACCAAATTATCTTTGACTTTGGGCGATCTATCTAACTTTATACACACGGTGATACGAACAAATTTATTGATATCGTATCAAAAATTATCCGAAAGATTAACGATTATTATTTCAAACAAAATAATATAAATAAATGTTTCAAACACATATTTTTTTAGAAGAAATTCGAACGAAAGATTTGAATTTTGGTAAAAAAAAAAAAAAGAAAAAAAACAAGGAAATAAAGATTATCTTTAAATAGCTTTTCTAGAAATAATTTCATCCTTCCGTATATATGCGTGTATACGTGTACACATGTGTGTATGTGTGTGTAAAAGGTTCTCTAGTTGCCGGAGACTCGGAACATAAGGTGCACGTACAAAGTCGACTGTTATTCTAGCGAGGAAAACCGGTCGAGTTATCGTTACGAGTTTCGAGTTACTCCCCTCTTAAGAGTTAGGATGGTTACGGAAGAAGTAGAAGTAGAAGTAGAAGAAGAAGAAGAATAAGAAGAAGTGGAAGAAGCATGGTCTAGAAACGAACGTGTGCATTCCTTTTTTTTTTCTTTTCTTCATCTTTCTGGTTTCACTTGCGCTTGCACGTGCGCCACGTGACGTGAAGCGTCACAGCTGTTATACGCGCCTAGATTTTTTCTTTTTTTTTTCTTGTACTTTTCATATCTTTCCGTCTCCTTCTTTCTCTCTTACTTTGAGGGGGGTAGCAGTAGAAAGAAGAGACCGATGGAAAGGCGAAGAAAAGAAGCGGTTATGGTGGTGGTGATGGTGGTGATGACTATGGTGTGGTACGGACAGCACGAGGAAGTGTCTCGTGTGTCCCGGTTGCGTCCCTACTTTGAACGAACCCCCTCCCCCATCCTCCCTGCCTCCCCCCACCCATTGCGGACATACGATATCGAGAACGTGTATTGCGTGCGTTCTTTCTCTCTTTCTCTCTCTTTTATCTTCCTACTTCTCTTCTATTTCATCTCTTATGTTAGCTAATGGCCCGTAGATTATCGGCACGCACGACTTCTACGCTAGCGGCAACAGGTTAGATCATCGGGATACTCGATACACACACCTAGGAAACGTATTATTCCGTTACGTAGAATAGTTATCTTTCCATTTCTATTTCTTATATAATTTCTAATTATATTGGCTTTTTTGTTTAAAAATCCTTTCGAATTTTGATGTTATTTATTGTTACATTTAGGACTGTTACAATTTTGTTAAGATGGCTAAATTTTAGGATACGTTGAACGTGTGTTCATGTGTGTTTGTATGTGTGTGTTGTTTTTTTTTACGCGAAAGTTACGTTTATCTCGAATATTGTTCGTTAAATATACGAGAATGTTAAATATCTCGTAATAATTGATTTAGATAAATATATATTATTTGACCGTTATTGACAGTTGTAATAAATTTGTAAATAATTTGAAATTTTATCTCGCGCTTCTCTTCTACCTTCTAACCGTTCTCTTTTACAGGAAGAAAAATGAAAGGATGATTATTCTTTCTTCCAGTTTTAGCTCGAAGCAAACAATTAAGATAATTTCGTCGACGTTGATTCATTCCTTCCTACTCATGCTGAAAGCTTAAAACCGATTTAATTTTAGAAGGGTAAGAAGCTGAAATTGTTATAAGTTTGTTGACCGAGAGAATAGAATGATTCTTGGACTAAATAAATAATTTTTTGTTCTCAAGACCGTCAAGAAAGATACGAATGAGGAAGAGAGGAAGAAGGAAATGATAATCTAGGTGCGATATCATGGACAGGTAATTCCGATAAAACTTAGGCTAACTGTGAAAGAAGATAATCTGTTGGTAGATAGTCGTGAGAGATAAATCTTAGGGGTGGGGGAGGGGGTTTCTATGTTATTTCCCTTTTCTCTCTCTTTGTCTCTTTCTCTCCTACTAAAATGACAAAGCAAAATGATCCTTGGCGAACACCTGGCAAAATGCAAACAGCCCAACGGGAAATGCAAATCCTTAGATCGTATCCTCGTAGGCAAATACATCATCGTTTAAAACCCGTATCTTCATTTTCCAAGGAATGTCAATATTTTTTTTTGCTTATATTTTCTTTTAACGTTTGCCTTGCCATCTACGATTTTCCTTGTCACGAATCGATTACGATATAAAAATATGGATTATTTTAGATTTCAAATTATATTCATAAATATTGTCGTAATAATAATTTAATATTTAATTGTGTCGATTGAGATGTTTCAATTTTTAAATAGAACAAAATTCATCGTTAGAAAAAAATATTAATTATTATACGTTATAAGAAATGTTACGATTTCAAACAAGGTTTAATTCGACAAACAAATTTAACACGAACGTGCAGCATATCATCACACGAATGCATTACTCCCGACAAAAGAAGACAACAAAATATTTTGTTGAAAATGCGCGAGGAAGAATGTTGGTATTACGGATCAAGCCGATCTTGCGGGAATTTACTTAATTGCAATTAATGAGAAGAGATATTGCAGTGCAGCAGCATCACGCGTATTCAAGATTACTAACGCGTGAATAAATATACACACACAAACACACACACACATACATATAGAGGATTAACTCTTGAATTATATTCAACATTATATTATAGTCAAGTCACAATCATCACGAACTAAAATAAAACCTAACATAACAAACCTAAACCTAACATAAAAATTTACAAAATTAATTAAACATAAAAATTTATGTTGTTCGAAGAAACATTAACATAAATTATATTCGATATCTTCATTTCTAATATACGACGATAGAATATACATATATATATCTAAATAAAATCTACATTTGATTAAATAAAAAATCAAAATAAAATCTAATGATAGAAAATTGTTCTCAAACTATCAATCTTTAATAATAATTTTATGTCAAAGTACGTGTCTCCCATATAAACAATTTCTCTCTCTCTCTCACATGCATATACATACACACCTATACACATTTACATACTGAAGATAATACTCGCACGCGCGAGTAACGTGGAACGACTCGTATGAGGCTGCCTGCACATAAGTAACGCAGCTGCCACGTGTTGGAAAGAGAAAGAATAAGAGTAAGAAAGAAAGAATGAAAGAAAGAAAGAAAGAAAGAAAGAAAGAGAGAGAGAAAAAGAATCGAGGCTTGGCGCGAGGCGGCTCGTCTGATTGGTTGAATTTATGGGGTCTACTTATCGCGTACTTACCGCGTTGTATATCAACAATGACACCCGCACCCGCGGGCGCTCCTTTCTCAACCCACCGAACCCCCCCATACCACCCCAACCCACTCGGGGCCCTTTTACATCCCCCACCTTTTTACCACTTCCAACGCTTTGGCCGTGCTCGCTTTCTCGCCATATCTTCTGTCTTTCTTTCTTACTCTTTCGTTTCTCTCTCTCTCTCTCTCTCTCTCTCTCATACTTTCTTTCTTTCTTTTTTTCGGTATTTTTTCTGCGTGTTGCTCTTTGAAGCCAACCGAGGGATTTACAGTGGGTAAAGTGAGGGTAAATGGCTTCGTACGATTTAAGATCTGGTCAAACTGGTGGAATGAATTAAAAAGAAACAGCATAAATAAAAAAAGAGAGACAGAGAATAAGAGAGAAAAAAACGAATTGCCGATTCTCGTGAAATTTTGTCAGAAGTTCGTGCGTGTATGCGTTTTAACTGCAAGAAGAAGTCACCAAGATGCAACAATTTTCGTTTGATTTTCGAATAATTCGTGAGAATAATATTTTATTTTAATTAGATTCACGTTATGATGATTTTGTTTATACGGTTCGGAAAGTTTTCGGAAAGTTTTCGGAAAGTTTACGGAAAGTTTGCGATGAGATCATCGTAAGAGTGAGACGATGGAATATTTTTTCCCTGGTATTCTCGAGTCACCTTTTATCTAGACTTTTTGTTCTTGTTGTTGTAAATAAAACGAACTAATAAATAAAACATTGTTATTGCGAAATCGTTATTAAAGTATATTTACGCGTGTATGTGTCATGAGAATAATTTATTAGTTAGAAAAAAAGAATAATTGAATAAATACGTATTTAAATTTTGGATCGAACGACAAGAAATAATGAATACGGTACGTTTATTCACACAAATGAAATGCATAGAACAATCTAGCAAATGAATAATTTTCTATGCAAAACGAGTGATTAAAATATTAATTAAGCTATGAAAAAAGAGAAAGAAAAAAAAACCAAGAAAAAAAGAAAGAAAAGAAAATAATATATACGGAATACAATGGAAATGATTAAAACTTATCGACTGATAATATTTTTCGTAGGCAGAAAATAATTTACATTTTCGGTTCCACACCCGATGAATTTTCAAGTCAAATCAGGTATCTCGAAGAAGCTTGTAAAATGGACAGTGGCGGGACAGTGTTTCCTGAAGCATTGATTCGGTACACCAAGGGGATAACATAGGATCATAAATGTTTTAGAAGGTAAACTGAAAGGGGGATGAGACAGCATGCTGCAATAAACAATTTATTAATGAACGAACCGATACAAGCACGACTGAATACGAATATCCAGACGGTCATAATTAAGACACGTGTCCCGACAGTATCGGATAGGGCTCCTGGATATCCTGAAAGAGAAAATAAGAGAGAGAGAGAGAGATAAAGAAAGAAAGAAAGAAATACAAAAGAATAAAAAGGACTGTGTTGTCTTCCTATGTACATATATATGTACACTTGAATATATCGTGGGCGCCAGGAAACATCCGTCACGTGTCAAAGTCGTGAATCACGGAACAGGAAATCTCTCAACCCTCCTGACTTCCAATCGAATTTCTTTTCAAGGACCCGGAACAACGTATAGGCGCCAGTTGTCTTCATCAACTACTTTCTTTCTTTCAATTCTTCCTTTTTATTACTCCGATGTTATCGATGATGTCGATGATTGTAATTAAAGTGTAAGTAATCGTGTACGATTTCGATCTAACTCAAATTATTCTTGTTAAATGTATCTTAAATTGAGAAATTAAAAATAAGTGTTAGTTAATTTAGATTGGTATATAAAATGTTATTGTCAAATAATATGAATAAATTGTATTTATAAAATACGATTTATATTATTTCGTACGAATACTAAGATGATGTTCACTCTGCGTCGATTTATTTTCAACTAAATTATAAGAAAATTCGTTTTTGGTAGTATACGATTGATTTTTGTCTAGGATGTTTGATATAAAATCATATAAGATAAATAATAATATTGATTTATAACGATTTATATGTATAAAATTAGTATTTCATTCGTGCGTGATACAAAATTCATTGGAAAGAATGTAAGGAAGCGTTGTCATAGTAGTTTTCTCTTATTTCTTTTTTGTAATCTTTCTCTTTCGACTTTTCATGTAAAATCATATCTAGATCAGTTCGGTGATCGTCAAAGGTTGTAATATAATATTTTCTAGTAGGATTGTAACACGGCACCTACTACCGGCCATCTCCTTTCGATCCAAGGATAATATCGCAGAATCCTGCTGAGAACGTTTGGTCAAACAATGGAAATACGAGACTCGTAGGTAGATTCTAATTGTTTTCGATGCATTAGGTTAATTCAAAGTGGCAGAGAAAAATTCAGCGAACTGTGATAAGTAGATAAAGAAAGAAGATCGAACGAGAATAATAAAAGTTCGTCTTTATGATATATTTATTATATGAAATTATATTTTAACATGACGACGTAATTATATTTTTTCTTTTTCTTTTCTTTTTTTTTCGAGAAGGGGGTTAAACATCTCGGAGAAAATTAAATTGAAAGAGTAATTTTTAACCCGAAAAAACCTAACTCAAACATCTGGTTTAATAATCATCGAAAAAAAAAGAAAAAAAAAAGAACTAAGTGCAATTTTCTAAAAGAGACAAATTACAGGTTACCTCCGAGATGTTTTAACCTCCGACGTTTCATTAGCGTTTCATCTTTTGACGTTCGATACAACGCAAGCAAGAGGGGAGGGGTGGTGTATCGATTTTCCGGTTCCCATCGATATCGAAAAATATAATCTTTGTTTTTTTTTTGTTTTTTTTTTGTTTTTTTTTTTTTAATTTAATTTCATAGAAATCGCGGATGAAATTCGACGAATCATTTTTCGTTTTGCGAATGAACGACTCTATTGTTTCGTTTCCATGAATGATTTACGCACGAAATAGCAGGCATATGAATGGGCCGTTTGTGTTTGCTACGAGTTTGGAATTTCATTAGGGTCTCTAAACGAAACATCGAGAAAGAGAAAAAAAGACGTAGCCCTTCGAAGGGACGTTAGTGTATATGCCCTTTCCTCGTGGCGACACATTTCCCATTTTTAAGCTAATCAGCGGATACATGCACGGCTCCCTCTATCTTCTCTTTCATTTTGACACTAAAAATATTATTCCTAGGTTTTACCGAAGATGACGATTAACATGCAGAAACGTTTTAACGATTTCTTATCTTCCTTTCCTTCTTATTTTTTCTTTCTTTCTTTCTCTATTTTTATTTTGTCGTCTTCATCGATATGCCGCAGGATCGTTCGAAGATCGTAATCGTTTTTGTGCGACTTTTTGCTATCATCAGAGATTTTTGTATTCACGTAGGAAGATCCTATTTTAATTTTTACTACCTACAACGTCCTGTTGAATATTTCTCTTTCTTTCTTTTTTTTTTTTTTTGAGAGAGAGAGAGAAAGAGAGATGCATAGAAGAGACAGAATTTCTTATTAAAGTTCGTCACGGTTTTGATTGAAGTCTTTGAAAATTCGAAAATTCTATATCAAGTTTGGTAATCACATCGTGTTACCTGATATCATAACTTTTTACAAAATGTCTTATCTTTAAATTACATAGCTCTCGATCGGGAAAAAAACACATGGAAGGAAGACAAATGGTCCAAATGGAACGAATTTTTGATAAATTTCTATGGTTATGTAACCTGATATTTACGAAAGTAGGAGACACGAAAATATAAGACGGACATTTTCCGAGTTTGCACCTTGCAGTAATTATGGTTCTTTTTTGGAATAAGAAAGGGAAGCAAAAGGGAATTTGAAAATTATCGTAGTAAGATAATTTCGAGTTGTAGAGAAGAAAAAGAAAAAGGTAGTCCTTTCGGACCTGTAATCACGAGCAATTACGTAGTTTGTGTACCTCCCATTAGAAAGACTTAGGACCAAGGTAGTTCAACAGTCACGGTGACCTTTCTAGATCTATAGACATCCTTTTTTTGTATTATTTCTTTCTGTTCAGGAAAGATGAGTTTTGTATAGGCCATTCAATTCTAAAAATTATATCTAAGATCTCTTAAATAAAAAAGCATAGTAATCTTGATAGATAATATACATTAAATCAACTATCATTTTTACCTGTTAGAAACTTGTCTCTCAAAGTCTATTTTAGATATGTCAATTTAAAAGAAAAAAAGAAAAAGAAGAAAAAAAGAAACACGAGCATGGATATTTAAATATGACGAAGAGAACAAAAAATTTCGACGGAATATTTAACGGAAAAATAATTATTATATTGAAAATTATTAAAAATTGTACTACTTTTCTAAAAAAATAAATTGACTTAAAAACAAAAATGCATAGTAATTTGAATTGTCGCTTAATTACGTTTTAAAAATTCCTTATCGATTAATGTTATGCGCGTACCGGGTCATTTTATGTTACGAATCGAACATTTTGTTCGAATATTTACGACGTGTTACACGATGTTAATGACTCGGTTGAAAAATTTTATCGGGACGTTTTATCGGTCAAGATAATTGGAGCGACGATCGAACGATAAATTACCACGATGATGTAACATTCTATGATGAAAAAATTCCAAGAACGGCCATTTATAATACAAACTTTTACATGATATTATGAAGATGAGATGGGATCATCGATGCCTCATTAACGGCCTTAATAAGCTTCAATTTACATGAGTTATCTCGTCTCGGTAGCCTAGTATTATCTTAAACTCGATTTTAATTCACCTATATATACACACGTATAGTTAAGATTTTATACGAGAAAAAAAAATAAGAAAAGAAAAATATATATATTATATTAAGCATATAATCTGTTATTTAACAAACAAAAAAACAAAAGCAAAACAAACAAATTAATGCGATATTGTATTGTATATTTATCTTCAATACTTTTCCATAAAAGTAAGAAAAATATATTTTTAGATATTTGGCTTATTTAAAAAAAAAAAATTGTTTTAAATTTAGAAAAACAAAAGCCATTGATAGTTCCTAAAATTGTTCTCATTATAAGATACACTTTATAAAAAAAAAATAAAAAGTAATTGTTATATGCATATTTTTATTTTTATTTTTTTTATGTAGAAAAATAAAATTTTCTTAATTATTTGGTTTAGAATAAAGAAAAAATATTAACGAAATTAGAAGCTTAATTAAGGCTTAAATTAGGCTTGATTTAGAAAAGGAAACATAGAAAGCTCCTAAAATAATGCTGACCGTAAGACACACCTGTCCATAAGATTGCCAATCGAAAATCGAAGAAAACGATCGATAAATTTCTTTCAATTAAATGTTGGGTATATAACAGGTAAGGATATTAATTATTAAACGGTTATTACATCGACGATACATAGGATCGTCGTTGTTATTTATCAAGGTGAGTATATGTGCTTGAGCAACCACACATATCGAGAATCGATTTTCCAGTCAAATCGATTGGGCGTTGCGTGTTAAATCGATCTTAAATGTATCCATATACGAAAGTAATTTTTATATACTTATGTATATATACATACACATATACATAGATAAATGTATATAAATATGTAATATTATATATATAGGTATGCATCTTTCGATAAGTTGAAGTCATTCAATTAAACGATTCTTTGAATATATTTCATATAAAAAAGTATATACTTTACGAAAAAAGAGAGAAGATAAAGGAATTAAAAAAAAAAAGACGAGTAAACGAATAAAATTGCAGAAATAAACAAAATAAAAAAATAAAACAAAATTAAAAGAAAAAATGAAAAATGAAAAAAAAAAAAAAGTAAAAAGGAGCAACGGCAGGTGAAGTAACTGGTATGAGATTGCAGAAAAATAGGTGACGGAAGAAGGGGTTTATCGCGACACGTGTGCCATGACGTGTGAATTTTTACGGTGACTCTCCGAGGTAACGTTTAACGAAAAGAAAAAAAGAAAGAGAGAAATTTAATAATAATAAAAAAAAAAAAAAAAAAAATAAATGGCGGATGCGTCAGCTCGGCGCTTTTGCGATACCGTAAAAAAAAAAAAAAGAAAAAAAAAAGACGACGGTGTAATTTACATATAGGCAAGTATGCCCTTATAATAAAACATTTTTCTCCTTCGCGTTTTCGAACGTGCTTTTATTTTTCTTTTAATGGTACGAAAAAAATGCTTCTACTTTAAATTTGTATAATATCCGATAGTCTATATTTTAATAAGAAAATCTTAGGAAGAGGATTTGGTTAAGCACGATATTAGATTTAAAAATAGGTTTGCGTCACAAGATTTTAGTGGTATCTTCTTAGAAAAAAAAAAAAAATGAAATCTAAATCCTCTTATACTTAACGAGCGAGAAAGTTTGTAGCATAAGCTAGTAGCGTTGGAATGAATTTATTATCATAAATAATGTAAGTGAAAATTAAGAGAAATACGAATAAATGTTTTATATTTTTTCGTACACACAATTAGAGATAATACTTTGTAATATTTAATTATTATTTATTTCACGTTTTTTTTTTTTAATTTTCATTTCACGAGGATGATCATCATGATCGATAATCCTTTTAGATTCATTTTTTTCTTGCATCGAAGCAGCATATTCATTAATTTGAACGAATAGGCAGGTATTTAGCAGGCTGTTACTAATCTATAATACGATCTGCATATAACATATCGATCCATCATTTAATATACGATATATCATCGACCTGATTCTCTAATCGGTTATTGCCATCATCCTGCCATCATGCTATCATTTCGGTGGCTTATTCACATAAGTCATTTGAATAACAATATCGTATGCATTAGACGGATCCCTAAACCTTTAGCACCTATACCTAACGAACTTTCATGCAAATTCGATCACCTTTCTATTTTTTACCTTTGACAAGTCATAATATTGAAGAAGATTTCACGATTCGTTTAACCGAGATCATTTAACATCCTAGAAAGATCTAATCCGTTTAAAAAAAAAATATTCTAATCAATCGTTATCTAATGAGACAAGTAAAAATTGTTTTACATAAATCTAACTTACGAAATAAATTTAAAAGATACATTTATAATTGAAAAACAAATTGCAATCAATTTTTCTCCAATTCAATATTATAAACAATCGGTATTAATGAGACATTTGAAATATATTTAAATTTAGAATATAGTTTCTAGATAATTTGTATAGAACAAAAAAAAATATGAGATTAATTAAAATTAAACGGAAAGTTTGTCTCGATTCGTTTTTATTTCAAACAAATCTTACCAATGAAAAATGTAAAATAAATTTAAATCCCAATATATATCTAAACAATTATAAAAAACGAGATTAAAATTGAACCGATAGTTGCGTGCCACGATTCATTTCTAATTTATTTTCTAAAACATTTCTTTTAAAAGCAATTTCAATATTTATTTGTTCTCTTATAGAAGATACAAAAACTCTAGCATTTGGATCGTCGATATTTCGAAAGATATATAACCGTTTATTAAAATCCATATATTAGAAAATAGAAAGGGTATGTATATTGAGTTAGAAAGAAACTCGATCGAATATATTTCTAAATCCCTTTTGACTTAGTCTTCCTGGTATTTCATCCTCGACCCGGGTGGCACGGACCATATCTCTCCGTGTCGTCATCCCTTTCTTCTCCCCCCACCCCCTTAACTCCTTCTTTTTTTCTTTAACCTTTTAACATAGCAAAATAGTCTAGAAATCGTGGTCTATTAGCATCGGAGGCGTACTTTCGAAGGTCCAACGAAAAAAGGGCAAGGGATCGGAGGTCCTAGAAAACAGAGTCACGAAATAGCTGCATCGAAATCAGTTCCCTATATACATGCATATATATATATATATGTATATGTATATATAGACCACATAGAAAGATCCTTCGGGGCTCTCTTGCGAGAATGTGGACGACCACAAAATGGCATATAAATTAAGGCTCGAAACCTTTTCGGGTTGTGCCTTTGTCGGATTCGCGACTTGTCCCTAGGGGGAAATGCTTTATCCCTTCGAAGCTAAACTTTTTCAATACTTTCGGAGTATTACGTGATCTCCTTTCTTAGAATCTTATCGGTAAATAAGAAAAATAAAAATCAGAACGAAAACTAAAATAAAACAAGAATACACGAGAAAAGAATAAGAAATTTTTCTATTATTTATTTCATTTCTAAAAAAAGGATCTCAACTTTGGTATGAATTCAAAAATATAATTTTCAATTACTCCGTATAGAAAATTATAAAAAGATTGAACATTTAATCTCGATTAAGATCGTGCGAATAAATGAAATATCGTTAAAGATCAATTTTAAGAGAAAAAGAGAAAAATGTAGAGAGTGAGATTTTAAGTAGGAAGAAAGACACACACCCGGTAGAAAGATTTAAGAGAGGAGAACTCTCTTTACGATCTTCTTTGCATTGCTGACTTACACATTGTGCTCGTGACTTATCGATGCAGCTTGCATGACTAGCAACGAGTCCCCCCCTCTTCGTAATGCAGGTTAATCGATGCACCGACCCGTGTAAAACGCCCGGCGGGATAGGCCGAACGCTTGCACGCGCGCGCACGCCTGTTCACATTCAATGCACCAGGGACGAAGGAAATGCATTCGGCGGCGGACGCATTCTTATGTAACTGCTTTGCTTCTTCTCGTTTCTTCTCTTTTGCTTTCCGTTTCCGACTTATCTTTTAAGCAAAGTATATTCTATTTTTATCTTTTCATCTTTTTAATTTTTCTTTTCAATCATTTATTCTATAATTATTGTTTAATATTGATCAAACAAACGTGTATTTCTTTTCTTATTAACACGTTTCTATTTTTCCTGTTAGTATTCAGTACTGAATTTGTTTCATTAGATTTTATTTATTTTTATTAATAATTTCTCTCAATTTTAATTGTAAAAGTTTGAAGAATTTGAAAATACTTTTGAGTCGAATCGCGAAAGTATCACAGTGACACTTTCAATTTACGATAAAGAGTAACTTTTGCAACATAGAAAATATATATTATTTGTGTCCGAAAGAGAAAGAGATCTCCTTTCTTTTACAAGAATTTACCATCTGTCGAAGTTCGCTTACGAAGCAGATTCGATGTCGATAAATCGCATTGATCGTCGACACGTTCGTGTCATGAATTTTAATTTTGTCCGATGCTACGAAATCTGATCTACGTATATATATATATACACGTACACACACACACATGAACGCATATATAAAATTATTTTTTATTCTTTCCTATCCCTCTACTTTATTTTCTATTTTTCTTTTTTTTTTTTTTATTTTCTTTTATATTGAATAGAAGAAAGAATACATTATAATATGTAGGGTATCGTGAAAAATCGAGGACGAGTATAAGGAATGACGCAGCAATATTTAGGCCATCTTCATGAATTTTAATATCCTCCCTAAGTAACCCTTTTCGGATCTGTTCAGGACCCGCTATTAGGTCGATTCAAACGTAACATCGAACATCCTTGGTCCCAACTTGATCATCGTCGTCGTCGTTGTCGTCGTCGTTCGTTCGCGCATTTTAATGTCTGCTGGAATAAAAGAAGGGTTCCCTTCTTTTACAAGCCTTGCCACACAGGTATGAACAAACGCATAAACACACACGTTTACACACTTACGTGGCGCCTTTATGTCTCCATGCAGATGCTTCCTGCTTTGCGAATCGAAATGACTCGCCAAAAAGAAGGAAATAAACGAATGTTATGGAAGTATGTAAGAGAAAGAGAGAGAGAAAGAGATAGAAATAGGAGTGAGATACAAAAAAGAAAAAAGAAAAGGGTAGCATCGAAATTTTATTGTATATAAACGGTCGAAACGCGGCTAGATGTCGTTTTAAAGTTTTCTTTTACTTTTCTTTTCTTTTTTTTTTTTTCTTTTTTATGACGGTTATATCGAACTTTATTAGCGCCAAGTCATCCTGAGAAAAGTGACAGAGATAATTTTAATGGTAGGCAAGAGTTTCGTTACTAAACCTTTCCTTTAACGTCAATGATCGATTGCTTGTAAAAAAGAAAAAAGGAACAAAAAAAAAATAATAAAGGGTTCTTCATATTTTCTTCGATGTTTAGTCATGCAGAATGTGTTCACGGGTGATGATGATAATGATGACGATGATGACGATACTTTGTATTTTACGCGTTTCTACATTGTTAAATATCTCGTATTATAAACGCGTTGAGATTTGTTGCTCGTCGTTAAAAGATCCTTTTTTTTTTTCTTTTCGCGTTATAAATTCTTTTTCTTTCTATTCTTTAAAGTAGAGAATGACTCGAAAGATTTATTATTTAATATATCATTTGTAAAAGATATTTATTTTATTTGTTTGATCTTGTTTGAGAACCACGCCGATTTCGAGTATACGATTTATTTTTAATAAATTTTTGTAGAAAGAGATGGAACAGACGGAGTGAATTTATCGATTATATTTTTCTTTCATTTTCTTTTTCTTCTTTTTTTTTTTATTCTGTTCATCCTTTTAAAAGTTGTCCAAGGTGTGAGTATATTTCAATCGAATGGTTTAAAGATTCAAGAAATCATTAATTTATTACCACTTACGCGAACACGTAACGCATACATATACACACATACATATGCACAAATTTTGGAGGTAAGATATAAATTAAAATATAAAACACGTACTAATTCATGAGAATATCGATTACGCTCTTCGGTGTCGATAACTATCGTCGATTTTAGTCGTCATTAATCAAGTCCCTTGTCTCATGGAAATTCGCATTTATTCCGATCCCGTTTTGCACACCGTAAAGTTGTCGAAGGTGAGAATTAAGCCGTGCCGATCTTATAAATTTCAACAGGTTTTATTTGCTTTTTTTTTTCTTTCTTCTTCTCCCGTTTTTAAAGAGCGAGTATCGAAATGACGTAATCTATGTCGTCTTTCATAAATTGCCTTTACTAACAAAGCTCCTACTCTCGAACACATTCGTGTATGCGTAAACGTGAAAGAAAAGCAAAAGGGGAACAACTTCACCTGCCCGTTTGCCGAGAAACGAGAGCGAAACTTTAACCATAATTTAATAACCGATTCTCTCTTGCCTTTAGTTTCGTGCGGCTTCTCTCTCTCTCTCTCTCTCTCTTTCTCTAACTTTTCTTTTTCTTTTTTTCTACTAAAAAGAAAGAAAGAAAGAGAGAGAGAGAGAGAGAAGAAGCAAAGTTAAGAACGCGAGTTCGACGAGTCTAAAACCCGAAACAGTTTCTCTTTTTCTTGTTCTTTTATCTTTTTGTTCTCTCATTCTCTCTCTCTTTCTCTCTCTCTCTCTCTGCACATAAATAAGCGAGCAGAATTACAATAATCCGATCCAATTAAAGGCAAA
The DNA here is from genome assembly GCF_010416935.1 of Polistes fuscatus. Classification (NCBI taxonomy): domain Eukaryota; kingdom Metazoa; phylum Arthropoda; class Insecta; order Hymenoptera; family Vespidae; genus Polistes; species Polistes fuscatus. Next base: position 1,686,704 of record NW_025113042.1, on the reverse strand, counting down.
ATTTATAGTCGCAGAAAAAGCGCGTAGACGCTCAGGGCTGCGCCGTGTAAAAGATTTGCATTTGGAAATTTGCAAGCGTAATTTTGAATTTGCTTAATAGCCTCGACGAAGGAAGGAAGGAAGGAAGGAAGGAAGAAACGAATGAACGCTTCGAGCTTAGCATAGGTACCTAATAGAATCCATTTTCATATTTCGAGAGTTAAACCCTCTTTCCTCTTCTTTACACGTGTGTGTACCGGCTTTGCTATGCACGAAAGTCGACTTTGAACGGTGCCGCATTCGCCATCGTAAATTTCCTTCACTCGATCCATTCAGTTTTATCTTACAAAATCATATGCATGTGTCTGTGTATGTGTATGCGTGCGTGCGTGTATTCTCTTATACTCCATTCACTTATCTTTTCGTAGCTTTGAGATATTAGTTGTGCTCCAAAACCGTTCTCATCTGAATTTTTTACGTTTATAAAAACGTAATAAAATTTTAATTAATAATTATTTTTCTGCTTCGAAATGATATAATTATTATTTGTCATTTTCAAGGGGGTCTAATTAAATTTAATATTTTATTGTAATGATATATATCGATGGTTATTTTGAAATGTAAATTTTTCGTTACTCGAGTATTTGAGATCTTTCGAATTTTTCGGGAAGTGGGGGGGTGGGTGGTTCGGAAAAATATGCAACGATAAATAAGATAATAAAATTTCGATAGAAATCGTTATTATAGTCGAACGATTATGCTCGACCGAATGGATTCATTTTATTTCTTAATTCATTGGCCGATTTCTCGATCACGATCCCATTATCCTCAGCTTGGGTGAAATCAAGTCCTAACAATCATCATCGCGAGTGGAGCATCGAAAAATCACCGTTCCTGCGAATTTGCACGCCGATACCGAAGGTTAAGGCTTTTTTTTTTGTCGACGATTAGCATACATTATATTTGAGAAAGGTGACCGGCAAACACACACACACACACTAACAGACATACACATACACTTACAAATTGTAGAACCCTTCATTTCATCCGCGTAATCCGTGTCTTTAATGTCGTACATTTTGTGTTAAAGATCGTGAAGAAGCTAAAGCGTTACCTTGTAGACTGTCAATTGTAATAATTAGATCTTTCGATCTTTTCAAGCTTAAAAAAAAAAAGAAAAAATGGTTCAAGAGTATCAGAGATCCAAATTTCAACTTTGCACCTTGCCCAATCTTTAAAATCTTTCATTTTAATAATCTGTCCATTTTGTTAATCAATCATGCTCGTTCCAATTACTAATATTTTGTTGTTAATTTTAATATTTTTATTTCGTGCTTTTTAAAAAAAGAATACAAAACTAAAGAAGGAAAAGGGATGTTTCCCTTCTTTTATTTCTGTTTCTTCCCTTTCTCTTGTTTATTCTTTTTTTCTCTTTTTTTTCAAGAACCCGCACTTTTGGCAACCGTAAGTCTTTCTTCAAATAAAGCTGTCAACAAAAATGTAATAATTCACAGAGATGGTGAGCGATAATAAATGTACTTATCAGCGATGGAATACTAATCAGATTATGGGTTGACTCCCGTTAGAATTTTCTAACGTTGCAGGCCCAGGATTTTTCCACCTGCCTTTTCAAAATTTATCTCGTTGACAAGAATATCATTGAATTTTTTCCTCGCAAATTTTCTTTCCTTTTGTCTACCAAACAATAAAAAGATAGGAGATCTTTTTTCTTTAGAAAATACGAGAAATATTCGAAGAAGTTGAAGTTGAATAATTGAAACGTTAATTTGCATATATCGCGATCCCATTGTTTCGATTATTCTCACGATAATTTAATCGACATTTTTTTTGGTTTCAAGAAAAAAAAAAAAAAGAAGAAAAGAAAAATAGAATAAATAAAGAAAGGAAGAAAGAGTTGGAGGTGGTTCGTATTCGAAATCCTTCGCATTAATTTTATCTCGTATCGAAGAGGAGTCGGAATTCGAAATGTTTGAAAAATTTGCCGATTCGTGGACCCCTTCGAATACGTCGTGCTCGTTACGTCCCTGGGATAAAATGTTCTTCCAAGAGATTCTTTCTGCCTTACTCTCTCCATTTCTCTCTCTCTCTTTCTTTATGTCTTCCACCCTAAAATGGGTACGCATTGTTTGGTCCTCGAACACCGTGTCGATGGTTTAAATGCGATCTTAAATCTCGCGTAATGTGTCTCATGTATACACAGACATACATACACACAGACATAAATTGGTATACGTGTACCTACTGATCCTGGTCTTCTTTTCCTTTTAATGGAATGAAAAAACAATAAAAATAAAACGAAAAAAACAAGAAGATAAGATGGAGTAGATCCGACTTGGTGGTCTCCTTCTTGTTCGGAATGAACAGACGAATGAATTAATTTGTGAAAAACGATTCGCATTACTTTAATTTCCATTGACAACTTCTAATAACGATCAATTATTTCGCAAAAGTAATGTTATCGAGGATGATATTATTGATTTGAAATTCAATCGTATTTATTTCTTTCGGTGCTAGCCAAGGGAATACGAATCCTTGTCGCGTTTGAAATTCTCAGTAATGCAGCTGGTGCAGATTCATTGGATGGATGTATCGCAAGAGGATCTAGAGCTCTTCAGGATCCAAGAGTAGGATCGAGATCGAGAGGAGATAACGTTGGAAACCCCGTGGATTATGCTTGTACGATGTTGTCGTACGGTGCTGTTAAAAGTCTTCCATTGTCGCCCTTATTGTATACCTTGTCGTCGGCCACGTTAAGGGAAAAATATTTAGTCTTTATTTTTCACGACTATCCCCCCCCACACCCCTAAACTTTGATATCTAACATTCTTCTATTCCTTTATCATTCACCTTATTTTCATCTTCTTCTATCTTTATTGTTTCCTTTTTTTGCTTTTCTTTTGCGAACTACGTGCAATGGAAAATAGTAGGCCATTTTATAGTACGCGTGTGTAGAGTAAAAATATGATCGTAGAAGTATTAAAGAATTAAATATAATTTCATTTCGTTACACAGTTTATTTTAAAACAGAAATTAGATCTTTCTGTCACGTAGATCCATTAAAAAAGGGATTTTATTTTTGTACAAAAACAGATTTTTCGTAGTTGAGTTTGAGTTTCCATCTTTGATATTCGTATTCGTATTCGTATTCGTGGAATATTCAAACATAAAAATTTGAGCTCTATAAAGTCTCCCTTTTAGAAAAGAATTACTTCCGCCCTTGGAGCTTTATGACCGACTATAAAAGAGGACACACATATTCGAGGCTCTTAACACGAGCTTTAAATTTCCTGACCAAACGTAGAAAACTCAGGGCGAATTGTGGTTTTATTTTAACGCGAGAACAGGCTCCCGGATTTTCGAGTATATCACAAGGCGGATTCTTCCCTTTTTACGAGCTATTCGTACGTGCCGTTAGGAAAGGCATCTCGAACTTTAATTACTCGACGAAGGAAGTACGGATCGTTCCTTCACGTTCATTTTCGTTTCGAATGTCTTATGTTAAAGGAAGAGAGAAAGAAAGAAAGAAAGAAAGAGAGTCGAGATCGTTTTAACTGCGAAGAAAAAATATGGGAAATTTCAGTCATAAATTTAAAGGATTCTATTGCTTTAGAGTTTAGAGAGATCTTTCTTCTTGATAGGGTTTTATTTATTCATTATATTCTGTTATTAAAAATGTCTATAAAATTCCTTGGGATGGTTAAATAATTATCTAAATAATTTGATTATTTATTAAGATTGTAAATTTTGTTATCTCGGTTACATTTAAATGTACAAAAATATACGTATATAAAAAGGTTTCTTATATGTCTCTGTTATATTTAAGAATTGAATTTACAGATAATTAGATAATTTATTTTCAATTCGCGTTGGTCAGATATTTTATTGTAAAAAAACTAATTTAACTTTCACTTTCGTTCAACAGGAAATCGATGGGAATCATAGGAGTTCGTAAATTGTTTCGAACGTAGAAGAAAAACATTAGCAGAAAAGTTAAACTTCCGCATGAAAATAGTTGATAATTTTGAGTTGATCCACGAGATTGCTACCAGTCGTGTAAATTCGAGAATCGATTGAGATTGCAATTAACCTTTAGCGTAGAATTCGCTCGTTAAGTCATAAGATAATATATCTGATCCTAGGAAAAGATAGAAAATGTTTTGCCGGTGAGTTTTATCATCAATGAGATCAAGTTATCCGTGAAAGGGCGGCTACACTCGAGTAACTTCAGAAATTGTTTGGCATCGTTCAAAGTGGCCGCGCTTCTTTCGAAATTCAATACTTTTAAGGATCATCGGAGTCGATCCCAAACGTTTTTCATCGACCAATCAAGATCTTTTTAGATTTTTATCCAATAACACGGAAATCTTTTGTTCGTGATAGTTAAAGGAGAAAGAGAGAAAGTTTTTTTTTTGTTTACCAGTTAATTCTAGATCATCTTGATAAATCTTCGTTTAATATGATTAGACATTTATCTAAACGATTAATTGAATGTGTGTCAATTTTGTACGTAATTAATTTGACTCGTCGATTGAAATTTGTAGGAACAAATATAGAATAATATTAATTCCACAAATATTATCATTATTTTATTAGTTTCTTAAGTCTATAACTGCATTATTTGACACGTTCCCTGCCAATTTGCATTCGATTAAATGTAAATTTTATTACAGTGCTATGTGTATCTAAAATGATACACGTTATAACATTGAATATATCTGTAAAATTTATTTATTTTGTGTCTGTTTCCGTATTGCAAATATATTTTTGGGTGTTTGTAAAATATTTACGAATTAATTTGAGCGAAATAACGAACAAATATATTTAATAAATTAAAATGAATATGATATAATAATAAAAAAAATAAAAATATAAAACATCTATAAAGTTTGTAGATTGATATAAACTGAAAAAGAAAGCAAATAAATGTTTACCGTTAAGATTGAAGAAAATTGAAATAAAAGATAGAATCTATCTATTCCATATATCTCGAAGAGTGGTAGGACTTTCGCCAATAAGGTGTCGCGACGAAAATTGTCAAGCTCTGGCCAAGCATGTTATCTGATCGGTCGTCAACGTGACCGGTCACGTCATTGAGACACCCACGCTTCCTTCCTTCAGATAACTATCTCGAGATATCCGGCTATAGAATTGCAAGATATCGTTTGGAGCGCACTACACTCTAGATATGTTTCCTTTATCTCGATGGATACTGTTATGTCTACACCATGAATGATCCGCAGACTCTCCAAGTGGACAATCCTCTTTATTTGTATGCTGTTCTTTTAAGTTTTTAAGAGTGTCTCAATATTATCCGAACAATCTTCCATTTAAACTTTCGATTTTACTTGTCCCCGTGTTATCTTTTAATTTATCAGTTCGTTATTTCAAACAGTAAATGGAATGTTTGGAAGAAAGGTTTATGTTAAATTTGGTTAGTTGTCTATGTGAAAAGTTGCAGTATGTAACAAAGGCCTTTCTTCTTCCAGACACTCCATTCCAATTTAGTTCGTCCTTTCAGTTTTATTTTCAGAATAATTTTCTTTTTTTCTCTCTCTTTTTTTTTTTCTAACCAAGTGTCTCTACGTTGATAACTTATTTAAATCTGAACAAAATATATGGAGTAGGTAATAATTCGGAAGAGTGAAAAAGAGAGGGGTAGAAAAAAGTTAGTGGTTGAGACTCGTAGGAGGAGAAAAAAAAGAACAAAAAAAAAGTGTAGGAGTGGAAGAGGTCGCGGGCCAGAAGCAGAAGAGGAAGAAGAAGAAGAAGAAGACGAAGAAACACAATGGAGGGTTCCGTGAGGCCCCCTGGTGGGTCCCGCGGACGCCACAAACCTTATCGTGAAGATCTATGGGGTAAGGTACTATAAGGTCCAGAGGCCCTGTTAGAAATATCGCACCGACCGATCGCAGATAGGACTGAGATAACGTTAACCCCCACTACATTCACCTTTTCACCGCGTGCCCGGACAGAGACAACTTGGTGGGGGAGGGATTAAAAACAGCTGCCATGAACCTAAAGGCACTATATCCATATAGTACTATGTATACTTTACAATAAGATATATACGCCGCTTGCAACAAATTCGTCCATTTGAAAGATAGATCCTGACGTCTTCGTCATCATGACAACGTGGGATTTCTAGTCTCCTTAGATTTCTTTTTTTTTTTTCATTCTCTTGTCCTCCTTTTCTTCTTAAGAACTTTGAAAATATTGAAACGTGAAATGCACATTTGTGAATTTAGAAATATTTTAAGATCTTCTCGAAAAGCTTTTCTTTTTTTTTCGTTTACCAAGTTTTGCTCAGTTTTCTTTTTGTCATTTGGGATTTAAACATTTGAGAAAGTTTCTTTCGTTGATCGTTGATATTAAAAATAATCGAATATACACATACGATATATGTATGTACAATCATATAAAATAATTGAACAGTTGTATTATATCTAGGAGTATCATCTGAAGTTAGTTCTTTAGAAACGTTTATGATAATGATTGTAAATATAAATTGAACGAGTTAACCGTGAAAGGTTGTAGCTATCGTCAAAGAAGAATTTCAAAATAACTCGAAGCTTTGCATTGTGTCAATATGTGTTGGCCTTCGAGTAAAGTATCTCTCGACGTAACTGAAGTCCATAAATACCTGAACGATCGTGTCTCTCCGTGCAGGTTATCATTTTGCAGGATAGTTAGCGGACACCTGCGCTATAGGAATGTCTGGATCCTCGAGGGCACCTTCGATGGAATCTGCAACGTAAGAGGCTGATCGATAGCTGTGCGATCTACAAATGATCGACGTGTATTTCGATGAGAATTCCTATCGAGGCTCACACTTACTTTCTTCTATTTTTTCCACCATTTATCTCAACTTTTTTCCTTTTTAACTTCCTTAACATTTCTAAAAATAACAAACCATTTAGATTGGGATCTAAGGTAACGTTGTTATTAATTTCAATCGATTCTTTTAACCGTTCGTTCGATTTTTTCTTTTATTTAGATTGAACCATCGCGTGAAAAATATTTTTCTTAATTCTTTATGTTGTTCGAATCGACAGTTAAACGTTTCTTAAAAGATCAGACAAAAATCCATTAAAATAAATGATCGAAACTTTTCAAAATGTAACAATCAATAATAAAATAAGTGCAAAATGAAATAATCGTTTCACTTTCGTAGGAACGTGCCAATTTGATCGTAGATATAATTAGATATTAATTGTAGAACTACCGGATTCTCATGCAGTTGAAAGAAAGAAAGAAAGAAAGAGGAAAGAGAGAGAGACGAGTCATTGGAATTAATACGAGTCTACAAAAGAAAGAAAGAGATAGAGAAAGAAAGACGGATGCAATGAGAGTATGCATAGTTAGGTTTGTAGGCACAGGTGGAAAGAAATCCTCCCCCCTCTCTTTTCGTCTTTCGTCATTAGTGGCCCTAACGCTTAATTACAGAGATCGGATTCATCGGTCGGTCGCATTAGTCCTTTGACATCGTCCCGTGGCCTAGCAACGGCCACGTTCGTTTCATCTCGCCGAAAATATTAATTTTCACCCGTTCCGAGCACTCTTTTCAAAAGGATAGAAAGAGATAGAGAAAGAGAAAGGGAAAAATAAAGAGAAAGAGACAGAGAGAGAAAAAGAGAGAGAAAGAGAGAGAGAGAGAGAAGGGATATACGAAAGAGGCCGCTCTTAACGAGGAATAAGGATGACTTAACGCCCTGGATGGTCGAGGTAGCGAGAATAAGGGGAACGTAAATACCCGCTCTTTTGAATTATTATCGCTGCGCCCATACCCCCGAATCACCGATCATTATTTACAAAATTATGTTCGCGTACCATGAGTCCTTCCAACTTGCTTTCCCTCTCTCTCTCTCTCTTTTTCTCGTTTTTTTTTGCTTTTATTTTTTTCCCCTCTCTCTTTATGACTCACCCGTTCACTCTCTATCCTTCTCTTTCTCTCCCCCGGCTGTTAATTATGCTTCTGAACCGATCCCTAAAGTCCTACCGAAAAGGGTTTCGCGCTTTGCCGCCAGAGGTATCAGTGTAATTAACGAAAAATGTCTTTATAGTTTAATTTAGCAGCCGTTTTCGAAGTAGACCCTTTAAATCCACCGGTCTTGTAATTACAACGTATCAAGTCGTGTATTTAATCGACTTGCGCAACCCCCTTAACGACACCGCGTTATTCTTACATTCGCGGATATTTATTTAACTTTCGTATCGTTAAAACGATTTGCTCGCGCGAATTTGTAGTTTTTTTTTTTTCGTATAAAAATGAACGGATTGAAAAATATATGTTTAGTCTCGGTTGTTTAGATGTTTGGAATAATTATTTAGATGTATACAAATTGGTAATAATTTAATTGCAATATATATTCGTATAAGTTGAAGAATTTTGTTTAGGTTTTTAGAATAATTGTTTAGATTTGTTGTAAGAAAAAAAGAAAAAAAGAAAAAAGATAAGGAATACATTTATAATAAGTTGAAGTTCATTCGTAAGTTGAGTTCGATAGAATAGATCTAAACTAAAGTTGAGTCACGATTCAACATTGCGTCCGTTTCGCGTGGCTCTTCTTTGAAAGAAGATCGTCACGGTCAAGAGCAGCTCGTTCCGTGACTTGCAAAGAACGGACTTGCTTTCTGCGAGCACAGGAGAGATGATCTTTGATTCCAACGTCATCCATCAGGTGCGTTTGCTCGATCGGTCATGCACGTCCTTCGTCCTATCTCGATTTCGTTTGATATCTTATCCCTTAAATATCACATTTATTTCTTTCTGTATATTTTCTTTTGTTTTTTACACCAATCGTAATTTATATAATCTTCAATATAATAATAATTAATATTTCAAATAACATCAAGTTGTTCAAAATAAATTCGTAGAGTTATTTTTTAAGTAAATAAATGGCATGGACTTATTGGACAACTTAATAGATGAATAAATGAAAAAAATAATAGTTCAAATCCTTGTCTATTCGTGTTAGTATAAAAAATAAAGAAGAATATACATACAATAGTTATACTATAAAATGAATGGATTTTGTATATTTTCTAAAATAAATTTCGCGATGTTTATAATGGTATTTATTTGTTTGAGAACGTAAATGTGTATTTTATGCGAACAAGAACAATTTAATAAGTTGTACGTTTACAAAAGCGTAACGAATCATTGATCACGGTGAAGTTGACGCGTAACAAGTGATAAGAAGGAGTAATTTCGATATCGATCAGGTGTGTCACAATTTATCGTCTGACGATCTTCGAAAATTATATATCGAGCTAATCCGGTTTTCTTGTAAGTACGCATCAGGCTTGCGGATACCTACGATTATGTTGGAACATTTTTACGGTTCTATACGTGCGAGACGGCCTATAACAAATCCATTATCAAAGTTACTTTATATGTCTCGTAGAAGTCCAAGTCTCTCTCCGTTCACTTAAGGCAATATCGATTTATCGAACGATCCATCGATCGGTCGACTTTCTTCGAAGAAGTGTTTTTCTTATTTTTATCCCGTTCACTCGTCCTTCACAATTTTTTCTTTTCTTTTTTTTCTAGATTAATCCTTTTATAATGTCATTTAATTTTTAAATTAATCTTTTCAACGATTATGGTTATTTAGGATAATAATAAATTAATCTTTTACGTAAAGTATTTAAATGCAAAACTACTTTTGCGTTTTACAACAAATAATTCTGGTCTCGGGATAAAAGTAATATTTAATAAAAAAGAGTTTACTTTGTGTGATTAATTAAAAATTAAATTGTATAGAAGAATAAAATAAATTTCAAAATATTACGGATAAATGATATTTATTTAATAATTTTTTTTAAATTTTGTATTATGAAAAAGAACTTTTCCTTTTGCCATTTTTGAGAGGCCTTATGCGAATGAACGGTCACCTAGACAGGTGTGAGACAATGGACCAATTTGGGTAGAATACCTTGCATCACACACCTTTTGCACTTTTAGTTCTGACCCATATTGTTCCGGTCAACAAAGAAAAATTCTCGAGGAAAGCCTAGTTCAGTTTTCACCATCTGCAAAGACCATAGAAACCTTTTTCGTATTCATTATATCTTGTCAAAGTTTCATTGTCCGTTTTTCGAAGGTATTAGAAAATTCAGTTTACATAGGAACCATTGAAAATCACCATAAATCGCGAAGTCACGCTTCCTATTGTTACTTTATGGTCAATTTAACACACAAATTCTTCATCTTTCTCGATAATTTAAACTATTATTACACTTCTTTTTTTTCGTGATGATCAAACAATATTATTTATGCCTTGCATGCATTTTAATAATGAATAATATTCCGTAAATATTTATCTATTCTTGTTAACTTATTTAATATGCGAATTGGAATACTAGAAATTATTCATATCAATACTAAGAATTTTCAAATACTTGCATAATCTAATTAAATTCTTTAGTATATAAATTAGAAATGTTACAAAATTTCTAAAACATAAATCATCCTAATTTTGATCCCATCATCATTGACGTATTAATAAACGATCGATTTAGTGACGGTATTTAAGACGTCGAACAAATGAAAATGAAAAAAAGAAAATAAACTTTGATAACGTAATTTGAACGGTAGATTGGTACGACGAAGAGGATCATTTTAAGGTGGCCAATAGGGAGGGAAGGTAGAACCTTTTGTGAAATTCAATGAAATCGATTTTGGAACACGCGATCGAGGTAATACTCGGTTCTAAGACGATATTAAAGGGCACAGGAAAGTTTCAGACGGGTTATCTCGTTTCTTGTATGCAGAGCACGCCAAAGCGCTTGCGATACGTGCCGTTTAGTTCCAAATACATCGAGTAATATCAGGTAATGGTGTATAACGAGGCACCCGTTTAGCCGGTCTATATTTTCGCATGCTTTTCGAAGGACAAGGACGAGGGGTGTTAAAAAGAGGAATGGGAAGATTCCTCGCATATATTAAGTTGTTCGAAAAGTAATTTCGTTTTTTTCTTTCGATGGTAAATAAAATACAATTTTTTCATATTTAAAATTCAAAGTGTTTCAAATGATCGTGAATCGTCGAATTCGTTAAATTCAATTGCTCATTTATTTTTCGCATTGTTTAACACTGACGTTTATTTAACATATCCTTTTACTGTAATAAAAAGACAAAATGTGACGCGATTATACTGACTTTGATTTTCTAGTTGCAATACGATACCAAACAAAAAACTACTTGATGGATCGAAACACAAAAAAGTTCTAAATCACGTCTGAAATGTTTGTTGCTAGAATGTAAAATGATTTTGAGATTCGGAGAAAGATGTGGATACCGGTAAACATGACTAAGGAAATCTCTGTACAAAAAACGAAATTACTTTACGAACAATTTAATATACTTCAATTTTAAATGAACGAAAATAATTCAGTTTTTTAAATATAAATTTTCATGTTCATTTTGGTATCAAAGTAATTAGCGCACACAAGAATTATGCATGGAAAATAATATCGGTCAAATGGCTACCTCGGTTCTAGTTACAGATGACGACTCTGAGGATAATTTTCAACAATGAATTCATCAAATTGCAGTTCTTATTGTATCACCCTACATATAATTACTTTCTTCTTTCTAGATATTATTATACATGAATCAGAATTTCTTTTTCTTTTTAATTCTAACATGTTAGGCATTTTTGTATTTTTTGGCTATTTATCTAATACTAATCTAATCGACAACATTCGAATGCCAGGAACTTTTTTAATTATCCTTTTTCAGACACCTGACTCGATGGATCTCTTCAATCTTCAAACGATTTCATCAACAGTTTCTTAGGTACCTAATCATGATTATATTGATTGATTATTTAGATAAAAAGCGTTTACCGTATATTGAAATTTTGTCTTCCCTGCTTGTGTGTAATATACACGTATGTACTTGGATAATAAAGATTCAATCATACTACTTAACCACGTGGTTTCATCTTACTTACTCGAGGATGCATAGCAAAGGAGGAGAAAGATTCTTGGTAAAAAGACCTATAGTCCCGCCTCCTGTCGCATAAAATCGATGAGAATAAGGTTTTGAGAAGGATAGAAGGTTTAATCGAGTCTTTTTCATACTTAAAAGTTCTTAAGCAACGTTACCACTTTGTTCGGGAGGTGCCAATACTTTTTGAAGAGAACCATCTGCTTTCTAACATATTCTATCTCTTTCTATCATATAGAAGGAAACCTACCATTTAGGACAGTGGTGTTGAGGTTTATCAACAGGTTTGTGAGTAGCCAAACGTTGATGTTGCTTTGGGAAAGACGAGGAGGTAGGTGCGATTTGGCGGAAGGCGAGTAAATTAATGACACTGAATATCGGTAGATCGAAAAGGATCGAAAAAGGATCGAGAAAGGGGATCGAGGACGAAGGGACGACCAGTCGGGTTCGATTTTTGGCTGCCGCGTTCTTGATCCAATGGGAAGGGCCAAAAGGTGTACAATTAGCCCTCGTTTAGGGGCGTTTAGGCCCCCGCTTATCGCCGCCATTACTGTTATTATCGACTTATTACGTTGGGCCTCTTCTCTACTCTGGCTGGGCCCCCCTCAACAATCCTGCCACGCTTGTAGAGTATCAAACGTCGTTGCGGTGGCTATCTTTTTATTACTTTTTATTATTATTATTCTCATGTATATGGCTATCGTATTTTCTATACGTGTCGATATGTACTATCTCGGAGATCGTTATTACCACATACCGAAACGTTTTATCCTGTAAGTACTTTACTACTCGATGAGAAAGGTCATCTATCTTTTAAAGTTATCTTCTAAAGTTATCTAAAAGTTACATTCCAAGGGTACTATCTCTTAAAAGTGATGAGAATGATTTAGTCTTAAACGAAGGCTTGATTTATTACAATGATTTTTATAATAGATAATTTTGAAAGATTTTCAGCTTTTTTATCATCATTATTATTTCAGTTTAAGTTTTGATAATAATTTTAAAATTTGTATGCGAAATCAATTTTAAATTTTCAATAAAACATTTTAAATTATTAGATAAATATTAATAAAGAATTTTATAGAACTAAAGAATAAAGTGTGAAAGAGATAGTACATGGCATGTACATTTTTTCTGTTGAAAACATGGTGTTAATGTAAGGATGGAAAAGAAAATCGGTCGAAGGGCGATAGATTCTAAAAACACCTGGAATGGAACCAGTTCTCGAATTTCGCGTAGTCTCCTTCAGGCAGATTATCGCACGCATTAATTTCAACGAAGGTAACTTACAGGGGCAACAAGAGCTCGTGCCGATTAGGACCTTTCATCCCCAGAATGATCGAGTACAAAAAAGAATCGTAAATTTATCGACTCAATCGTTACCAACTGTGATATCACATATAAATGGCATTTTAAAAATAAAATAACACATATATGAAACATGAACAGTTAGCATTAGAAATACTGCGATGGGTAAAAAGAAACTATAAATGATTTTCTTATCGCGAAACAGAAATTTTATTATACGGCAAACAAGAGTGATTCTGATTCGCGTTTGATTTTAATTTGTTTTACGCCTGATTACTAACTCTGCAATTAATTCAAAGACTGCTTTGCACGCATTCAATTGAAACGAAGAAATTTCACACTTAAAAAAGTAGCAGACGCAATACATTTTTTAAATAAATAATTAATACTTGCATTTATATCCTATAATTTGTATCCTAATTCTTGACGGAATCCTTAATATTCTATTTTTATCTTTGGTACATAACTACATAAAAAATATTCGAAAATGTATATATTTATTATAGAATTTAAAAAAAATTGTATTTAATTTTAAGTATATAAACATGTGTGTGCCTTCAGAAATGCAATTAAACATATATTGTTAAAAATAGTCATTTAAAGCAATTAAATAGAAGAAATTCTCCAAGGTGTGTTATGTTAAATCCAACGATGATCACCTGCAACAAGAAGAAAATTAAATTAATCATACAATCAAGTGATACAATGGCCTGACATATAAATCGTCCAATTCTCAGATGCACTAATCAATTGAATTCTCTATTTACTTCTATCAAATCTCTATTAACCGTTCCAATAAAATTAAATTTAAACGCGTGATTTTACATTTACAAAAAAAATATATATATATAAAAAAAGGAAAGTACACAAATATTAGGTTACTAAAAAAAAGTAATATCTATTAATTAATATGAAATAATTTAAAACTGCTTTATATAGAAAAAAAGAAATTGCAAATTTAATAAAATACGATGATAGTGAAAAATCTTAAATACAAAAGAAGAAAAGAGAAATTACCGTAATATTTACCGAACGTTATTTAAACTTTAAAATTTAATAATAGGAAAATTTTCAAATTTTTGACTCGAATTAACTAAACACATGTGCATCTTTTTGACGATACAGACACGAATTTGGTGTCCCAAGGAGATGGAATGGTCCATCATCTCCAATTACAACTACAAATTACTGACGAGCAAGAAAGTAATATAATAAAATATAAAATATGACTAGAGAGCTGTTCTCGAAAAGTTCGAACTTGCTGTTGAACTTTTGAAAATAACTCTATAGTTATTATATAGTTGCCCTCTTCAGCCACAGTTAAGTGGGGGCCTCTTCGGCAATTAGCCTCTTCGGCATTTAGCCTCTTCTTTCTTCATCCCTGAAAACTGCCTTGGACATTTTCTACGCGCAAGCAAGACAAGATCTTTCATACTTTTTTTGCAAATTAACTCGTATTTTGTTTGATGATTCTAATTCTCAACTATTCAAAAATTAATTTACATTTTCCGTTGGCTATTCAAACTCGTGGACTATCAATGAACTTAGAGTTCATTAACATATACACGAGCATAATTAATCGAAAGTCCAAGCAGATCATTTTAATCGATGACCTAAAAACACGTCGCACTTTTAATTTCAAGTAAGAAAATAGAATTGAAATAAATAATGCAATAAATGTTATGCATTTGTTGCAATATTTTCATTTCATTCATTGGTTATATTTCTAATTGAGAAAATCGCGACTGTGCGAAGTGTTAGTTATAATGCTTAAAATTAAGTATCAAATTCATCAAAGTATTTGCGAATTTGTTCGACACTATCTCGTTCGAGATAGAATCGAAATAGAAATGAATCTTTCAAATCGTTGCAAATTCCTTTGAATCTCATGATACAGAATAAAAATTACAGAAGAGTTACAAAATAAATTTACAAAGGAAGCATAATGGAATGAATAAAAAAAAAAATTTTTGTAACAATTCTGTATAAACCAGGAGGCGGAATTTCCACTCCGGAGTGGAAGCAAGCCTAGTGCCCATCCTGGATCCTACCTACTTAAAATTAAAGTTTTCACATTCGCTCAGAGAAATATGCTACCTGCCTGCCAGTTACCCATATTTAAAAAGAGCAAATATACATACATACCCACCCACTCACTCCACGATTCTCTCACATACCACCAGGGTGCAAAAGCCTAAACTAGAGAGCATGCCCCGGGGCACCTCCGACACCCTAGTTCAAACGCGTGTTTTCTAAACTTATGGGAGTACGTACCAATGCTGTAATCGACTGCCAAGGCTAATGATTATTGCAATGATGACTAAAGCAAAAATACTGGTACATACTAGTATATATCAGCATACTAATATAATACAAGTATTGTCATATTTCCACAAATAAATGTGGGGACTCTACTATTCAAAACGATTTTATTAAGGGAAAAAAAATAAGAAAAATTTAATATATTTAAATAGAAAAATACAACCATGTGTATTTTTCATATCACACCTAAACTCTAGGTGTGCTATACTAAGTAGTATTCTAAGTGATAAATAATGCATTAATTAAAAATTATCACGAAACGATGTACAGTACACACTACCTAACACGCACATACAGGTGTAAAGTACATCGTGCAACCACTAGCACAATGACAGCCGCCAATAGGGGAAAAACTTAAAACTAAACCTATACTAACCGTTTCTCACCCATACGAGTAGCACCTGGGCACACGTATAGATGAGAACGCAGAAAGTATAGGGGGGAGAAACGGGAGATTAGTAGATTAGAAGCTGAAAATCCTAATCTAAAAAATATGATTAAAAACACATAAATATATAAGATATAAATACATTTTTATAGAAATTTATCTAAGCGGCTAAGGACTCTACAATTAATTTATTTAATAAATAATGACTTTGAATATTTTTTAATATCTTTCAAAACCTCGGACGACTCCTTTCATTAAGTTGGCTGTTCTAATAAAAGAACTGGGCTTTGAGCCACCACTTAATTGCTAGAATCTATCCGTCGCGAATGGGTTTGTCTTCTTGCTCATTTATTTATAATATCGAAACATCGATATATCAAAATTAATCGCGATTAGATAAACTAAGTACGAAGCAATGCATGTAAGACATTTATTACATGCTTTTCTGGACAAAATCGAGTAAATTAATGCTCGATTTCACCACTACTAACCACGAACAAAACACGTAATATCAAATAAAGTGTATTAATTAATTACGTTATTAATTAAACGAATTTAACCGATGAGACAAGAAAACCTATCCTGAACTAATAAAATATACAATACAACATACATTAAAACATACAATTTTCATGAGTAACTCCTAAAAAGAAATTACTCATGTGCTCGTCAATAATTTTTTTAAATAATTACAACCAGTAACTCGTGCCGATTAGGACCTTTCATCCTCGGCATGATTGAGCACCGGAGGGACTTTAAATTTTTTGACTCACTGCGTAAGAAGTTCTACGATGGCTCCAAAACACTCCTACTTCACAGCAAGTGTTGTAGTCTCATCATCGAAGAATGCCTCAATATGGTATAGGAGAAGATGCATCGAAGATCCATCGAAGATCCATCGAAGATCCACCGAAGATCCACCGAAGATCCATCGATGATCCATCGAAGAATTCATCCCACATCTTTGATAAGGTAGAAAGTCCGTCGTCATATCTGTAAAATAAAATAGAACAAAATGATAAGTTATATGTAACATGATCCAAAATCATATCAAACAAAAACGAATAAAATGTTAATAAAAATGAATACTTACAATGCATTCCAATGGGATGAAGCTCGATTGCACCATGGCGATGCACCTCGCGTGAATCTAATAACACGTTAATAACGAAAATAAGAAACTATAGATGAGTTTCTTATCGCGAAACCGAAATTTTATTATACGGCGAACAACACTGATTCTAATTCGCGTATGATTTTAATTTATTATGCGCCCGATCACTGATTCTACAACTGCTTCCAAAGACTGCTTTGCACACAGTCAATGCAAGTAAAAAAATCTTCATTGATGCACTGATTCTAATACGCGAACAGTCTGTGCGACTGTTTAAAGATAAAAATACAACTTTACTCGAACAAAGTCTAATGCAACTACTGCTTTGGTCGCAGTCAATTTAACATAAAAAAATTCTAATACAATCGCGTAACACGAGCGAATTGAAATGAACGAACGAACGTGCTTCTAATCCGTGATTTTAATTATCTATGTATTTAAACGATAAAACACTCCCGAATATTGCTTCGCGCACGATTGCAATCTGAAACAGAAATAAAAAAAAATACTATTAATATCATTACTATTACTGAAAACCATTAAAATGTTTGTGGAATTATGAGATACAAAAAAAACT
The DNA here is from genome assembly GCF_010416935.1 of Polistes fuscatus. Taxonomy (NCBI): domain Eukaryota; kingdom Metazoa; phylum Arthropoda; class Insecta; order Hymenoptera; family Vespidae; genus Polistes; species Polistes fuscatus. Next base: position 1,669,042 of record NW_025113042.1, on the reverse strand, counting down.
TACTTCGAATCTTCAACGATGAATGCACGATGGGTCTCCTACCCTTAGGATGACGATGACAATGCACTAACACTGATTCTACAACTGCATTACATGCAGTTAATTCAATTAACACTAGATTAATGGACTAACAATAAACCAATTTGATTCATATGAAATTTCTTTGCTACATATGCTACATATATATAAAATTTTAATATTATTTTTTAAAAATATACGTTGATTTTTAATACCATAATGAAATATATGTAAATATTATTTTCTCTCTTCTACCCATTTCTTCATGCAAACAATTTTTGTAAGTTTTTAAAAAATAGTAAATGAAACAATAATGAAAAAATCTAGTGTTAAACGAATTTCCAAATGAATTTAATTAATAAATTGTAACACTATTCCAACGATGATCTGAAACAAAAATAAAAACAAGATTATATAGACCATTGATATAAAAACATTATTATAATTATTGAGAAAATGTTTTATATAAAAATTGACTTACATTTATTCTTCAGTGATGAATGCACGATGGGTATCCTACCCTTAGGATGACGATGAGCACACGTTTAAACCGAATAAAAGAAACTTACGGAGTTTCTTAACCGAGCAAACGAAACTTTTACATACGGCGTACAACACTGACTTTACTTTCCGATTCTTTTATATTTTATTTTATCGATGCAACACACGAGTACCTCATTGCCTACGCGCTCGATTGCAATGATGTTCTGAAAATGAAAAAGAAAAAGAACAATTAATATCATCGTTATAATAAAAATCCATTAAAGTTATCATAGAAGTGTTTGATAGAAAAATATACTTACTTTTAGTCTTCATTGATGACTGCAGGATGGGTATCCTACCCTTAGGATGACGATGAATAAAATAAAATTAAATAAAACTCTGAAAAGCTGAAACATACTAAAAATTATATTACATACAATTAAATATTACAATATTTCCTGAAATCATTCCTGAAGGCATTGCACACTTTCAAAGATATTTTATCATAAAGAATCAATATAAATTCAAGCAATATTAATTGCCTTAATCTCACTACTTGTATAATATTACATACAAAGTATGTAATGTTGTTGAAAATATTAACTGAAAATTTGTTAAGTTATAATATATAACTTAATAAAGAGTAACCTAAAAAACAAAACGTTTTTATACTATTCTATCTAATAAAAAACTTATTAAAGTATTTAATGTTAAAACGTAGAAGTTTTGAACGTTAGATAACGTTAGAAATAAAATCAATAAATAGTTTAATACGTCACGTTCGTTAGATCTTTACTCGCTGAAGGACGGAAGGGGAATGAAGATCTCTCTGCGTATATCTTGTAGAGGTATCGAATGCTTGGTGCTCGACTGTTTACATTTTCTTTTCGGTTGTCTTTCTTTGTTTTCACCTCGAGTATTTCCTACAAATATACATACACATTCATAGTTGCTTGTAGATTAATGTTTTGTTTTCTTTCTCTCTCTCTCTCTCTGCCCTCTCATTCATATTCTTTCTATACATTTCTATATGGGTTAAAAAAAGAATAACGCTTACCTCGATGAATATGAAGATAAAAAAGAGTAAACACAATTGTTAGACTGAGTATATGTATTCATGCTGGGCTCTGCTTATGCTCTGTAACCTAAAAAAAGAAAGAAAAGATTACATTAGTACAATATAAAGAAAATCAAATACATGAGTGTATGTGACGAGTGGTTAACCTAACTTATGTATATATGCCTGTATGTGTGTGTGTGTTATTTAATATGAAATATTATCTTTGAAGACATAATTATAAAAGATAATTAATTAGAGCATCATTAGAGAAGGTAGTAAGTATCGATACCATGAAAAAAGCTGGAAATTAGAAGAGATATTGTTAAGTAACATTGGTAAGATTTTGCGGCACGTCGAGATATATCGATGTTATATTCTCACAGATATCTATCGAACTTTTTAATATTTCCTTTTGAAAACACTCACGTATGAAAATCTTGTGTGTAACTTTCGTTTGGTATATAATAGAAAGGTGTAAAATACTTTTCAATTACCTGAATTAAAAGGGATGATGCAATACGCTGGAACATATACAGCTGACAGATTTCAAATATGGCGATGCCTACGTCACAGTGACCGCCGCTGTGACGTACAGTCCATGCACGTAGTTGTATACGGGGTAGTCACCCCCAAAAAGACATAGCGTCATCTGATGACGTCACGGCTGCTTGATATTTTTTCCATCTATTATAGAAAAATATCGAATAGTTAAAAATAGTATATAGGAACATAAAAATTGTCGAAATATATACTTTATTAATCCTAACAATCAAAATTGATCATTATAAATCGATATCTATAGAAATGATGCCGTAAAACAAGATATATATAATTACGTAGAAAAATGCATACCAATGTACATGGAATTTTTTTCTACGCAAATACTTTTTATCCTCGACATTATCGTAATCTTTCGATTATATCATTTGGAAGTCATTTGCTAGAAGAATCTTTTAGTACATAGGAAAATTATTTACGTTAGAAAATATTTTTTAATTACCTGAGATTAACGGGACGACGAAGTATCCGTGCGATCTCCACGACGGCCCAAAACGAAAAGAGCGCTGATTCGCTAATTATCTTTGGTCTTCCATTTTGGACGTAAAGTGACCAATCAGAAATTCCCAATTACCATATAGAAATGTATTTCACACACACACATACATAACTCGCCTTTCTTCATGACCACTCTAGTCAAGCTTGATATGATAATTTATTTATTAAATAAATAAAAATTTATGCTATTATTCTATTTAATGTACACGTATCTCGTTAATATTTAAAAAATAACGAAAAGAATAAAATCAATATGCACTATAAACCTTATCACACCGCACAGAAAAACATACATAATTTATTTATTACATAAATTAAATATCAATTTTTTATGAATTATTATAATTATCTAATTATTAATCCAATTAATAATTATTGTTATCTAATTTATTTTTCTATTAGGTGTATACGTTCCTTGCTAATATTAAAAAAATAACGAGTAAAATAAAGACAATATACACTAAAAACTAAATCACATTGCAACGTTCTGATTTAAACATTCCTTCAATTTTTATGTAATTGTTTAAACTAATATGCATTTGTTTTAACGTCCCTATGCAATGATGACTTTGGATAATAAAATTTGTATCCACAAAAATATCACATTAAAATTATTTTATATTCCAAGTATGTTAATAAGTATGTAATGTTTAAACCAGTACATATATGTTTAAACAATCTGAAATATAAGTAGAGTGTATTAGAATATTAAAATAATTGTTAATTAATCGATAGAAATGTCTATTGTTGTCTAAAAGATCGGAATGTATGATCAATGTATCTTCTCCTTCGAAATCGATCGTTGAAATGAGACGTTGTCCTCTATGAAAGTACTTTTATTAAATGTTGTTTATATGACTTTCCGAACGTTACGTATGTGTATAAAAGGAATAATCCATCTAATCAATAAAATTTAAGATTATAACGTTATGATTTGCGTATTTTTATCATTTTTATGTATTTTTTTTATTGCTCCTGCGCAGTGATGGCTTCGAGGATAAAATTTAGCTGCAATATAAGAAAAGTGCATTAGTGCATTATATTAATTATTAATTAATCGATTCTAGTGTCTATGCAATTTTTATGCAATTGTTTATATAAAACTACATTATAAAGATGTAATTATTATATATAAATTACAGTTATATTTTATTGTACATATTGAATTAATGCTAACTAATAGAGTAACATGTAAGAATTGATTTCCTTTTTCTCACATTTAATAACGTATATGTAAATGAAAAAAGAAAGTACATTTCTCTAAACAATTATACAACAAATATATTTAAAAAATTAATAAACAATATACTAATGGAAAATGTTAATTATTAAAGTTTACCATTATGATAGAAGAAAGCTGAGGTTTTTGCTCGTTTAAGTACTATACAAAAATTGCCTGGATTCATTTTAAAATCTTGTAAACTCTTCTTTTATGTATGTACTTGATACAAAAAACAGTAAGAAAGCTTAATAGATGCTGTGCTTTTCCAAATCTTCACATCTTGCAAATCTGAAAATCATAAGATTGTATTAGTAAAGTATCAAGAAACTGAACGAGTCTATATATGTATATGTATGATATGTTTATAAGATTTCACTCTCTCTCTCTCTCTCTTCTCCTTTCTTATACTTTTTATATTACTCTTCTTTATTTTATAAAAGAAAAGAGATAAACTTACCACAACTGATATCAATATAAAAAGTAAACACAATTATTAGGTAGATAGAAAAGTAATTACAATTAGACTGACAATGAGTATATGTATTCAGGCTGTATTCTACCAAATGTTTGGAAACTTAAAAAAAAGTATTAATTAACATAGCATTGGTATAATATAAGGAAAATTAAATTTATGAATGTTGTTCATACGTTTATCACGTTCCTTGTCAATATTTAAAGAATAATGTATAGAATAAAGACAATGTACACTAAAAACTTTGTCACACTACACAGAAAAACACAATTGTATAGAAAAGAAACCACGTTGTAGATATTTCTTAAAACAATTGATATCACATTGCACAGAGAAACATAATCGTATAGATAAGAAACCACGTTATAGAAATCTTTAAAACAAATGACATAAAGCAATATAGCCATCCTTAAAGAATTAAAATAAATTGAAACAAAACAATTGACATCTCTCATGCCAACCATGAAAGTATAAATTCCCATACTCTGTATTGATATGGAAAAACTCTTGTTATTTTAATTCTTGAAGGATGGCTATAATGCTGTATGTCAATTGTTTTTAAAATATCTGCAACGAGGTTTCTTTTCTATACGATTCTGTTTTTCTGTGTGGTTTTTAGTGTATAACCTCCTTATTTTATTTCTTATTTTTTAAATATTATAAAGGAACGTTTACACCTAATAGGAAAATAAAATTATTTTTGATTTATTAAATAAATAAATTTTGTGTGTATTTCTGTGCAGTGTGATAAAGTTTTTAGTGTATACTATCTTTATTCTACACATTATTTTTTAAATATTAACAAGGATACTTTCATACTTTGCTAATACAATCTTATGATTTTCAGATTTGCAAGTATTTGAAGATTTGGAAAAGCACAGCATCTATTAAGCTTTCTTACTGTTTTTTGTATCAAGTACATATATAAAAGAAGAGTTTACAAGATTTTAAAATGAATCCAGGCAATTTTTTTATGGTACTTAAACGAGCAAATATCTCAGCTTTCTTCTATCATAATGGTAAACTTAAATAATTCACATTTTCCATTAGTATATTGTTTATTAATTTTTTAAATATATTTGTTGTATAATTGTTTAGAGAAATGTACTTTCTTTTTTCATTTACATATATATGCACATTACGTATACATTACCAATTATTTCAATGCACTAATGCACTTTTCTTATATTGCAGCTAAATTTTACCCTCGAAGTCCTCAGTGCGCAGGAGCATTAAAATAATTACATGAAATAGATAAAAATACGAAAATCATAACGTTATAATCTTAAATTTTATCGATTAGATGGATTATTCACTTTATACACATGCGTAACGTTCGGAAAATCATATAAACAACATTTAATAAAAGTACTTTCATAGAGGACAACGTCTCATTTCAACGATCGATTTCGAAGGAGAAGGTACATTGATCATACATTCCGATCTTTTAGACAACAATAGACATTTCTATCGATTAATTAACGATTATTTTAATATTCTAATACACTCTACTTATATTTCAGATTGTTTAAACACATATGTACTGGTTTAAACATTACATACTTATTAACATACTTGGAATATAAAATAATTTTAATGTGATATTCTTCTGGATACAAATTTTATTATCCAAAGTCATCATTGCACAGGGACGTTAAAACAAATGTATATTAGTTTAAACAATTACATAAAAATTGAAAGAATGTTTAAATCAGAACGTTGCGATGTGATAAAGTTTTTAGTCTATATTGTCTTTATTTTATTCGTTTTTTTTCAAATATTAACAAGGAACGTATACACCTAATAGAAAAATAAATTAGATAAGAATAATTATTAATTGGTATAATAATTAGATAATTATAATAATTAATAAAATTGATATTTAATTTATGTAATAAATAAATTATGTATGTTCTTCTGTGCGGTGTAATAAGGTTTATAGTGTATATTGTCTTTATTCTTTTCGTTATTTTTTAAATATTAACAAGATACTTGTACCTTAAATAGAAAAATAGAATAAATTTTTTATTTATTTAATAAATAAATTATCATATCTAGCTTGACTAGCGTGGTCATGAAGAAAGCCGAGTTACGTACGTGTGACGAGGCAAGCTTGTGTGCGTGATATATATTTCTATATGGTAATTGGGAATTTTTGATTGGTCACTTATCTCTGCAATAATTATCAGCCAATCAGGGCTCTTTGCTGATCTTTCTTCTTTCTTTTCGCGGCGTCGGTGCTGGAGATCGGACGGATGCTACGTCGTCCCGTTAATCTCAGGTAATTAAAAAATATTTTCTAACGTAAATAATTTATCTTTATACTAATCGATTATTCTTATAAATGACTTCCAAATGATATAATCGAAAGATTACGATAATGTCGAGGATAAAGAATATTTGCGTAGAAAAAAATTCCATGTACATTGGTATGCATTTTTCTACGCAATTATGCATATATATATGTCTTGTTTTACAGCATCATTTCTATAGGTATCGACTTATAATAATCAATTTCGATTGTTTGGATTAATAAAGTATATATTTCGACAATTGTTATGTTCCTATATCCTATTTTTAACTATTCGATATTTTTCTATAATAGATGGAAAAAATATCAAGCAGCCGTGACGTCATCAGATGACGCTATATCTTTTTGGGGGTGACTACCCCGTATACAACTACGTGCATGGACTGTACGTCACAGCGGCGGTCACTGTGACGTAGGCATCGCCATATTTGAAATCTGTCAGCTGTATATGTTCCAGCGTATTGCATCATCCCTTTTAATTCAGGTAATTGAAAAGTATTTTACACCTTTCTATTATATACCAAACGAAAGTTACACACAAGATTTTCATACGTGAGTGTTTTCAAAAGGAAATATTAAAAAGTTCGATAGATATCTGTGAGAATATAACATCGATATATCTCGACGTGCCGCAAAATCTTACCAATGTTACTTAACAATATCTCTTCTAATTTCCAGCTTTTTTCATGGTATCGATACTTACTACCTTCTCTAATGATGCTCTAATTAATTATCTTTTATAATTATGTCTTCAAAGATAATATTTCATATTAAATAAATACACACACACACATACAGGCATATATACATAAGTTAGGTTAACCACTCGTCACATACACTCATGTATTTGATTTTCTTTATATTGTACTAATGTAATCTTTTCTTTCTTTTTTTAGGTTACAGAGCATAAGCAGAGCCCAGCATGAATACATATACTCAGTCTAACAATTGTGTTTACTCTTTCTTATCTTCATATTCATCGAGGTAAGCGTTATTCTTTTTTTAACCCATATAGAAATGTATAGAAAGAATATGAATGAGAGGGCAGAGAGAGAGAGAGAGAAAGAAAACAAAACATTAATCTACAAGCAACTATGAATGTGTATGTATATTTGTAGGAATTTCTCGAGGTGAAAACAGAAGAATAACCGCCGAAAACGAAACGTAAACAGTCGAGCACCGAGCATTCGATACCTCTACGAGATATACGCAGAGATCTCCATTCCCCTTCCGTCCTTCAACGAGTAAAGATCTAACGAACGTGGCGTATTAAACTATTTATTGATTTTATTTCTAACGTTATCTAACGTTCAAAACTTCTACGTTTTAACATTAAATACTTTAATAAGTTTTTTATTAGATAGAATAGTATAAAAACGTTTTATTTTTTAGGTTACTCTTTATTAAGTTGTATAATATAACTTAAAAACTTTTCAATTAATATTTTAAATAATATTACATACTTTGTATGTAACATTATACAAGTAGTGAGATTAAGGCAATTAATATTGCTTGAATTTATATTGATTCTTCATGATAAAATATCTTTGAAAGTGTGCAATGCCTTCAGGAATGATTTCAGGAAATATTGTAATATTTAATTGTATGTAATATAATTTTTAGTATGTTTCAGCTTTTCAGAGTTTTATTTAATTTTATTTTATTCATCGTCATCCTAAGGGTAGGATACCCATCCTGCAGTCATCAATGAAGACTAAAAGTAAGTATATTTTTCTATCAAACATTTCTATGATAATTTCAATGGTTTTTATTGAGAAGATGATATAAATTGCTCTTTTTCTTTTTCTGTTTCAGAACATCATTGCAATCGAGCGCGTAGGCAATGAAGTACTCGTGTGTTGCATCGATAAAATAAAATATAAAAGAATCGGAAAGTAAAGTCAGTGTTGTACGCCGTATGTAAAAGTTTCGTTTGCTCGGTTAAGAAACTCCGTAAGTTTCTTTTATTCGGTTTAAACGTGTGCTCATCGTCATCCTAAGGGTAGGATACCCATCGTGCATTCATCACTGAAGAATAAATGTAAGTCAATTTTTATATAAAACATTTTCTCAATAATTATAATAATATTTTTATATCAATGGTCTATATAATCTTGTTTTTATTTTTGTTTCAGATCATCGTTGGAATAGTGTTACAATTTATTAATTAAATTCATTTGGAAATTCGTTTAACACTAGATTTTTTCATTATTGTTTCATTTACTATTTTTAAAAACTTACAAAAATTGTTTGCATGAAGAAATGGGTAGAAGAGAGAATTAATATTTACATATATTTCATTATGGTATTAAAAATCAACGTATATTTTTAAAAAATAATATTAAAATTTTATATATATGTAGCATATGTAGCAAAGAAATTTCATATGAATCAAATTGGTTTATTGTTAGTCCATTAATCTAGTGTTAATTGAATTAACTGCATGTAATGCAGTTGTAGAATCAGTGTTAGTGCATTGTCATCGTCATCCTAAGGGTAGGAGACCCATCGTGCATTCATCGTTGAAGATTCGAAGTAAGTTTTTTTTGTATCTCATAATTCCACAAACATTTTAATGGTTTTCAGTAATAGTAATGATATTAATAGTATTTTTTTTATTTCTGTTTCAGATTGCAATCGTGCGCGAAGCAATATTCGGGAGTGTTTTATCGTTTAAATAGATAATTAAAATCACGGATTAGAAGCACGTTCGTTCGTTCATTTCAATTCGCTCGTGTTACGCGATTGTATTAGAATTTTTTTATATTAAATTGACTGCGACCAAAGCAGTAGTTGCATTAGACTTTGTTCGAGTAAAGTTGTATTTTTATCTTTAAACAGTCGCACAGACTGTTCGCGTATTAGAATCAGTGCATCAATGAAGATTTTTTTACTTGCATTGACTGTGTGCAAAGCAGTCTTTGGAAGCAGTTGTAGAATCAGTGATCGGGCGCATAATAAATTAAAATCATACGCGAATTAGAATCAGTGTTGTTCGCCGTATAATAAAATTTCGGTTTCGCGATAAGAAACTCATCTATAGTTTCTTATTTTCGTTATTAACGTGTTATTAGATTCACGCGAGGTGCATCGCCATGGTGCAATTGAGCTTCATCCCATTGGAATGCATTGTAAGTATTCATTTTTATTAACATTTTATTCGTTTTTGTTTGATACGATTTTTGATCATATTACATATAACTTATCATTTTGTTCTATTTTATTTTACAGATATGACGACGGACTTTCTACCTTATCAAAGATCTGGGATGAATTCTTCGACGGATCATCGACGGATCATCGATGGATCTTCGATGGATCTTCGATGGATCTTCGATGGATCTTCGGTGGACCCTTGGTGGATCTTCGGTGGATCTCCTTCAATACCAAATCGAGGAACTCTTCCCTCGTCAGACTACAACACTTTCTGCGAAGTAGGAGTGTTTTGGAGCCATCGTAGAACTTCTTACGCAGTGAGTCAAAAAATTTAAAGTCCCTCCGGTGCTCAATCATGCCGAGGATGAAAGGTCCTAATCGGCACGAGTTACTGGTTGTAATTATTTAAAAAAATTATTGACGAGCACATGAGTAATTTCTTTTTAGGAGTTACTCATGAAAATTGTATGTTTTAATGTATGTTGTATTGTATATTTTATTAGTTCAGGATAGGTTTTCTTGTCTCATCGGTTAAATTCGTTTAATTAATAACGTAATTAATTAATACACTTTATTTGATATTACGTGTTTTGTTCGTGGTTAGTAGTGGTGAAATCGAGCATTTATTTACTCGTTTTCGTCCAGAAAAGCATGTAATAAATGTCTTACATGCATTGCTTCGTACTTAGTTTATCTAATCGCGATTAATTTTGATATATCGATGTTTCGATATTATAAATAAATGAGCAAGAAGACAAACCCATTCGCGACGGATAGATTCTAGCAGTTAAGTGGTGGCTCAAAGCCCAGTTCTTTTATTAGAACAGCCAACTTAATGAAAGGAGTCGTCCGAGGTTTTGAAAGATATTAAAAGATATTCAAAGTCATTATTTATTAAATAAATTGTAGAGTCCTTAGCCGCTTAGATAAATTTCTATAAAAATGTATTTATATCTTATATATTTATGTGTTTTTAATCATATTTTTTAGATTAGGATTTTCAGCTTCTAATATACTAATCTCCCGTTTCTCCCCCCTATACTTTCTGCGTTCTCATCTATACGTGTGCCCAGGTGCTACTCGTATGGGTGAGAAACGGTTAGTATAGGTTTAGTTTTAAGTTTTTCCCCTATTGGCGGCTGTCATTGTGCTAGTGGTTGCACGATGTACTTTACACCTGTATGTGCGTGTTAGGTAGTGTGTACTGTACATCGTTTCGTGATAATTTTTAATTAATGCATTATTTATCACTTAGAATACTACTTAGTATAGCACACCTAGAGTTTAGGTGTGATATGAAAAATACACATGGTTGTATTTTTCTATTTAAATATATTAAATTTTTCTTATTTTTTTTCTCTTAATAAAATCGTTTTGAATAGTAGAGTCCCCACATTTATTTGTGGAAATATGACGATACTTGTATTATATTAGTATGCTGATATATACTAGTATGTACCAGTATTTTTGCTTTAGTCATCATTGCAATAATCATTAGCCTTGGCAGTCGATTACAGCATTGGTACGTACTCCCATAAGTTTAGAAAACACGCGTTTGAACTAGGGTGTCGGAGGTGCCCCGGGGCATGCTCTCTAGTTTAGGCTTTTGCACCCTGGTGGTATGTGAGAGAATCGTGGAGTGAGTGGGTGGGTATGCATGTATGTTTGCACTTTTTAAATACGGGTAATTGGCAGGCAGGTAGCATATTTCTCTGAGCGAGTGTGAAAACTTTAATTTTAAGTAGGTAGGATCCAGGATGGGCACTAGGCTTGCTTCCACTCCGGAGTGGAAATTCCGCCTCCTGGTTTATACAGAATTGTTACAAAAATTTTTTTTTTTTATTCATTCCATTATGCTTCCTTTGTAAATTTATTTTGTAACTCTTCTGTAATTTTTATTCTGTATCATGAGATTCAAAGGAATTTGCAACGATTTGAAAGATTCATTTCTATTTCGATTCTATCTCGAACGAGATAGTGTCGAACAAATTCGCAAATACTTTGATGAATTTGATACTTAATTTTAAGCATTATAACTAACACTTCGCACAGTCGCGATTTTCTCAATTAGAAATATAACCAATGAATGAAATGAAAATATTGCAACAAAATGCATAACATTTATTGCATTATTTATTTCAATTCTATTTTCTTACTTGAAATTAAAAGTGCGACGTGTTTTTAGGTCATCGATTAAAATGATCTGCTTGGACTTTCGATTAATTATGCTCGTGTATATGTTAATGAACTCTAAGTTCATTGATAGTCCACGAGTTTGAATAGCCAACGGAAAATGTAAATTAATTTTTGAATAGTTGAGAATTAGAATCATCAAACAAAATACGAGTTAATTTGCAAAAAAAAGTATGAAAGATCTTGTCTTGCTTGCGCGTAGAAAATGTCCAAGGCAGTTTTCAGGGATGAAGAAAGAAGAGGCTAAATGCCGAAGAGGCTAATTGCCGAAGAGGCCCCCACTTAACTGTGGCTGAAGAGGGCAACTATATAATAACTATAGAGTTATTTTCAAAAGTTCAACAGCAAGTTCGAACTTTTCGAGAATAGCTCTCTAGTCATATTTTATATTTTATTATATTACTTTCTTGCTCGTCAGTAATTTGTAGTTGTAATTGGAGATGATGGACCATTCCATCTCCTTGGGACACCAAATTCGTGTCTGTATCGTCAAAAAGATGCACATGTGTTTAGTTAATTCGAGTCAAAAATTTGAAAATTTTCCTATTATTAAATTTTAAAGTTTAAATAACGTTCGGTAAATATTACAGTAATTTCTCTTTTCTTCTTTTGTATTTAAGATTTTTCACTATCATCGTATTTTATTAAATTTGCAATTTCTTTTTTTCTATATAAAGCAGTTTTAAATTATTTCATAATAATTAATAGGTATTACCGTTTTTTAGTAACCTATTATTTGTGTACTTTCCTTTTTTTTTATATATATATATTTTTTTTGTAAATGTAAAATCACGCGTTTAAATTTAATTTTATTGGAACGGTTAATAGAGATTTGATAGAAGTAAATAGAGAATTCAATTGATTAGTGCATCTGAGAATTGGACGATTTATATGTCAGGCCATTGTATCACTTGATTGTATGATTAATTTAATTTTCTTCTTGTTGCAGGTGATCATCGTTGGATTTAACACAACACACCTTGGAGAATTTCTTCTATTTAATTGCTTTAAATGACTATTTTTAACAATATATGTTTAATTGCATTTCTGAAGGCACACACATGTTTATATACTTAAAATTAAATACAATTTTTTTTAAATTCTATAATAAATATATACATTTTCGAATATTTTTTATGTAGGTATGTACCAAAGATAAAAGTAGAATATTAGGGGTTCCGTTAAGAATTAGGATAAAATTATAGCATATAAATGCAAGTATTAATTATTTATTTAAAAAATGTATTGCGTCTGCTACTTTTTTAAGTGTGAAATTTCTTCGTTTCAATTGACTGCGTGCAAAGCAGTCTTTGAATTAATTGCAGTGTCAGTAATCAGGTGTAAAACAAATTAAAATCAAACGCGAATCAGAATCACTCTTGTTTGCCGTATAATAAAATTTCGGTTTCGCGATAAGAAACTCATTTATAGTTTTTCTGGACCCATCGCAGTATTTCTAATGCTAACTGTTCATGTTTTATATATATTTTATTTTATTTTTAAAATGCCATTTATAGGTGATATCACAGTTGGTAACGATTGACTAAAAATATTTAAAGTTCCTTTCGGTACTTAACCAATTAAAGTTATTCAAATGCATCATTTTTTTTAATTGTTAGAATAATATTTATTATTGCTTTATCTTTCTGTTTCTACTTTTCTTTTTGATTACAAAATTTTTAATTTTTTTCTACTTCTTTCTCTTTAAATACAAATTTTTACTCAAATAACAAGATTTATTATTTTTTTGCAATAATGAAGTCGAAGGCAATCATGTAAGTTCGTGATATGCATAGTTATTTCTTTTTTTCACTTTTGATTCCAATTAAAACTTTCATGAAAGATCTCGCCGCATGTTTATAGCGTGCAATCGGTAATTACGCGTGAAAGATCTCGAACGTGCGACCGAGAGTCTTGCTCAATGAATGCATACACGTACATATAAAAAATTTTACATATGTATTTACTTACACCAAACGGGCAATTATACTGTAGATTCATTTTTTTTTGTTTCTTTAACGATGATCAATCTGTATCGTTTGTTTGATCTTTCGAAACGTTAAAAATAATAAATGGAAATAATAAATAAATAGGGTACGTTAAATATATTAAAAATAAAAATTGAAAATAATAATTTAGTCGAGAAAGAGTATTCGATTAGACGTGTAAAAGTTTTGAAAACTCGATTATAATTTGATTTAAAATAGATCCAAGTTATCAATAATTAGAAATTTATTGAAAGTAAAAAGGAACAAAAATTTGAGGAAGTAGATGATGTGATTAGAATAATTTCTAAGTTTGTAATTATAAAATGAATAATAATTTCTTATTTTTCGATGCAAGTGTGTTTTTTATTATCAGATTTTAATATCAGCTGTAAAATCGATGCTCTATGATTAGAAATTTCTAATTTTGACGATATCACAATTTATTTATCATGAATATTTTTACTTTCGATTTGGAAAGGACGTGTCAGGCTCGTTAGAAATGTTGAGAATCGAAGTCAGGAGAGAAACGAAGAATCGATGGTGTGTTAGAGTTGGAGGAGGTTATAACGAGAGGATGCAGGAGAGTCCCTCTCATTTTTCCATATTGTTTGGCTCACAAAGAATAGTATGGGTTCTTCTGGTCTGAAAGGTGAAGTACTACTAACGTCCAAGGACAATGGTACCTGCCACGATCGACGGCTGATCGACATCAAAAGTCCGAAAGTCCCTAGAAGGGAGAAGTATGATACTCAAAAGAGAAAGAAAGAAAAAGATATAGATAGGCAAAACAGAGAAAGAGAGATAGAGAGAGAGAGAGAGAGAGAACCTGCTATTTTTCTTTTGACCTGAAAAAAGAGTCCCTTCTCTTCTTGGAATATAGTCGATTGAATGGGGATCATTAGTCTGTGTGTAGAGAGTTGCGAGAAGTCACTGATCGAAATCCATTATTCCTGATATATTTTTCTAGGATCCGCGTGAACAATCAATACTAAAATGCTTTTCAAACTAGTCCTTTTCTTTTTCTACTATTGCAAAATGAACGTAAAAATAATGAAAGGTACTTGATACAATTTTTAGATCAGTAGATATTTGTTAATAAAAAATCTTCATTTTATTACTGTATTTTGGGAAAGAAAGAAAAAATTGTTCTTTATTAATTTTAATAAACGATCACTGTAGAATTATTATCTTATGAAGTCAATTATTTTACTTTGATTAGAAGTCTTTGTCGTGGATTTATCTTGATCTAGAAATGATTATTTCATGAGACACCCTGTATATATCAACTGGTATGAGAAAATGTATATCCAGAGATATACGTCGGAAAGACTAGCATATGCATAAGCCGAAAGTATTTTAGTAGCTGCAATCTTCTTTCATTTTCAACCACAGTTGTGCCCAGCGGATAAGCTCTTTCGAAACGGGTCGGCATGTCTGTAATTTTCACACCATTCCTTAGTTGGGTTTGTAAATGTGCCAATGATAGTTCAGTTTCGTTGGAGGAGATGATAGGAGAGGGTGAAGAAGTGATCGTGAAATATTTTTATTTTTACATTTAGCATATACTTAATTTTTCTTTTCTTTTTTTGTTTAATTTAAAACATTTTTCAACATATTTTTTTGTTTGGTCTTCTTTTTAAGGATAGCTAGATCAGTTTTCAAAAATTAAATAAATCCTGAAAGTTTCGAGTTTCTTTGATTTATTTTCTTGTTCTCTTTGAACTCGTTCAATGTTGGCGCGCTCGTTGCAGTTTCCAGATCGTGCTTCATGATGCTGGCAGCTTGGTACACTGAGAATTCGCATAAGAGCCCCCGAGTGTGGAAGAACTCGACCGTTACGGCTTCGAGAGTGTCGGCATGGCTGATTTAGGGCTACGCAACGGTTGAGTTTGAGCGAAACAACGAGGTGTAAAGAATCCCAGTTGTACCTTACGGACATTTCGAGATCATTCAACCTGAATAACGTGCGTGGACTTCGACGATCAGAGAAATTTATTATAGTTAAGCCTTGAGAATTAAACAAAACTACATAAATTTATCAATAAATAGTTTGTTCAAAAATCAAGATCAATCATTTATCAACCGATACATTCAAATAAACAATAAGAAATAATTTATTACAATTATGTTCATTAACGATCTTACAAATTCTATATATAAATAAATTATTTTGGAATTTTTCTAATCGCGCGATTAAATTTTGAAATAGAAAACTTAAGAAACGGATTAGTTCGTAAGTTATGAAAGTCGCGTGGCACGTGTCAGATATAAGAGAGTTCGTAATAAAAAATGTTAAAAAAAAGAAAAAAAAGAGAATTGCCAGGTAGAAATTACTTCCTCGTTTTATACCTTTTCCCTTCTTGTTTTTTTCTCTCTCTCTCTTTGAAAATGATTACAAGAAGAGGCTATTGTGGTGTCGGATCCGGTCGCGTGCGATAGTCACGCCATGTTACGTGTTACCAGCACGTAGCGATCGAGTGCAATTTTCTAAATCGACGTAACAGCTGCGACGACTTGAAAACGTTTACGAGAACGGTCGAGCTTTAAAAATTTCGCGCCTTGAAATCTCTAAGAGCCGTTTAGAAAGAAAAAGAGAAAGAAAAAGATAGAAAGAATAGAAATGAGTTAGCTTTCTATAGAAATCTTTGGATAGGTTTCTGTTAAACGTTCATTATTATGTTAATAAGAAATAATTTAATATGTCTATCAGTGTTAGATGCCATTGTGTTTGAAAGTTATTCGATGAATATAGAAATCGTTTTTCTTTATGAAAGAAAGAGAGCAATCATCTTGACGTTTTTCGTTCGGAAAGATTAGAGAACGTTGTTGAGGTAATAGGCTTAGTTTTATTATGATGCAAAGGATGTGTGTAATTTATTTGAATACTATAATACGTACTATCTCTTAACGATTATGTACATTTTGTAGGAGATTACTTTTAAAGAAGATCTATTACTTATTCTTAACTTTAAATATTCTTATTTCAAACAGAAAAATATAATTTGATGATTGTAATAATAAAAATATTAAATAATGGATCTTGAATATTTATCAAAAATCATAAATTCAATCTTGTTTCTTTAAAAATCTTTATAGAAGATAATCGTGATTGGTCGAATAATGAAAAGGTTGATTCTTTTCTTTTTCTTTTTCTTTTTTTGTCGAGGAATATCTTCTTACGCAATAAAAACGTCCACGTATTTTCGTTTTTGCGAATCGTTTCAGGTGAGAAGTCTGGCGCCGCGTGATTTCGTATAAGAAAATTTACCGCTAAATTTGGTCTCTGTTAAAACTTAAATCCGAAGGAATTCATTAGGAGACATCGGAGAACGTAGTTTCTTTCGGCTTGGAGAATTCGCGAGCTAAGACGAAAGCCACTTTACTTTCATCGATCGTTCAAGCCAGAGCCTCCTCCGATCCCCAATTAAAGAGGCACCACAACAGTTAGCTGCTTTTACTTAAATCTGTCAACGATACCAATCGACACGGTGGAAATACTCTTTCGGGGTGATTCGAAATACGACTTTTTTTTTTTTTGTTTGCAAAAATACCTCGCGTATGAAGTAATTTTTCAATTTTCCTTTTTTATTTTTCGGATACGAACGAACGCCTGTTTCATTTTGTTTTGATTCATTTTAGAATCGTAAAATTCGTATCAAAGAATCTCGGGTGATAATTATTAGAGATTGAATTGACGTTTAGTTTTTGTCCTTTTATTTTCTGCTTTTTTTTGTTTTTTAGATGAAAGACATAATGATTCCTCAACGGCAAGAGTTTAATTTCGGTATAGGTATCCTGAAGTAGTAAAAATCGTTTTGTACTTGGTAGGATTTTCGCGTTCACTCGAAGATTACAAACCCTTTTCTTGAAATACCAGAATAAGAGAGAAAGAGAAAGAAAAGGAGAGTCATAAAGCTGTTGTAAATGACTTTAAACGATTTCAGGACTTTACGACTAACTCAAATTACCACAGTTTCCTTTCCACTCGTTGAATATTTTCTTCGGTATGATTTTTAAAAATTTTCGAAGAATCTCGTGTTATATATAAACATTTTTTCCACATTCATCTTGATATGCATATGAAATAAAAATCCACATAAGTTAGAATACACATGAATTAAGAATTTATTTAAATACAGTAATAAAAATTATTAACAAATAGTTAGAAGAAAAAAAAAAGAAATAAAAGACACGAATCGTTTCTTTTCGTATCAGAAATGTTACAAAATATTTCAAAATAGTATAGAATATTTTTCTAAGAAAATCATTAAATTCCTAGAAAGATAAGAGAAGAGGAGGGAATTAGAAGTGGTCACGTTTTTCGGCTTTCTTCGAATCGTTAGGATAAACTCAACCTGTTTTTCGGATCCCGTCCATTAGGGTGCTTAGCACGTAAACACTTTGGATGATCTCGTTTAGAGGCTACTACTACTATACACTTTGGAAGGCCAAGCAAGCAGAGTAGGAAAGAGGAGAGGAGAGGAGAGGAGAGGAAAGTAGAGGAGAGGAGAAGAAAAGAGAAGAAAAGAGCAACGTGCATCGATCGTGAAGAAGAGATGTTGGTTCCTTGGTTCGAATCCTTCTTCTCTGTTTCTCTGTAGCCTTCTCACTATAGTATTGTCGGCAATTAGGCCGTTTCTCCGGAACATAATTAACGCTCGCAGCGTTAATGAGGCCGCGAAGGTGTCGAACGTGCTCGTTTCAGGTTCTTCTTCTCGTTTCTCGTCGAACGAAGAGAAAAGAAAGAAAAAGAGAGAGAGAGAGAGAAAGAGAGAAAGATTCACGAAGTTGATCGCTCTCTCCCCGACGCCTTTTATATTCGCACCGTACAGCCAATAATTGGCTCCTTCGATTCTACCACACATTCGCGGAGAATTCGTCTGGCGTAAACATTAATTTCTCCTTTGTGAAATCGGCCCTCGACACTTTTCTTCCTTCCTCGCTTCCTACCTTTTTCTGATTTGCAACAGTGGAAATATCTCAAACGTACTCTACGTTCATTAAGATTATCATGAAATTTATGCTATTACTTTTAATTAATACGAAAAGGAATCTATCGGTTTTTATCGTATCTTCTTTAGATTGTTTTTCTTATTTATTTGTTATTTTGTAAGCAATGGTTTATAAATTTATCTAGATAAAAAAAGATTTATTTGAAATAATCTAAGGACTTCTTGTAAAAAAAAAAAAAAGAATAATAATAATTGTCACAAAAATATATTTAACCGCAACCCATTAGCATAGAAAGAATATAAGTAATAACTGTATGGACAAACGTATAGGATTTCGCAAATGAACACGCGAAAGAGTTTGAAGAGAAGAGAGTTTAAATATCGTTGGGAGAAGAAAGAGATCGATCTTGTATAATCGATGGTGGATTTTTTTGCTGATGGCAGATCGCGCAGGACAGTCGGACGGATATGTCGGACGGATTCATTTTATGGGCACGGCGGGCGTGCGACCACGAAAGAAATTCGCAGACTCATGCATAGCTATAAACGGGGAGCAGCAGCTCTCTTCCTTCGGTGGTATCAATAGCCGATCGAAAAACTGGTACAATCTTGTGCTGCTCCCTTCCTTGGATATCGCTATCTCTTTCTTTATTTTCCTTTTGCTTATTTTTGCTTGCTCAACTTCCTTCTCCCTTTCTCTCTTTCTCTTTATCTTACTTTTAGCGCGGATCCCTTCATCGACGATTCGGAACGTCGTTTTACACGAAGGCCGCCGCCGCCGCCATCTCACCTGAGCCTTTTGCACTAGTCATTGTATTTGCGTGTGCGTGCACGAAATATTAATCCGGTAGGATGCACCCGCCTTCGAGTTGGGAATTTTCACCGCCTTCTGCCCACCTGTACGCCTACCAGCGATTTATCATTGATCATCGCTACTTTGCCAAATGTGCTCTCCTCGTCGAATTTTTACTTTCATATTTCATTAATACCATTCCATTTAGATTTATACATTTTAGTTCAGTTAATACTCAGCCGGGGGAAGCCTTTTAAGTGCGACCACGGCACGCCCAGTCGTATTATCATATTATTTATTATTATATTTTATATCATTATATTCTTAAAATAAAATAAAAATATACCTTCGTATAGCGTGTTTTGAATAAAACATGTGAATTCGGCGTGGACGGTTAACGTGTTAATTATCTCTCATTACAAAAACCATCGATATCTCGATACAATTTTGTTTCCTTTTTTATTTTTTCTCTCTTTCGAACTATTTAGTGTAAATAGATAGAAGAAAATATCGTGGCAAAGAGAGAGGCTAGGAATGTATAGAAATTAGTAATCAGTGCCACCTTTGAAGAAAAAATACACGAAAAAGCTATTCCAATTATTGGTTAGAGGATAATTTTCAAAGGCGAGATAATCGAAGCTCGATGATACGAGAGTCGAAAAATTTCGAGTTAAACTAAGTTGCCGACAAAAGAACGTATGCTATGAGTTCTATCGAAATTCAAATGCGTGATCTGTTTGGCCCCTTAGCAAGCAAGCTTAGAAACTTAGCTAGTTGAGTATCAAACACGACGAGACAAGACACGACGATCCTTTTAAATCGTTTCTCTTTCTGTGAGAAAAGAAAGAGAATTCTCTTTCTATCTTATATAGATATATATATCTTTCTCTCTCTTTTTTTCTCCCTCTCTCTTTCTGTTTCGTTCTCTTTTTTTTCTCTCATGAGGGATTAAACGACGCCTGGAGGATACTAGAGAAAGGAGTGGCTATACGCCGGATCTCGAACGAGATAAGAAAAGCCACTACCGTGCTACTATGTTAGAGATAGGATACCTCCGGTGAAACTCATTACTCTCTAATAGTTCCCCGTAACCGTAAAGGTTCCGCGTAAGGGTTATCCAAAAATTCAATTTAAAGGAGCCATGGGGGCTTTCTACGTAGTACTACCTACGCTTTCGAATATCAACTAATAGTTTTGAGAAAACTACTTTCATCAATTCTAGAACAATATTATCTATCTTTTATACTTCTCATTTCATCTTATTCTAGAAATAATTGATAATTTGAATTGCGTAGAAAATAATTGATATCGGATTTAATTTACATTTGTACAAAAAGTTAGTTTCATTATAAAGTTTTTAATGTACGATTAATTTACGAAGAAGAAAAAATGTGATTGGAGATTAATTAAACTTTTTTTTCTATTTTGCTCTCTTATCGTTTACATTCCAAGAAGAATTTTAAGATGCTTGATGTGAGATCAGGATAAGTGGTAGCTTAGAAAAACGTTCTATGCTTCTGAAACTATGTCACTGCGAGACGATATTTTTAACGATTAAACGACACGTCCATCTTCTGACAATTTGGGCCCCGGATCCAGTCGAAATACTTTGTTATATCTTTTTGTCAGATAGATAGAAGTTTGAAGAAAAAGAATTAGAGATAGAATGAGGAGGAAGAAAAAAAAAAAAGAAACGGGGGCCTTAATTGGGCCTCGTGTTGGTCTCTGTCTGCTATCGCATTGCAGTAGCTAGGGTCTCGGTGGTTGTCGGATATTTCTTTTCTTTATTTATCTTTTCTCTTTGTCTTAGCTCGATCCTCGTCTCTACAAAATTCTTATCTCTTTTGCCAAATCATGGTGTAGGTTGGTGCGTTATGGAGATTTTCTAAACGATAAGGAAAATAAACGCGATGGATGGTCACGAAAAAAGGGTTGCATGGAACGTGTAAGAACTACCGGTGAATTCGTTGTAACCCTTGTTGTCTTGTCTTATATGGATGGGTTGAGAATTTTAAAATGTTTTGGTAGGTTCATACTCTAAACAGGAATCCGATTAATCGTTTGCTTCTGAAATCATTAAAATATTCATATGGAATATATGGAATGGAATTTTAAATTTTTATATGAAAGCTTTGCTTTCTGTGAAAAATAAACGTAGTCATTTAAAAATGAATATTTTGTTGTTTAAAATATAAGTTTAAAAAGCTATTATTTATTATACTTATATTATATTTATTCAGTTTCATTTTTATATCTTATTTCCAAATTAAGGTATGTTGTAAATATTAGCGTTTCTAATAAATAATTAATGCTGAAAAATCAATTGGAAGGGACGAGCTTTAGTAGGAAAGAGACCAAAACTCGACACAGAAGATGAAGTGAAAAAAAACATTATAGAATTCTTGGAAGAGCGGCTACAATGCAATGAATTTAATAAAAACGAAACAAATATTAAAAGAAAATAAAAGGAAATAAAGGGGAATGGGATTTTGTGGAGCATGCAAATTAGAAGACGTCACATAATGTTTTTTCTTTAGTGGATTAGACGTGTGCTGATGACAGGTGGTCGGATTGTTAAAAGAGTCGGGAGAGATCGAATGACCGAAGTGTATACCGGTAGCGTGGAATTCGATACTGCTAGGTGGTCGAAAGTAGCTTCGTGGTCCAGCAAGTTAATTTGGCAAACGGGTAAGGAAAGGAACTTTATACAGACATTGTATAGGCTAGTTCGTCCTGTATAGGGTATAGAAAGAGTTCTCTGAGTTCTTTGCGAGCGCCAGCTGACACGTTCGTAATCGGGTACGAAATATCTTTTGGTCGGCGTTGTAAAAGCTCACCTTACGTGCTCCAACAACGTTCGATGGAGTTATCAAACATCGAATGTTGATTCATTCCGGCGTTCGACAATTTTCCCTTTTTTTGCTTTATGTTTTTTTATCTTTTGATAAATGTCGATTACCAAGAAAAAATAAATCGAAGATCAAGAAGAAGCTAATGAGATTTATTTATTTATTTTTTAAATTTTTATTTATATGATAATTAGCAAATATCAGATATAACAAAGACCATCCCCAACTTGTAAAACTTGTAAGCGTACACGTGTAATCGATAGATCCATAAAACGAATCTTTACGATCGACTATTAGCGTAGGATGTAAAAAGATTTTCAACTATAGATCATATTATACAAAAGTTTCTGATAATCATTCTCTTTCTTGCTAAGGTGTTTCCATAGGATTTATTGTTCGAAGATCGAAGAAGACTTTGAACATCACGTACGTATAATAAATCAATACTTTTAAAAAGGGATTGTAGGTAGTTTAAAGGTTCGGAGTCACGTATATCTATTTTAAGTAAAAATTATGTTGCTATCACGATCGGTAGTTTAATTAAAAGCATCGCGTAAAGTTAATTTATGAAGAAAGGTTGGCTCCATATGAGAAAGCCCAACGAAGGGCCAATTAGGCTAGAGCCACTTCATTGGCAGAAGTGCTCCTGCTTATCGACGCTATTTTTCTTTCTTATTTCTCTTCTTCTCCTTTTTTTTTCTTCTTCTTCTCCTTCTTTTTTTTTCTTCTTTCTCATCCTCACATCTTCAGTTGTATGTATTGAGGCTCGTTTGTCCGGTGAACCGCCCTTTTCCCTTTGTAGTTTCGCTCGTTACGATCTTCGAAGAATGTTCGATACAAACGTACGAACGAGTAAGAAGGTTCTCTAATAACGAAGCAATTCTAATTACTTTTCAGAGTATAGCACAAGAATATCTTGTAAAAGGGCTAAAGGTTGAGTTTGACGACTCTTTTGAAAAGAGTCGGCTCGTTTGTAAGCCCTAAAATTACTTCCCACTGTGATGATTACTACACCGTTAGGCTGATAAATGAACGCGTTGATGTGATATTGGTATAGTTGTGTGTTATGCTACTTGAAAGATGAGTTCCATTGTAATAAGTATATATGTATACACATGTATATATATATATATATATTTTATAAAGTTAGGAATAAATTTGATAAATAATCATATTAATTGTAGTCAAGTTAACTTGTGCCTATTAACTTTTTGAAACAAATAAGATTCTTGGTTTTGGTTTTTTAGTTGTTTTCTTTTTTTCTTTTTCGTTATAATATTCGCCAAAGTCCAATTTGTCTGGATCATATACGGGTGCTCGTAAAATAGAACATCCCTTCTCTCCTCTTTCTCTCTCTAAACTCGGTTGGAATACAAATGAGATGGTCGTTTCTTCGCAGGTTGTTCGTATCTTCTCAGCCTCTCTCGTAGCTTGTTGCAATCTTTCGAAAATTCTCTTGGTCGGTCCACCATAAGCCTATCTTGATAAATACATGAGAGATAATTGCTAACCGTGAACGTCGCAGTCGAGGGAGTTTCCCACGCTCGTATATAGTTGTAGTTTAATCGTAACAGTAATAATAGTAGTAGTAGTAGCAGCAGTAGCAGTGGTAACAGTAGTAGTAGTAGTAGTAGTAATAGTAGTAGTAATAGTAAAAGTATGTAAAAATTTAGCGTGAGAGAAAAGCGTATGCGTGAGCAAGACACGCATAAATCTCATAGCAATAGAATAATTAACAGTTAACCACGATGATGACGCATACAAACACAAGCGAAATGGTAAGAAGAAGAAGAAGGAAACATGAACGAATTCTCGTCGCCGATTACATGGCTCCTCCGATCGGTTTAAATTAGTCGGGAACGTTGGATAATTGGTAGTCGGGACGTGCGACGATTAGGTGTACCTACCTACTGTGACAAATCGTTCTAGTGCTTCCTACGATCCTACTTGCCTTTTCCCAGGCTTACAATCAGCATACCTAACTTACGTATTGGGTTGGAAACTAAGGGAGTGCGGATTTGTTGGTTGGCAACTAAGTAAGTGTGGTTACTTTAATAAAAACCTACAGGACCCCGGGGGTCCTTTCTTTCTCTCTCTTTCTTTTTATCTATCTATCTATATATATCTCTATCTCTTTGTATAAATAATAATATAGAAATTATAAAGAAGACAAAAATTATTAAAATAAATTAAAAATTTATAATTTTTATAACCAAAAAATCCGCACTTATTTGCCAACCCAATACATACATATATGCATACATACATTTAAACTGTAACTGATCGTATGTATTATTTCTTTTTCTTTTTTTTTTTTTTTCTATCTGTTTATTTTTCCCTACTTTTATTTTACGCGTACATTATATATATTTTTGAACATATATTTCTAAGTTATGTGTGTATAGAGCAAATTGGATTCATGAAAGAACATTTACAGAAAAGTGTTAAAGAATCGTATTTGCATGCTATTGAGAATTCTTTGGAAATTGTTTGAAAAAATTGTTATATTCATTTTTATACTTTCGCATGTTTAGCATCGCGCATAAACGAGTCCTCTCTATAGTGAACGAGTGTTCTCTATAATTATCGTTAACCTTCCTTCAGTAGGGAAATCTCGAGTGTTATTTATTGAGAATCTAATGATTTATATTCCAGATCGATACGATCTACGTAGAGAGAAATTCCTCGTAATAGAAATCGTTCCGTCGATATATCTATCGAATAGAGTTTGAATTAAAAAACTAACGTAAGAGAACATTTAAAACAAAATAATCAGAGATACTTTGAAAGATTTATATTTACTACAGGGCATATAAAAAAATAAAGACATTATTTTATTTTCACGTTATTTATTCTTCGATTAATTCGAATTTTCACGTAAGGAAGAAATAGTAGATATTTTTTGTTTGCTCGTCCAAGTTTTCTCATTTAAATTCTTATTCCTTCTTCTCAAACAGACTGACTTAAGTTTTAACGCGAATTCAGCGGCACGCGAAAGAAGGTAGAAAGAGACTAGCGTGCAAAACTCGAAGAATTCTCGTTTGGCCTTACGATCTTGAAGATCCGAGAGACAAGCCGCTCGTTACTGACGCGACCTCCGGAGTTATGCAATTACCAGGTCTACGGAGTTCATGGTGGTGGTCTTGGCAATAAGACGTGTGCACTATACCACGTTTGTCGGCTCTGATCTTGTACTAGTAAATATATATAGGTGTATTTTATATATATAGAAGTAGAAGTAGAAGTAGCAGCTAGGTAAAAGGTGTTCGCCGCACGCTTATCCACACGATACGTGACCAGCGTTCGAATTCGAACTACCTATATCTACGTACCTATCTACCTACCTTCTGATCTTACATTTAGTTAATTTCCAACTATTCGATTTACCCTTCGACCAACTTTGAAAACTTGTTTGGAGACACGTTAATGATATAAAATACATGCCGGCGTCCTCTTACTTTTATCGATTACGATTACTCGATAACTCGTGTCGAAGGAATTTTTCATTTTCTTCATTTGTACGTTCACTTGAAAACTTTATATGATCGAAACGTACGTAGTTGTCGCATATATTATTACGATAATATTCATTTTGATAGAAAATCATTTAATTTATTCCAGTTAGAGGAATTCATGATCGTAAATTTGAGAGAATCTTCGCGATTCGTGCTTAGAGATACGTAAGTTGAAAATATTTAATAATATTGATTATATATAAAGATGAAAGCGCGGAGACATCTAAACGACTATTTTTAGCGGTCAATTTAATTGCAGAGTTCAATGGGGGAGAGATAAAGTTGACGTGTGCATTTCTCGGTCACGCCGTTATGGTTAAATACAAAGGCGAGGCAAACGTCGAGGCAACGAGTCACTCGTCGAGAATCGTGTAGGAGTCCGAGGGAATTGTTGGATGAACTGGAAAATTGCTCACGCCTACGACTTCGGAATGAGAGTTGTCATAAATCTTTATGGATCACTTTGTCAATTTTTTAACATAAGTTTCTTCTACGATTTATCGTCCATCATAATTTTCTAATCTTATTTACCTATATCACTAATATTTTATACCCATGGACCATATATCATTCGAATCGTAGTATCTCATCTTCTTGAATTTTCATTTAAGAGTTCTTTGTACTTGCATTATATTGGATTTGTAACAGCATAGCGCCTGAAATCCTGCAACCCGATCTTCACTTCGGAATTCTGGCTGACCACTCGATAAAGTTTGAAGATTCTTTGTTTCACGATGGAAATATCAACGATTCCAATAATTTTGTCAATATTTCTTCTTCTTCTTCTTTTAGAGGATTAGAATTCTTTTTTTTTTATTTCTTATTAATTCCGACTTTTGATTTTGTTATAACTAATCCATCAAGAGAAATTTGAATATCACATCTCAATGATGTTCGTGATAAGATTTCTTTTTAATGGATTATTAATGGTATATAATTTCGAGCCTGATATTAACTTACATTAGAAATGACGAGTGGTGATAAAGATGGAAAAAAAATACAGGAATTTAAGTACTTTCCGTTCATTTTTCTTTCCCTCTCTTCCTCTCTTATTCTCTCTCTTTCTCTCTTTCTGTCTGATTCTCGGTGAACGCATTTATGGATTCTATGCTCGAGGCTGAAGTTAATCATTGAGAGTACGTTAATCATGACGTTTTCGTCGTTAACGTAAAAGTATATCTGCATGCATACCCTGAGGATCTACGATCTTCTTCCGAGTTCATGAGAAAATTCGAAAGGCTTCTTCCATTAGCTTCTACATCCATCGAATATTAATAGTAACGGCGTAACACTTTATTACATCAAAAATTAACGATAAATATTACTTTAAGATCTGGGACTCGCTTTTCCCTACGGTTCTCTCGTAGTTTTTCTTTTTTATTTTTAAATATATTACGTGTCATTTATACTAATTTGTCATAAATAATTTGATTACGATCTGATGTGAATATTGTATTAATAATAATTATACAAATTTCTCTCTATTTGAATCATCGAAATTAACTTGAACCGAACGGATATAATTTCTATAATTATAGTAAAAAAATTGGGAAAGAATTTAGCCATAGAAATAAAGAATGATTCATAAAACTTTCTAATTTCTTCTGATTTTTTCGGCTTTTCTTTTCTTTTCTTTTTTTTTTAAGGAATGTCGTGATTTTGTTTATTCGTATGTCCTCGACATCGTTGTTAATAGAAGTGGGTGGCGTCATCGAGTCGAGTTAGCACATAAGCGGATTTAATGCTGGCCCACAAAGCTCGCACGCGCGTGTGCACGCGAGCGCACGTATCGCATTTCACGTCGTGCATCGTATGCGCCTCGCATACCTTTGCCCACGCACGTGAGTCAATGCGTGCCGACTGCGGTTATAGGATGACGCCAAAACGAACCAATGATCAAAGGGTTGAAAGAAAGACAGAGAGAGAAAGAAAGAAAGATATATATATATGTATATATATCTATACAGAAATATTTTTCTTCTTTCATTAGTCGTTTGCGATTATCGTCACGTTTGACAACTATTTGTGCTGTTACGTTCCTCGACTCTCATTTCTGTCATGAAACTTCCATCTTTTTATCTTTCATACTTATTTCAGTTCTTTTTTTACGACACACACACACACACACACTCGCTTCTCGTTAAATCGAAATTTTGTCAAACGTAAATTTTGAATTTTCGTTTTAATTGAAAATAATATTTTCAACGCTTATTGTTTCATTCGTTAAATTTTTAATTTGAATTCTTTTTTAACAACCTATCATTAACCTTTCGCACTCCAGTCAATTTCATAATATGACCTATCAGCAATTCCATGACATTTTTGTGGTATCTCGGATAAATATTAGAAAGTAGTATTGCAAATAATTATTGCTGTCACTGCAACGTTGCCTACGGAGTACAAAGGATTAATATTTATCGCGTTGTTCATTAATTTAATTATTTAAATTTTTTCTTTTTTATATCAACCCATTTTATTATTTATTATTTGTTAATTTCGTTTGGATTTAATGGACATTTTTATATCGAAGCAACAGACACGTTTTCTGTACGTTCTCGAACTATATGAGAATGATCGTTCGTAGAACACTTATACTTTCTCATAAGCATTTAACTAATTGATCGCGTCGAAACAAAATTGTAAATTGGTTTCGGCCTCGTAACGAAGCTGTCCCGAGTTCCTTCGGATTATTATTACAGAGTAATTTATCTCTCGACGGTCATTAGCGAGGACGTTAATGATTATTCGAACCGGTGTTGATGCACATCGCTCGATTATCTTCCTTCTATTTGCTCGAACGTTTTTTTTTTTCCTTCTTTCATATTTATAAAAGGCTTATTGAAAAGAAAAAAAGATTTTACAAACATTTTGTTATATAATTGAAATTTATTTATTTTATTTGTTCTTTTTCTTTTTTTTTTCATAAAAAGTTCGCAGGACAAGTTCGAGTATAAAGTGTTTACGTAGTTTAAAATATCGATTAGATTTCGTTAAGAATATTTCTCAAACTATATTGTTTTATCGCACCTTATGTAACGGTGTTTCAATCTTAAGAAATTTTTCTCTACGAAGCGGAAAAGATTACAAATTATATGATTTATGCATTACCCTTTGCAAAGATAATTAGACGATTAACGATTCGTGACAACAACAAAATGGTTATAAGAAATGGTAAATAAAAAAAGGTAACAGATTATATGCAACGAATGAACTTCTGACCCGTGATCATTGATGCGTCACGAATACAAACATCGCGAATGACGTCTAATTTTAAAGGATGACTATGAAAAAGAGAAGAGTGTAAAAGCGGGAGAGGCAGAATGAGTGGGTGAAGCAAAAAAGAAACTCAGTCTTGGTCATGTTCGCGGATATTAATTCGTGCTACTCGGATTCTCTCTACCTTCATTGACGTAAAGTGAGTCAGAGGAGCGTAAGTGACTTCAGTGGACAACCATTCACCTCGAATTTCATTCAGGTGAGTGCGTCATAGACGACCTTTAGACGACATTTTCGAGACTACGTTCATACGAGTAACGATGACGGAACAAAAAATCGGATAACTTAGTTTTGATCGTTTAATTATAGTTTATTTCGAACTTCGTTACTTATCATTTTCATGAGAATTCTAACAAATTCATTTTCCAGACAGATTATTCCGAATATTTTAATAGAATATTTGCAATTATTTAAAATAATTCTAATGACGTTAAAAATAAGTAAAGTGACACGTTTCGATATTTGGGTATTATTGTTTTTCAAACATGATTGCTTTGTACACTTACTCGTAGTTGAATTAAGGAATGTTTGAATTTTTTTATCAAATAATATACTTTTTTCTAATAGTACGGTAAATTATAGACAATTAAATATAATATTGAATAATTTGTAAATTCTTATTAGATTAGTTTTCGTATTTAATTCGTAATGGAACAAGGTTAAGGACCTCTTAGGATCGTAAAGCATCCTTAAGATCCGTGAAAGGATATTAACTCCCACGGTTTAAAGTCGCCAAGTCAACGACTAAACCACCGCTCCCACATCCTTCGTGTCGAGATTGGAAAGAAGGAATGAGGTTGCAAAGATCACGGTCAGGACGACAAAGGACGACAAAGGACGTATGCTAAGGAGAATGTTAGAAGAGAAAATATAGATTGAGAATACATATGCGAACCAAGTTTTTACTATCGATTGAAATCTCATTAGAAACCGGCTTCGAGATATCTATAAATATTTAAATGATATCTATGATTAGTCTTATATAAATATTATCTAAATATTTATTAATTATCATATTACATTGATTTTTATCTCGATATAATCGTTTGATCATTGACATTCATTTGACGGGATCATTTTTATTGGAATTTAAATTATCTGTTTTTTAAATAATACGTCAACATGACAGTTTGTATTAAATTTTGGTGATTTGTTTCCGATAGGATAAAAAATATGTTCATCGATTATTATAGATCGTTAAAGATTTTACTTTTTTTTTTTGTTTTATTATACAGTTGTTGTAACAGATCGTATTATACGAACCAATCAACGTTTCCGCAAGTAGAAAAAGACGGAGATGAAGAAGATCGAGGTCGTGGTCAGATGTTTAACAAAAAAATGTAACTGCGGATAACTTTACCGAGCGGCAGACACCGTTCCCTGGAGAAAGGAATAAAGAAACGATTGAAGTGCGAGCTACCGTTAAATAAAACTTTCAGCAAGGTCGGACTCAACTAAGAGAACGTTTTCATCGTTGGTTCGTCAACCTTCTGTACCTGGATACTACACACCAGTCTCTCAATTCCAACACTTTCAAATTCGTTTTCTCCGCTTGGTCGCGCTAGAATGTTTTCTTGGTTCCTGCAAAATTAGGGGAAACCGTTGCTCATTTTATTAAAAAAAAGTATCCCACGAGAATATCCAGAGAATTCTCTTCCTTTTAATATCATCTTTTATACGTTTTTTATTTTTTTCAATTTTCATTCGAAAAATAATAATAGCAATAAATGATCATCGAAATCTCGTCGATTGTGAAATAAATTAGATCGTTGCATTTTTCAAAAAACCACTATAATTAATAATGCACTTACTTATTACGAAATTTCGTATTAACAAAATTACAAAATTAAATAATCTCACAAAAATGTCGATTTATTTTTAAATAGAAAGTGTTTTCTTTAGAAGAGTTTATGTATGTGGTAGTTGATGGATGGTATTCGGATGCGTTTGATAAATTTGGTATTTGTCGTCGAGAGCGTATCATTTGTGTTCTTACGTAAACAGGTGGAAAGGACTGTACTTCTTATAGCATTTGTCGTCTTCGTCGTCGTCGTCGGTTCATCTAACATAAGTTTCGCGGTGTAAAATCACAAACAGGTGGTGTGTGTGTGTGTGTGTTGGGACGATCTTTTACGAGCTGTCTCCTGTCTTCTTCTTTTTCTTCTATTACTTTTTCTTCTTTTACATTTTTTTCTTTCCACTTTGTCCTTCTTCGCCATACGCGAGATTCGTTTCATAATCGTTTTGAGGTATCCAAGTGTTATACTATTTCTTTTTCGTTTCTCTTTGGTAACGTTAGCGGTGTCGGTGGTGTAAAAGCGCCGCCGCCGCCCCTTTTTTGCCAAGTTGTTCCTCGGTGGAGTTTTCGCTCGAGGCGTTTCCAGGATCCCTGAGAAAGTTTCGTCGCGTTTCTCCTATAGATTCGCCTTTATTTCGCTTTATCGTGGTTGAAAATGCCGCTACCAATTATGTTTCAAGCACGACCGGGATCTCATTACGATTATAACACTTTTCATTTTTCACTCAAATTGTTGAAGGAGTAGTTAAATATTTTTTTTTTTTCTTTTTTCTTTTTTTTTATTATTATTAAAACGCATGGTCATGTACTAAGAAGTTATTTCAATTATAAAATATTTATTTTATTTATTTCCCATGTACCTTATTGCTTGTATAAATATAAAAAAAAATTGGAGGTGATATAGATGAGTAACATTAACGTTTCAAAATGAACTTCTTGCAATAAAATGTATATCTATGTTCAACGCAAAGCACAAACTGTATTATTGTATTTCGTACTTAGACTATAAATAATCATAAAATATATCTTAATCATAAAATTTACAACGTGCTTCTATTACGATAAAATAATTGAAACTACTGCATTCATTAGTAAGGATTCATTAAATAGATAAAGATGTTTTATTAGCACTTTAAAAAATATAAATTGTGAATGTCGCTTCTTATTTCGTGCCTAAATTGCAGGAGGAAAACTTGTTTTTTTTAAGCAGATTCAAATAAGGTAAATAGTTTAGAAATCATAATCCATGTGATCGTGAGAAAAATACCGACCATAACAAGTTTAAATGTTTGATGAATCCAGTAAAGCCTTAAAAATGTATGAAATAAGTATTATTTGAAAGAAACTGTAAGCCGTAGGCTAATAATTAGAAAAAAACAAAAAGAATTGAAAGTACCTTCGCCAATTTTTACGAGCTTGTGGGATAGTATCAATGGGATCTTTCAAGACGTATAATCTTATACCTAAGAAATAAGTTTTAAAGTAATTATCCCAAACAAAGTCTTTCATGTCGCAGAAGAATAATTCTCGATCTTCGGTTGATAACTTTCTTGTCACTTCGATCCATCTATCATTTGTGTACTTCAATTCGTTTAGACAAAAATCGGTTAGAAAGTCCAACATTTTGTGTATTCTATCATATAGTTTTAGAAACCTTTAAGAAAAATAAATATCGATCGTATGAACTATTTTTATTTGTTTCCAATTATTTTTCTTCTAAAAAAGAAGATAATAGTGTATCACCTTGGCTTTTTAGCCACACAAAACAACATAGTGTCGAGTAAGAATGCAGGTAGTAAATGTAGAAAATATACGTAGAAAAGATGAAGCGACCGATATTTAATAAACTTAAAGCTGTAGTACCAAGTTGCATCTTTAATCGGTGTTAAGAGTCCGTACTTAAATATCATTTCCTTTAATTCATCGTACGTTATTGGATTATCTTTTGATACATAATTGTATATGGGAATATCATCTTTGGATCTAAAACGAAATATATTTAAGAAAGACTGATATAATTGAGATTTTTATAAAATTTAATTTAATAATTAATTAATTTAGTAATTTATTTTATTATAGTAATTTATTTTATTGCAGGAATATTATTTCCGAATCGTTATAAGTTACCTTCGATTGTTTGCGATATCCCATGCGCTAACGATTAGCGCATTGTTCGTCAAATCTCCGGGTACTAAACATACTTTTACGGATCCATCGCAATGATGAGATCTGATTAAACCTTTTCCTGCGCTGACGACGAATCCCACTGGACCGTTATAATTATCAGTCCATGCTCTGATCGGTTCTTGATACGTGGATATCACTGCAAATATTACTTTGATAACAACTTACTATAAATAGTTGTTTTTTTTGAGAATTATGTTGATACAAACCAATTCCTGGACGAAACATTCCAATCGGTAATAAACCAGCCTGCTTCTTTATTACATTTTCAGCCACTGATTTTGTGTAGATGTACGTATTTGGCCATGATTCAAGTAACCTAAATTCGAATAATCGTTTCATATATATTTTTTTAACATACGTTTGAAAAGAAATTATATAAAAATAGTCTGAAAAATAGATGATTTAAGAAAAATATACTTTGGTGTAATATCATCCAGTAACTTTTCATTCATACTGTCGACTAAATTGATCAACTTGTCGTCGTCCATCGGTGGATCATAAAATTTCTCTTCGATTGGATTGTGGATACATTGTGAATAGGTCGAGGATACATAAACGAAACACTGATAGATTGAAAATAATAAATATTTATGATATTTCATTCTTTCATTGAAAGATTTTAAATGTAATAACAAATATTAATATCGTAAAATATTCGCACCTTTAACTTTTGCATTTCTTTTGATAGGCTTATCATATATTTCACACCTCGTACGTTAGTAGCTGTCGCTAATTTTATGTTCTCGTTAAATCTAGTTGTTGCAGCAGAATGAAAAACAATAGAAATCTCTTTTATAAGAGTAGTTCTATCTAAAGTCGTGATACCTAGATTTGGCAAAGAACAATCGCCCGAAATGCAAACTATTTTATCTTGAAATTTTGGTTGTTCTGTCCGTAGTTTGGAAAATACCTGAAACGTCGCCATCGATAAAGTTATATATTTTTTTTCTTTTTGATATATTCACTAATTATATAATCGTATTATTAAAAAAAAAAATGCTTTTTTATGACTTTTCCAATCTTAACACGTGCTAGAAAATATTTTTTTTCTCTTTTCTTTTCTTGGGATTTACTAAATACATAAAACGAGTACTATTTTGTGAAAAAAAATAATTCTTTCAACAAATCAGAGTAGTTGAATAAAATAAGAAATAATTAATTGAATAAAAGTAAATAACTTACCAAATCTTCGAATAATTCGTTTGTACGTTGAATCACATCTTTTCCTTTTCTTGGACGTATCAAAATATAAATGCACTTGATGCCTGGGCAACTTCTTAACAATTTCTCGATTAATAACTTTCCCATAAACCCAGTTCCGCCAGTTATGAATATATTTTGACCATCATAGAACTCCTGAATTGGTGTAAGCTTCTTGTCGCTCTCATATGATGATTGCATTTTTGTATGTTTTAATTGTAGTTATTTAGTCAAATGTAGTTATTATAATCTCTCTCTCTCGTTGTCAGTATATTTCTTACCTTATTTTAAATAATTTGAAAATATAATTGGAGCGTCACGTTCTTTTGCAAGTTCAATAAAAATTGTTGGTTTACTTGATTTTTCTTTTTTATTTGTATCGAGAATATTATACACATGAAGTATGAAAAGCTCACTTATTTTTTCTATTAGAATAAATTATATATAATAAAATAATAATATGTATAATTATTAAGGTAATTTAAATAAATTTATGATAAACACGAATATAGCACGATTAAACAAAACTCTCGATTTTTACCAGGTAAGCGATCGTTTTATTCTCAGTAACGGTGGCTGTTGACGTCTGACATACAACTGATCTGTAATAACATTTGCAAAACTTTTTAATGTTCGTGGCTAAAGTAATATTGCGTTTGCACTTAATTTTTATGAACAAAATTTTGTGGCTACTTATGCAAGAATGACATAAGGTAAAAACTGTTTTCTTTAATGCTAAGAGATAACAAATTATCTGCTTTGCGCCTTAAACTTTGCAATTTACCTGAAGGGACGTGAACATTGAACGGGTCGTAAACACATGATAACAGTGATGAATTTCGCATTCTGTCATCATAAGAAAAAAAAAGCACTGAATGATGAATAATTGTTTAGCACACACACACACACACACACAATTAGTATTTTAAATTAAAAATAGTTTTTTATATATTATATTATAAGTATAGAAAACCACATTTTATGAAAAAAAGTGTATATTACCATTGACGTGTATTTTAAATAAATTAATGAATTACTCTAATAAAACACGATCAAACGAAACTGTCGATATTAAATAAATGATTGTATTTTCTTCAGTATATGTTGCTGTTAATTAGTTATAGTTAGGCTTTTTTTTATCTTATGAAACAACGATGCATGTTAGAAAAATTTTCCACGAACCAAGAAAAAGAAATTCTTTGTTAACAATATACATAACACTTTGCAAGAAAATTATACTATCAATGATGATTTGTGAAAAAAATGTATTATATAAAGTAGTTAAAAGTGTGTTCGCGAATACTATAAATGAGGAAAGAAGTGTAAGTCAATGTAAGCAAGGAATGTAAGAGTAGGCGAGGCAAAATGAGTAAAAAACGAATAAAGAAAAAACTAGTCTTGCTTCTATTCGCGCATATTTATTTGTTTTAATTGATATTTTTCTAGTTTAATTGACATATGGTAAGTATGGGAGCTTATAGGAGCGCAAATCACTTCCGCGAAAAATTATTTATCTTTTTTGACTTTCACTCAAGCAAAAGCGTTATAAAAGTCGTGATAAAAATTGTCGAAACTACTTCCATACGATCAGCGAAGACGGAATAAGAGATCGGATGATTATAATTGAATTTTGGTCGTCCGATAATAATTTATACTGAGATTTTGTTCTAATTATTTCGGTCAGTATTAAGAAAAATTTTGTTTCCAAGATTTTCAGAACATTTAAGAAAATAATAATGATAATTCGAAGTAGCTCAAATAAAGATATAAATAATTTCGTATCATTAGGACAATTGTTGTTTGATGATATTATAATAACAATACCGAACTTTTTTTTGTTGAATTGAATACTGTGAGTAGGTATTAGTAGAATTATTAATCGACCCCATAAAATGAGGAAAGTAAAAGGAGGAGATAGAATAATTATAATAGTTATGATGCAGAAGGATTAAAGAAAATAAATTTAGAAATAAAACGCGCGTACATTCATATTTTACTCAAAGTTCATACTCTTACATAAAAATTGATATAATATTTAATCCCGTCACACAAGTGTTTAAGTTGTGACATGTAGTTTAAGACATGTATTTTTAAAAATCAATTACTTAAGACTACTACGATTATTAAAGATTCATTACATGGATAAAAATGTTCAATTAAAACATTGATTAATATAATTTATGACTGTCGTTAATTCTTTTGTGTCAAACTTGCTCAAGAATATGATTTTTTTTTTTTGGCAAACTCGAACGTTACAAGTAACTTAGAAATAAAAATCCATGTGATCGTGAGAAAAATACCGGCAATAATAAGTTTGAATGTTTGATGAATCCAATAAAGCCTTAAAAGTGTATAAAATAAGTATTATTTGAAAGAAATTGTAAACTATAGACTAATAATTAAAAAACAAAAAAAAGTAAAAATACCTGCGCCAATTTTTACGAGCTTGTGGAAGAGTATCAATGGGATCTTTTAAGATGTATAACCTTATACCTAAGAAATAAGATTTAAAGTAAGTATCCCAAACAACATCTTTCATGTCGCAGTAGAATAATTCTCGATCTTCGCATTTTAACTTTTTTAGTGCTTCGATCCATCTTTCATTTGTAATCTCCCATTCGTTTAGAGAAAAATAGCTAAGCACCTCCAACATTTTGTGTATTCTATCATACATTTTTAGAAACCTTAAACGAAACATAATATCATTTATACGACCTATACTTATTTTTTTTTCATTTTTTTCTCTTCTAGAAGAAAAGATAAAATAAATTTACCTAGGCTTTTCAGCAAAGAACAATATTCCAATATCGATTATGAGTGCTGGTAGTAAATGAAAAAGATATATGAAGAACAGATGAAGCAGCCGATATTTTGTAAAGTGAAAGCTGTAATACCAGATTGCATCTTTAGTCGGTGTTAAGTTTCCGTACCTGAGCGTAAATTCTGTAAATTCTTGGTAAGTAATAGGATTTCCATTAGGTACATAATTGTAAATAGGAATATCTTCTGTGGATCTAAAAAAACAATGTATTTGAGAAAGACAGGTCAACTTCAAATTTTTTTTAAATTTCCAAACAATTTTATCAAGGATCTATTCTTACTGAATCAGTATAATCACCTATAATCATATAATTCCTCATCTATAATCTGTATAATACCTCTTATTGTTTGCGATGTCCCAGGCACTAACGATTAACGCATTTGTAGTCATATCTGCGGGTACTAAACATGCTTTTACGGACCCATCGCAATGATGAGATCTTATTAAACCTTTTCCAATACCGGCAAAAATTCCAGTGGGACCGTTAAGATTATCAGTCCATGCTCGAACCGGTTCTCGATATGTGGAAATTACTGGAAATATTACTCTGATATAAGCTTACCATAAATTATTGCTT
The DNA here is from genome assembly GCF_010416935.1 of Polistes fuscatus. Lineage (NCBI taxonomy): Eukaryota > Metazoa > Arthropoda > Insecta > Hymenoptera > Vespidae > Polistes > Polistes fuscatus. The sequence goes on along the minus strand of NW_025113042.1, from coordinate 1,631,115 downwards.
TCACCAATATTTATGTTGATACAAACCAATTCCTGGACGAAATACTCCAATCGGTAACAAACCACTTTGCTTTTTAACTATATTTTCAGCGACTGATTTCGTGTAAACGTAAGTATTCGGCCATGGTTCAACTAATCTAAATTGAAATAATCGTATCACACACTTATTAAATATATCTTTGATAAGTTATTAAGCAAAGACAGTCCTGAAATAAACGATAGAAGAAGAACATACAGTGGTGTAATTTCATCCAGTAACTTTTCATCCATACTGTCGACTAAATTGATCAACTTATCCTCGTCCATTGGTGGATCATAAAATTTCTCTTCGATTGGATTGTGGATACATTGGGAATAGATCGTGGATACATAAACGAAACTCTGATAGATTGAAAATAACAAATATTTACAAAATTTCGTTTTTTCATTGAATAATTTTTAAAGTGAGAAACAAGAGTATATATCGTAGAATATTCGCACCTTTAATTTCTGCATTTCTTTTGAAAGACTTATCATATATTTCACACCTCGTACGTTAACAGCTGTCGCTGATTTTATTTTCTCGTTGAATCTAATTGTTGCTGCAGCATGAAAAACAATAGAAATCTCTTTTATAAGAATAGTTCTATCTAAAGTCGTGATACCGAGATTTGGCAAAGAACAATCGCCCGAAATGCAAACTATTTTATCTTGAAATTTTGGTTGTTCTGTCCGTAGTTTGGAAAATACCTGAAACGTCGCCATCGATAAAGTTATGTATTTTTTCTTTTTGATATATTCACTAATTATATAATCGTATTATTAAAAAAAAAATGCTTTTTATGACTTTTCCAATCTTAACGCGTGCTAGAAAATATTTTTTTTTTCTTTTTTTTTCTTGGGATTTACTAAATACATAAAACGAGTACTATTTTGTGAAAAAAAAATTCTTTCAGTAAATCAGAGTAGTTTAATAAAATAACAAATAATTAATTGAATAAAAGTAAATAACTTACCGAATCTTCGAATAATTCGTTCGTACGTTGATATGCATCTTTTCCTTTTTTTGGACGTATCAAAATATAAATGCACTTAATGCCTGGGCAACTTCTTAATAACTTCTCGATTAATAACTTTCCCATAAACCCAGTCCCGCCAGTTATGAATATATTCTGACCATCATAGAATTCCTGAATGGGTGTAAGCTTTTTTTCGCTTTTATTGGACGATTGCATTATTTTAGACTTTGTTGTGATAACGAAATTTAAATGTTAATTAATCTTTTTTATTTCTTCAGTAAACTTGTTGGTTAGAATCGTCCTGATTTTTTATTTTTTAAGTAAATTTGTTAATTAGAATCGTCCTTATTTTTTATTTTTTAAATAAATGTATGTGCAGTCTATGCAATTCTATTATCTATTCAGGGTAGTTTATATTATTATAAAATATGATCTATTTCTTTTATAACATTTTTGAAACTTTTTTAAATAATACAAACGAGTTTTATTGACAAAAATTTGTTTTTTATTAAATAATAGAAATAATATCCTGTAGAAAGGATCTTATATACCTTATCTTTAATATATTAAAAAATAAGCAGATTTAAAATTGATTCAAATAATTAATTTTGGAGTGACGTTTTCTTACTAATCAAGTAATAATTGAGGATTTACTTGGTTTAATTATTTTTCACTTATAACTAGAAAATAATATTATACACACAAAATTTATGAAGATCATTAACTTTTTATAAAAAACAATATATATAATTATTGAAGTAATTTAAATAAATTTATACAAAACACGAATTAAACACGAATTATCGAAACTCTCGATTTTAACCAAGTACTCGATCGTATTTGGTTGACGTCTCGTACAGTACTAACTGATGATTAAGAAGTTCTGTGCTATCCTTCGAGGATATATAGCCTTTCACTTGCTCTTAATATTTATAAGCTTCATGTTTCATCTATTTATTTTATAATAATGTGTGTAAAATTAATTTTTTGTTTATAATAATACACGATATCTTTTAATTAGTTGTTGCATTGCGCAATGTAAGATTTTGAAAGGATACAAGATTTTTTTGAATAATATTTATTGCATTGCGTGTTCAATGTTATTTCGATTTATGTAACAACGTCACGAAACTTTAATGTTTTAAAGAAAACGGGTAGAGGTACGGGAGGCAATACCTGTTGACATTAAATATAAAAAATTCAGTGTATAGTTTATTTCTGTTTATTATAATTATTTTTATTCGATGTCTTTCTAGTTTCAATTACATAAAGTACGTTCTTTTTTTATTTACATACCGATGCGTAAAACTAAAGGAGATATAATAATAATAATGATAATTATGATTAAAACGGATCAATTAGAATAAATTATATTGTAAAAATACTACGAAAACTTAAGTTTAAGGCAAAGCACTTATTGTTTTATTATAATTTATATTTTAGCTCTTATTAATGCAAGTGCATAAGTTTTAACATTTAAATAAAAAAATTTTTTCACTTTTATGTAATACTTAGCACTGCAGCATTCTTTATTATAAAGATTCATCTTATAGACGAAGTTGCTTAATACAAATGCAAATTTTGCTGAATTCAATTTATAAATGTCGCTTCTTATTTCCCGTCTAAATTACTCGCGGAAAACTTATTTTTTTAAGCAGATTACAACGTGATAAATAGTTTTGAGATCAAAATCCATATGATCGTGAGAAAAATACTTGCAATAACAAGTTTACATGTTTGATGAATCCAGTAAAGCCTTAAAAATGTATGAAATAAGTATTATTTGAAAGAAATTGTTAACTGTAGACTAATAATTAAAAAACAAAAAGAATTGAAAATACCTTCGCCACTTCTTACGAGCTTGTGGGAGAGTCTCAATGGGATCTTTCAAGATATATAATCTTATACCTAAGAGAAAAGTTTTAAAGTAATTATCCCAAACAAAATCTTTCATATCGCAGAAAAACAACTCTCGATCTTCGATTGATAACTTTTTTTTCACTTCGATCCATCTATCATTCGTGAACTTCCATTCGTTTAGAGAAAAATAGCCAATCATGTCCAGCATTTTGTGTAATCTATCATACAGTTTTAGAAACCTTAAACGAAACAAAACATCGTTTATTCGAATTATGCATATTTTCCTTTAAATTTTTTTTTTTCTAGGAAAAATGATAAAAGAAACTTACTTTGGCTTTTTAGCAAAGCAAAACATTCCAATATCGATTATTAAAGCTGGTAGTAAGTGAAAAAGATATACGTAGAACAGATGAAGCAGTCGATATTTTGTAAGGCCAAAGCTGCAGTACCAGATTGCATCTTTAGTCGGTGTTAAGTGTAAGTACTTTCCCGACATTTCCGTAAATTCTTGGTTAGTAATAGGATTGTCATTAGATACATAATTGTATATAGGAATATCTTCTCTGTATCTAAAACATAATGTATTTCAGAAAGTCTGATATAATTGAGATTTTTCTGAAATTTTCAAATAATTTTACCAGTCATATATTTATTTCGAATCATTACAAGTTACCTCCGATTGTTTGCGATATCCCAGGCGCTAACGATTAGCGCATTTGTCGTCAAATCTCCAGGTACTAAACATACTTTTACGGATCCATCGCAATGATGAGATTTTATTAAACCTTTTTCCGCACCGGCAGTAATTCCCATCGGACCGTTAAAATTATCAACCCATCCTGGTAACGGTTCTTGATACGTAGATATCACTAAAAATATTATTTAATTAAAATTAATTTAATTTCTATAAGGGTTATTGAAACACAAACCAATTCCTGGACGAAATACTCCAATCGGTAACAAACCACTTTGCTTTTTAACTATATTTTCAGCGACTGATTTTGTGTAAACGTAAGTATTCGGCCATGATTCAAGTAATCTAAATTGAAATAATCGTATCACACACTTATTAAATATATCTTTGATAAGTAATTAGGCAAAGATAATCCTGAAATAAACGATAGAAGAAAAACATACTGTGGTGTAATTTCATCCAGTAACTTTTCATTCATACTTTCGACTAAATTGATCAACGTATCGTCGTCAATTGGCGGATCATAAAATTTCTCTTCGATTGGATTGTGGATACATTGGGAATAGATAGTTGATACATAAACGAAACTCTGATAGATTGAAAATAATAAATATTTATGATATTTCATTCTTTCATTGAAAGATTTTAAATGTAAGAATAAATATTAATATCGTAAAATATTCGCACCTTTAATTTCTGCATTTCTTTCGAAAGACTTATCATATATTTCACACCTCGTACGTTAGTTGCTGTCGCTGATTTTATCTTCTCGTTAAATCTAGTTGTTGCAGCATAATGAAAAACAATAGTAATCTCTTTTATAAGAATAGTTCTATCTAGAGTCGTGATACCTAGATTTGGCAAAGAACAATCGCCCGAAATGCAAACTATTTTTTCTTGAAATTTTGGTTGTTCTTTCTTTAGTTTGGAAAATACCTAAAACGTTGCCATCGATAAAATTATATAATTTTTCTATTGGCTATATTTATAAATAATATAAACGTATTGTTTAAAAGGAAGCTACTTTTATTACTTTTTCAAGCTTAACGCGTGCTAGAAAATACTTTTTTTAATTTTATTTTCTTGTACATCTCTACTGAATACATAGAACGATTTCAATTTTGTAAAACAAAAATTCTTTCAACAAATCAGAGTAGTTCAATAAAATAACAAATAATTAATTGAATAAAAGTAAATAACTTACCACATCTTCGAATAATTCGTTTGAACGTTGAATCACATCTTTTCCTTTTCTTGGACGTATCAAAATATAAATGCACTTGATGCCTGGGCAACTTCTTAATAACTTCTCGATTAATAACTTTCCCATAAACCCCGTACCGCCCGTTATGAATATATTTTGATTATCATAGAACTCCTGAATGGGTGTAAGCTTCTTGTCGTTTTTATTGGATAATTTCATTTTGTTATGTTTTAATTTTCGTTTTTTATTAGTTTTTAAACAATCTTTTTCTAATATAAACTATTATCCTTCTTTTCTTAATCTTTTTTTTTCTATTTTTTAAATTGTAATATCTAACAATAAATGTCAAAATATCTATTTTTTTTGGACGTTTTCTGCTTATCCAGTAAGAATTGAGGACTTACTAGGTTTAATAATTTTTCAATGATATTTAGAAAATAATATTATACACATAAAATTAGTATGAAAATCACAAACTTTTTATGAAAAAACAATATTTATATGTATAATTATTGAAGTAGCTTAAATAATTATATACTAAACACGAATACAACACGAATTACCGTAACTTTCGATTTTAACAAAGTAGATGATGATTTTATCCTCTGTACCTGTGAGTGTCTTGTCGTCCAGCAAAGAACTGACTGATCATTTACTAATACTTTGTGAATCTGCGAGTATAAATAGTCTCCTATTTGTGCTGGATATTTATGAGCTAGATGTTTTAATTTGTTTTTCTAGAATAATGCATATAAGATTAGTTTTTTTTAATAATTATACGTGATATCTTTTTAATTATTATTGTATTGTACATTGTAAGATATAAAAGAAATAAACAACTCCGCCTGCATGATCTCTGGACGGATCAAAGTCAGCGATCATGTTTCCGGTCCTAAGCCCGGGAAAAGGAGGAAGGTTGTTTTATCAGGTTAGCCCTCTACCCTACGTAAAAAAATTTGCGGCTCATAGAAACGACACTCTGTCTATTAGCAGAATGGACAACAAGAATCGGCAGAATTGCATGGGATAAATCACCGATTGGCCGCAGAAGTACGGGGCGCCCACGAAAACGATGGTGCGACAATTTAACAGTGCAATAGGCAGAAAAACGTCGTTACGAAAAAGGCAACTTGCCTAAATTAAAGAATGAAGAAGAAGAAGAAGAAAAGAAATAAACGATTCTATTAAACAATATTTATGGCAAGACGTGTACAATTTTATTTAGATTGATGCACTAACGTCACGGAAATATAATGTTGTTTTTAAAATGAATCTTATATGTTGAAAAGGAAAAACCTGTTGACAATAAATATAAAAAGTCAGTGTGTATAATCTATTTCTACTTATTATAATTTTTTTTATTCGATGTATCTTTAGCTTCAATTACATAAAGTTCGTAATCAATATAGGAGCGTAAAATGTAAGGAAATACAAGAATTAAGATACTTATGATGCAGATGGATCAAAAAGAATAAATTGTATTGTAAAAATAAAACATAAACTTAAGATTAAAGCATAGCACAAATTATTTTAAAAAAATGTGTATTAAAGGTCTGATACATTCAGCTGCATAAGTTTTGACATTTAAATAAAAAAATGTTTTCACTTTTATGTAATACTTAGAACTGCAGCATTCTTTAATAGAAAGTTTCATTTTATAGACGAAGTTGCTTCTTATTTCGCGTCTAAATTACTCGCGGAAAACTTATTTTTTCAAGCAGATTACAACGTGATAAATAGTTTTGAGATCAAAATCCATATGATCGAGAGAAAAATACTTGCAATAACAAGTTTACATGTTTGATGAATCCAGTAAAGCCTTAAAAATGTATGAAATAAGTATTACTTGAAAGAGATTGTAAACTACAGACTAATAATTAAAAAACAAAAAATAATGAAAATACCTTCGCCACTTCTTACGAGCTTGTGGGAGAGTCTCAATGGGATCTTTCAAGACATATAATCTTATACCTAAGAGAAAAGTTTTACAGTAATTATCCCAATCAACGTCGTTTATGTCGCAGTAGAACAATTCTCGATCTTCTTTTTCTAACTTTCTTTGTACTTCGATCCATCTATCATCCTTGTACTTCCATTCGTTTATAGAAAAATAGCCAATCATGTCCAGCATTTTGTGTAATCTATTATACAGTTTTAGAAACCTTAAACGAAACAAAACATCGTTTATTCGAATTATGCATATTTTCCTTTAAATTTTTTTTTTCTAGGAAAAAAGATAAAAGAAACTTACTTTGGCTTTTTAGCAAAGCAAAACATTCCAATATCGATTATGAAAGCTGGTAGTAAGTGAAAAAGATATACGTAGAAAAGATGAAGCAGTCGATATTTTGTAAGGCCAAAGCTGCAGTACCAGATTGCATCTTTAGTCGGTGTTAAGTGTAAGTACTTTAACGACATTTCTGTAAATTCTTGGTTAGTAATAGGATTGTCAATAGATACATAATTGTATATAGGAATATCTTCTCTGTATCTAAAACATAATGTATTTCAGAAAGTCTGATATAATTGAGATTTTTCTGAAATTGTCAAATAATTTTACCAGTCATATATTTATTTCGAATCATTACAAGGTACCTCCGATTGTTTGCGATATCCCAGGCGCTAACGATTAGCGCATTGGTCGTCATATCTGCGGGTACTAAACATGCTTTTACGGACCCATCGCAATGATGAGATCTTATTAAACCTTTTACCGCACCGGCAGACATTCCCATCGGACCGTTAAAATTATCAACCCATCCTGGCAACGGTTCTTGATACGTTGATATCACTAAAAATATTATTTAATTAAAATTAATTTAATTTCTATAAGGGTTATTGAAACACAAACCAATTCCTGGACGAAATACTCCAATCGGTAACAAACCACTTTGCTTTTTAACTATATTTTCAGCGACTGATTTTGTGTAAACGTAAGTATTCGGCCATGATTCAAGTAATCTAAATTGAAATAATCGTATCACACACTTATTAAATATATCTTTGATAAGTAATTAGGCAAAGATAATCCTGAAATAAACGATAGAAGAAAAACATACTGTGGTGTAATTTCATCCAGTAACTTTTCATTCATACTGTCGACTAAATTGATCAACGTATCGTCGTCAATTGGCGGATCATAAAATTTCTCTTCGATTGGATTGTGGATACATTGGGAATAGATAGTGGATACATAAACGAAACTCTGATAGATTGAAAATAATAAATATTTATGATATTTCATTCTTTCATTGAAAGATTTTAAATGTAATAATAAATATTAATATCGTAAAATATTCGCACCTTTAACATATGCATTTCTTTTGAAAGACTTATCATATATTTCACACCTCGTACGTTAGTTGCTGTCGCTGATTTTATCTTCTCGTTAAATCTAGTTGTTGCAGCATAATGAAAAACAATAGAAATCTCTTCTATAAGAATAGTTCTATCTAGCGTCGTGATACCTAGATTGGGCAAAGAACAATCGCCCAAAATGCAAACTATTTTTTCTTGAAATTTTGGTTGTTCTTTCTTAAGTTTGGAAAATACCTAAAACGTTGCCATCGATAAAATTATATAATTTTTCTATTGGCTATATTTATAAATAATATAAACGTATTGTTTTAAAGGAAGCTACTTTTATTACTTTTTCAAGCTTAACGCGTGCTAGAAAATACTTTTTTTAATTTTATTTTCTTGTACATCTCTACTGAATACATAGAACGATTTCAATTTTGTAAAACAAAAATTCTTTCAACAAATCAGAGTAGTTCAATAAAATAACAAATAATTAATTGAATAAAAGTAAATAACTTACCGGATCTTCGAATAATTCGTTTGTACGTTGAATCACATCTTTTCCTTTTCTTGGACGTATCAAAATATAAATGCACTTGATGCCTGGGCAACTTCTTAATAACTTCTCGATTAATAACTTTCCCATAAACCCCGTACCGCCAGTTATGAATATATTTTGATTATCATAGAACTCCTGAATGGGTGTAAGCTTCTTGTCGTTTTATTAGATAATTGCATTTTTGTATGTTTTAATTTTAGTTTTTATTAGTTTTTAAACAATCTTTTTCTAATATAAACTATTATCCTTCTTTTCTTAATTTTTTTTTTTCTATTTTTTTCGATTGTAATATCTAACAATAAATGTCAAAATATCTATTTCTTTTGGACGTTTTCTGCTTATCCAGTAAGAATTGAGGATTTACTTGGTTTAATAATTTTTCAATAATATTTAGAAAATAATAATATACACATAAAATTAGTATGAAAATCACAAACTTTTTATGAAAAAACAATATTTATATGTATAATTATTGAAGTAGCTTAAATAATTATATACTAAACACGAATACAACACGAATTACCGTAACTTTCGATTTTAACAAAGTAGATGATGATTTTATCCTCTGTACCTGTGAGTGTCTTGTCGTCCAGCAAAGAACTGACTGATCATTTACTAATACTTTGTGAATCTGCGAGTATAAATAGTCTCCTATTTGTGCTGGATATTTATAAGCTAGATGTTTTAATTTGTTTTTCTAGAATAATGCATATAAGATTAGTTTTTTTTAATAATTATACGTGATATCTTTTTAATTATTATTGTATTGTACATTGTAAGATATAAAAGAAATAAATGATTCTATTAAACAATATTTATGGCAAGACGTGTTCAATTTTATTTAGATTGATGCACTAACGTCATGGAAATATAATGTTGTTTTTAAAATGAATCTTATATTTTGAAAAGGAAAAACCTGTTGACAATAAATATAAAAAAGTCAGTGTGTATAATCTATTTCTACCTATTATAATTTTTTGTATTCGATGTATTTTTTGCTTCAATTACATAAAGTTCGTAATCACATATAGGAGCGTAAAATGTAAGGAAATACAAGAATTAAGATAGTTATGATGCAGACGGATAAAAAGAATAAATTGTATTGTAAAAATAAAACATAAACTTAAGATTAAAGCAAAGCACAAATTATTTTAAAAAAAGTGTATTAAAGGTCTGATACATTCACGTGCATAAGTTTTGACATTTAAATAAAAAAATGTTTTCACTTTTATGTAATACTTAGCACTGCAGCATTCTTTAATATAAAGTTTCATTTTATAGACGAAGTTGCTTCTTATTTCGTTTCCAAATTACCTGAGAAAAACTTATTTTTTTAAGCAGATTCGAACGAGATAAATAGTTTTGAGATGAAAATCCATATGATCGTGAGAGAAATACCGGCAATAACAAGTTTAAATGTTTGATGAATCCAGTAAACCCTTAAAAATGTATGAAATAAGTATTATGTAAAAGAAATTGTAACCCGTAGACTAATAATTAAAAAACAAAAAAAGTAAAAATACCTTTGCCACTTTTTACGATCTTCCGGGAGAGTGTCAATGGGATCTTTTAAGATGTATAACCTTATACCTAAGAAATAAGTTTTAGAGTAAGTATCCCAAATAACATCTTTCATGTCACAGTAGAATAATTCTCGATCTTCGTATTCTAACTTTTTTAGTGCTTCGATCCATCTTTCATTCGTAACCTCCCATTCGATTAGAAGAAAAAAAGGATATACGTTCATCATTTTTTTTAATTTAACATACATTTTTAAAAACCTAAAACGAAAAAAATGTTGATTATACAAACAATTTCTATTTATCTTTAATTATTTTTCCTCCAGAAAAAAAAATGAAAAAGATTTACCTTGGTTTTTTAGCAAAGCACAACATGATAATATCGATAAGTAAAGCTGGTAGTAATTGTAAAAGATATACATAAAAAAAATGGAGCAGCCGATATTTTGTAGGGCTAAAGTTGCAGTACCAGATTGCATCTTTCATTGGTGTTAAAAGTACGTACCTAAACGTCATTTCAAACGTCAAATTGATCTAACATTTTGAAAATTAACAACTATAGATCAAATATTTTATTACCTTCATTATATAATGCATGTCAGAAACTAGTTTCTACTAACAAATAAAGATAATTAAGTACCTCATTTGTGTATTGCACTAATAAAAAAATTTACATTTTTAACGATAGAAGAAAACAATGTAGTATAAAAAGTTATGTATGAATGTGTTTGCAAATGATGCATTATCGTTGAAGGATGTTGATGTTAAAAAAAAAGGTTAAAGTAGAGGAGGCAAAACGAGATTAAAATGAATACAAGAAACGCACTTCTACGCAGTACATTCTATACTCGCATATTAATTCATTATACTCAATATCTTTCTAGCTTCATTTACATAAAGTTCACACACAATCACATATAAAAGCGTAAACGCGACTTCTAATATTACGACAGTTACATTTAATATTTCGACTATCATTTAAATAAGTGAGTAATATTTGTTCTGAGAACGAAACATTTTCAAAATTATTTTCGCACGATCAGCGTAGATGAAAAAAGATATCGGATCATATCTATGTTCGAAGTTTTGGTTGCTTCATTTTGATTTTTTACAAAGCTTTTATTTCTTCACTTTTTGTGTGAACTATGAAAAATTTGTTTAGTAATCATTATCTTGCTAATTTTTTTAGAATGTATAACATAATTTTGAAGTAACGTAAGAACATAATGACGCTATGAATTAATAAATTGATAATTATTAAAATTAATGATTCTTTTATAATTAGCTGGATTATATATAAAATTGATAGAATTTATTATTGAAAGAAAATGTTAGTTGAGTTATTACTCGAATCCGTAAAAAGGGTAAATAAAAGAAGATTATATAATATTTAAAATAGAGTTGTGATGGAAAGGAATTAAAGAAAATAAATAAAATTAGAGAAATACAACGTACATTTAAGTTTAATGAAAGGTAAAAATTTTAAAATTAAATTCCATAGGCAATCTTTTATATACTGCATTCATTATTAAAGATTCATTAAATAGATAAATGTGTTTATTTAGTACAATGAAAATCATTAATTCTGCTTGTGTTTCTTCTTCCGTGACTAATTTGTTTAGATCAAATTTTTTCTAAACATACTCGAAAGTTACAAATAGTTTAGAAATTAAGATCCATGTGATCATGAGAGAAATACCAGCAATAACAAGTTTACATGTTTGATGAATCCAGTAAAGCCTTAAAAATGCATGAAATAAGTATTATTTGTAAGAGATTGTAAACTGCAGACTAATAATTAAAAAACAAAAAAAAGTAAAAATACCTTTGCCACTTTTTACGAGCTTGTGGAAGAGTATCAATAGGATCTTTTAAGATGTATAACCTTATACCTAAGAAATAAGTTTTAAAGTAATTATCCCAAACAAAGTCTTTCATATCGCAGAAAAACAATTCTCGATCTTCGGTTGATAACTTTCTTAGTACTTCGATCCATCTATCATTCTTGTACTTCCATTCGTTTAGAGAAAAATAGCTAAGCACCTCCAACATTTTGTGTATTCTATCATACATTTTTAGAAACCTTAAACGAAACAAAATATCGTTTATTCGAATTATGCATATTTTCCTTAAAATTTTTTTTTTTCTAGGAAAAAAGATAAAAGAAACTTACTTTGGCTTTTTAGCAAAGCAAAACATTCCAATATCGATTATGAAAGCTGGTAGTAAATGAAAAAGATATACGTAGAACAGATGAAGCAGTCGATATTTTGTAATGCCAAAGCTGCAGTACCAGATTGCATCTTTAGTTGGTGTTAAGTTTATGTACTTTAACGACATCTCTGTAAATTCTTGGTAAGTAATAGGATTGTCATTAGATACATAATTGTATATAGGAATATCTTCTCTGTATCTAAAACATAATGTATTTGAGAAAGTCTGATATAATTGAGATTTTTCTGAAATTTTTAAATAATTTTACCATTCATATATTTATTTCGAATCATTACAAGCTACCTCCGATTGTTTGCGATATCCCAGGCGCTAACGATTAGCGCATTGGTCGTCAAATCTCCAGGTACTAAACATACTTTTACGGATCCATCGCAATGATGAGATTTTATTAAACCTTTTCCCATACCAGCTAAAGCTCCAGTGGGACCGTTAAGAGTATCAGTCCATCCTTGAACCGGTTCTCGATATGTGGAAATTACTAGAAATATTACTCTGATATAAACTTACTTTAATTTATTGCTTTCACCAAGATTTATGTTGATACAAACCAATTCCTGGACGAAATACTCCAATCGGTAACAAACCATATTGCTTTTTAACTATATTTTCAGCGACTGATTTTGTGTAAACGTAAGTATTCGGCCATGATTCAAGTAATCTAAATTGAAATAATCGTATCACACACTTATTAAATATATCTTTGATAAGTAATTAGGCAAAGATAATCCTGAAATAAACGATAGAAGAAAAACATACTGTGGTGTAATTTCATCCAGTAACTTTTCATCCATACTGTCGACTAAATTGATCAACTTATCCTCGTCCATCGGCGGATAATAAAATTTCTCTTCGATAGGATTGTGGATACATGGGGAATAGATAGTGGATACATAAACGAAACTCTGATACATTGAAAATAATAAATATTTATGATATTTCATTCTTTCATTGAAAGATTTTAAATGTAATAATAAATATTAATATTGTAAAATATTCACACCTTTAAATTTTGCATTTCTTTTGAAAGACTCATTATATATTTCAAACTTCGTACGTTAGTAGCTGTCGCTGATTTTATTTTCTCGTTAAATTTAGTTGTTGCAGCAGCATGAAAAACAATAGAAATATTTTTTATAAGAGTAATTCTATCTAGAGTCGTGATTCCTAGATTGGGCAAAGAACAATCGCCCGAAATACAAACTATTTTTTCTTGAAATTTTGGTTGTTCTTTCTTTAGTTGGGAAAATACCTGAAACGTTGCCATCGATAAAATTATATTTTTTTTCTATTTGCTATATTCATAAATAATATATACGTATTATTTAAAAAAATGCTACTTTTTAAGACTTTTCCAAGCTTAACGCATGCTAGAAAATATTTTTATTTTAATTTCCTTTTCTTGACATCTAATAAATGCATAAAACGAGTACTATTTTGTGAAATAAAAATTCTTTCAGCAAATCAGAGTAGTTGAATAAAATAAGAAATAATTAATTGATTAAAATTAAATAACTTACCGGAGCTTCGAATAATTCGTTTGTACGTTGAATCACATCTTTTCCTTTTTTTGGACGTATCAAAATATAAATGCACTTAATGCCTGGGCAACTTCTTAATAACTTCTCGATTAATAACTTTCCCATAAACCCCGTACCGCCCGTTATGAATATATTTTGATTATCATAGAACTCCTGAATGGGTGTAAGCTTATTGTCGTTCTTATTGGATAATTGCATTTTTTTATGTTTTAATTTTAGTTTTTTATTAGTTTTTAAATAATCTTTTTCTATGATAAACTATTATCCTTCTTTTCTTAATCTTTTTTTTTCTATTTTTTTAAATTGTAATATCTAACAATAAATGTCAAAATATCTATTTTTTTTGGACGTTTTCTGCTTATCCAGTAAGAATTGAGGATTTACTTGGTTTAATAATTTTTCAATAATATTTAGAAAATAATATTATACACATAAAACTAGTAAGAAAATCACAAACTTTTTATGAAAAAACAATATTTATATATATAATTATTGTAGTAGCTTAAATAATTATATACTAAACACGAATACAACACGAATTACCGTAACTTTCGATTTTAACAAAGTAGATGATGGTTTTATCCTCTGTACCTGTGAGTGTCTTGTCGTCCAGCAAAGAACTGACTGATCATTTACTAATACTTTGTGTATCTGCGAGTTTAAATAGTCTCCTATTTGCGCTGCATATTTATGAGCAAGATGTTTTTATTTATTATTCTAGAATAATGCATATAAAATTAGTTTCTTTTAATAATTATACGTGATATCTTTTTAATTATTATTGTATTGAACATGGGAAGATATAAAAGAAATAAACGATTGTATTAATCAATATTTATGGCAAGACGTGTTCAATTTTATTTAGATTGATGCACTAACGTCATGGAAATATAATGTTGTTTTTAAAATGAATCTTATATTTTGAAAAGGAAAAACCTGTTGACAATAAATATAAAAAAGTCAGTGTGTATAATCTATTTCTACTTATTATAATTTTTTTTATTCGATGTATTTTTTGCTTCAATTACATAAAGTTCGTAATCACATATAGGAGCGTAAAATGTAAGGAAATACAAGAATTAAGATACTTATGATGCAGACGGATCAAAAAGAATAAATTGTATTGTAAAATTAAAACATAAACTTAAGATTAAAGCAAAGCACAAATTATTTTAAAAAAATGTGTATTAAAGGTCTGATACATTCACGTGCATAAGTTTTGACATTTAAATAAAAAAATGTTTTCACTTTTATGTAATACTTAGCACTGCAGCATTCTTTAATATAAAGTTTCATTTTATAGACGAAGTTGCTTAAAACAAATGCAAACTTTGCTTAATTCAATTTATAAATGTTGCTTCTTATTTCTTTTCCAAATTACCTGAGAAAAACTTATTTTTTTAGGCAGATTCGAACGAGATAAATAGTTTTGAGATTAAAATCCATATGATGGTGAAAAAAATACCGGCAATAACAAGTTTAAATGTTTGATGAATCCAGTAAAGCCTTAAAAATGTATGAAATAAGTATTATTTGAAAGAAATTGTAAACTATAGACTAATAATTAAAAAACAAAAAAAAGTAAAAATACCTTCGCCACTTTTTACGAGCTTGTGGAAGAGTATCAATAGGATCTTTTAAGATGTATAACCTTATACCTAATAAATAAGTTTTAAAGTAATTATCCCAAACAAAGTCTTTCATATCGCAGAAAAACAATTCTCGATCTTCGGTTGATAACTTTCTTGTCACTTCAATCCATCTACCATTCGTGAACTTCCATTCGTTTAGAGAAAAATAGCTAAGCATGTCCAGCATTTTGTGTAATCTATCATATAGTTTTAGAAACCTTAAACAATACAAAATATCGTTTATTCGAATTATACATACTTTCCTTTAAATTTTTTTTTTCTAGAAAAAAAGATAAAAAAAACTTACTTTGGCTTTTTAGCAAAGAAAAACATTCCAATATCGATTATGAAAGCTGGTAGTAAATGAAAAAGATATACGTAGAACAGATGAAGCAGTCGATATTTTGTAATGCCAAAGCTGCAGTACCAGATTGCATCTTTAGTTGGTGTTAAGTTTAAGTACTTTAACGACATCTCTGTAAATTCTTGGTAAGTAATAGGATTGTCATTAGATACATAATTGTATATAGGAATATCTTCTCTGTATCTAAAACATAATGTATTTGAGAAAGTCTGATATAATTGAGATTTTTCTGAAATTTTCAAATAATTTTACCAGTCATATATTTATTTCGAATCATTACAAGCTACCTCCGATTGTTTGCGATATCCCAGGAGCTAACGATTAGCGCATTGGTCGTCAAATCTCCAGGTACTAAACATACTTTTATGGATCCATCGCAATGATGAGATCTTATTAAACCTTTTTCCGCACCGGCAAAAATTCCCATCGGACCGTTAAAATTATCAACCCATCCTGGCAACGGTTCTTGATACGTAGATATCACTAAAAATATTATTTAATTAAAATTAATTTCATTTCTATAAGGGTTATTGAAATACAAACCAATTCCTGGACGAAATACTCCAATCGGTAACAAACCATTTTGTTTTTTAATTATATTTTCAGCGACTGATTTTGTGTAAACGTAAGTATTCGGCCATGGTTCAACTAATCTAAATTGAAATAATTGTATCACACATTTATTAAATATATCTTTGATACGTAATTAAAAAAGAAAAAACCCAAAATAAACAATTAAGGAAGAACATACTGTGGTGTAATTTCATCCAGTAACTTTTCATTCATACTGTCGACTATATTGATCAACTTATCCTCGTCCATCGGCGGATAATAAAATTTCTCTTCGATTGGATTGTGGATACATTGGGAATAGATAGTGGATACATAAACGAAACTCTGATAAATTGAAAATAATTATTATTTAAGAAATTTCGTTCTTTCATTGAAAGATTTTTAAATGTAATAATAAATATTAATATCGTAAAATATTCGTACCTTTAACCTTTGCATTTCCTTTGATAGGCTTATCATATATTTCGAACCTTGTACGTTAGTAGCTGTCGCTAATTTTATGTTCTCGTTAAATCTAGTTGTTGCAGCAGAATGAAAAACAATAGAAATCTCTTTTATAAGAATAGTTCTATCTAGAGTCGTGATACCTAGATTTGGCAAAGAACAATCGCCCGAAATGCAAACTATTTTATCTTGAAATTTTGGTTGTTCTGTCCTTAGTTTGGAAAATACCTGAAACGTCGCTATCGATAAAGTTATATATTTCTCTTTTTTATATATTTACTAATTATATAATGGTATTATTTAAAAAAATGCTACTTTTTAAGACTTTTCCAAGCTTAACGCATGCTAGAAAATATTTTTTTTTTCTTTTCTTTGCTTGGGATTTACTAAATACATAAAACGAGTACTATTTTGTGAAAAAAAATAATTCTTTCAACAAATCAGAGTAGTTCAATAAAATAACAAATAATTAATTGAATAAAAGTAAATAACTTACCAAATCTTCGAATAATTCGTTTGTACGTTGAATCACATCTTTTCCTTTTTTTGGACGTATCAAAATATAAATGCACTTGATACCGGGGCAACTTCTCAACAATTTCTCGATTAATAACTTTCCATAAACCCAGTCCCGCCAGTTATGAATATATTTTCACCATCATAGAATTCCTGAATAGGTGTAAGCTTCTTGCCACTCTCATTTAATGATTGCATTTTCTTAGGTTTTAATAGTTATTATTTATGAGTTTTTGAGTAGCCTTTTCTATGATCAATTATTATCCGTCTTTTTTTATATCTTTTATCTATTCTATTTTTTCTGCTTATCCAGTTAAAATTGGGTTTTTATTTGGTTTCATTATTGTTCACTTATATCTGGAAATGTTATATTATACACATAAAATTTAGAAGATCACTATCTTTTTATGAAAAAACAATATATATATATAATTATTGAAGTATTTTAAATAAATTTATACAAAACACAAATAAAACACGAATTATCGTAACTCTCGATTTTAAGCAAGTAGTTGATGGTGTTATCTTCTGTACCTGTGAGTGTTGACGTCTAGCAAAGAACTGACCGATCATTTAGTAATTCTTTGTTAATCTTAGGCTTAAATAGTCTTTCATTTGCGCTAAATATTTATAAGCTAGATTTTTTATCCATTTATTTTAGAATATTGCATATAAAATTAGTCTTCTTTACTAATTATACACGATGTATTTTTATTAATTAATGCATTGAACTTTGCAAGATATTAAAAAAAAAAAAACGATTTTCTTGAAAAATATTTATTGCAAGACGTGGTCAATATTTTTTCGATTGATGCACTAACGTTACGAAATTTTTATGTTAATTTAAAGAAGAAGGTTAAAAGTAGGAGAAGCAAAATTCTTGAAAATTAAAATAAATTACACAGTGTATAATATATTTCCGCATATTATTTTTTATATTCGATGTCTTTCTAGCTTCATTTACATAAAGTCCGTAATCACGTATAGAAGCGTAAAATGTAAGGAAATATAATATTTATGGTAGTTATGGTGCAGTTACATCAAAGAGAATAAAATTATCTTATAAACGAAGTTGCTTAATTAAAACTTTGCCGAATATAACCTTTGAATGTCGCTTCTTATTTCGGGTCTAAATTACCTGAGGAGAACTTTTTTTTTTAAGCAGATTCGAACGTGATAAATAGTTTTGAAATCATAATCCATGTGATCTTGAGAAATATTCCGGCAATAGAAAGTTTAAATGTTTGATGGATCCAGTAAAGCCTGAATAATTTTTGAATTAAGTATTATTTGTAAGAAATTGTAATCTTTAGATTAATAATTAAAAAACAAAAAAATGTGAAAATACCTTCGCCACTTTTTACAAGCTTGTGGAAGAGTATCAATGGGATCTTTCAAGACGTATAATCTTACACCTAAGAAATAAGTTTTAAAGTATCCCAAACAACATCTTTCATGTCACAGTAAAACAATTTTCGATCTTCGTATTCTAACTTTCTTAGTGTTTCGATCCATCTATCGTTTGTAACATCCCATTCAATTATAGAAAAATATCTAATAGATTCGATCGATTAAATATCTCGAAGTATCGTGCGATAATCATTTATTTTAACAAAACGTACCTATAAAATTTTCAAATTTAATTGTCCCATAGTCTCTCAACGAGAATAAGAATAAAATACAAGTATTTTAATTTCTAGTTAGAAAGATAATCGTAATTGTAGGAAATGAAAGTACGAAGAGAAAATAGTTGGGACAAAATGAAGGCATCTTTCAGCCCCAACCCACGTTCTCCTCCAATAGGGCATCCCCGTTTTCGAGATAGAAATCTCACCGTTGGTTATAATATACCTTTCCTACCTCTCTCGCGTTCGTACTTATAAGAGCTTATTTATAAACAGACTTAGCCACCACAATGGTTATTGTTTCAGCGCGCACGGTATGCGATGCAGCGTTGTATGCGCCGCCTATTTATGACACATTATGCGAAAGCGCAACCGATAGTAGTAGTGCATATAAGAGCGGTATTGCGTTTCGTGCCATTGTGATGGCAACAATGATATAGCCCGGTCCTATATGCTTTCTTACTCTTTCTTAACTCTTTATCTTTTTCAACGGACAACGTATAAATCATGATTCGTGCTCGAGTTTACCACGAAGTGGGTGTCGAGCTCGAACGCTTCCCCCTTTCTTTCCCCATATTTCTCCTTTTCTTTCACCCCCTCCCTTTCTTCCCACCCTCGTTCTTTCTTCTTCATTTTATATTTTTGTTTGTTTTTTTTTTAGTTAAATACCACGAGGTTTTAAAATATTCTTTCACGTTTATCGATAATTCCCGTACGAAATTTTATTTCTTATTTTAATGAAGTATTTTTCTTTTGTTTATTATTCCTTTTTACAAAATTTAGAAAATTCGATAATATTTTGTGAGATATTGTTATATATTCTATTTTAATCTCATTAAAATTGTATAATCTATATTTTTATGAGAATTATGGTTTTTAAATAACACGATCTTTACTAGATATTAACATTTATTAATGAATATCGTTAAGTTAGGAAAAAAACGACGATGTTTAATGCTCGACTTTTGGAATTTTAAAATATGATTCTTTTTTCTGAAAATGAAATATACGTAATGACGATTGAGAATAAAAGTTTAGCAAAGCAAAAGTGATAGTCCAGAAGTTGCGTAAGAAAAAAATGGTTGAATTGATATCTCAATACGTAGACGGTTAAAAGATATTTTTTGAATTGAATTCGTAATTGATTCGTGCGTGATCGAGTTATTATCGCGATCGTTCAAAATCTTACGAATTGTTCATTATGAAAATTTTGATTTTCACTCTTGTGTTCTAAGCACAATTTAATGAAACACATTTTATCGATTGACAAAAATATTCTGGGCATTCTACAGATTGTCTGGTCAATTTATAGAATGTCCTACTCGATTAGGCAATTTTCGGCTAACTCGATAACCTAAAATATCTCGTTTATTACGTACGATGGAAAAAAAATGTCGGAGGAAAAAAATATTCTGTTCGAAGGCGCCGATAAAGTGATGGGCCGAGTTTTTTCTTTTTTTTTTTAAGGTCATTTTTTTCGAGATATCAAAAAGTTATCGTACTTTTTTTTTTACATGAGACTCCATATTTATATTAGAATATTCTTGTAGCTTATAAAAAAACCGGATTCAATAATGTGCAATATGTTGATCTTCCAGTAACCTTTAACGATAAAATTGTGAAATATTGTCTCTAATACATGAGAAAAATTTTGTTGCATGTATGACTGTCTTACACATTGAGATTGCATTTATTTCTTCATTATCGTTCTCTGAACGCGTACTGAAGCTCCCGACAAACATTTCCTGTTATAAGGAGACACATTGAGTCATACTTTGCTTCACGAACCCCCTGCATTTTTATAAGAAAAGGGGATGGAAAATTTACAGAAAAGATAGCAAACTGTTCTTGTGATAATGATGAATAAATTAAATAATGAATGAAAAGATAAAAACTTCAATTTATTATATAAAAGTTTGTTGTAGATTTAAAAATAATTGATTACTTACGAGTCAACTCTAAATATTGTTTTACCTTGGCAAGCAGAAAATATATCGAAAAGTAATCAATCGCAAAAGAAACAAACAAAGAATCAAAAATCAATGGTATCAACAGATAGATCGAATAAAATAGTAATCATAGATATGAAAATCCATCGATCTCAAATTATCTTATTTGAAATGTAGAAATGTATAGAGATATGTTAAGATATTTGACGTTAGAGGAAAATTATAATAGCTACGCTTATGGATGGACGGTAAGAACAGTAAAAACAGCACGAGCCTCGACCACGGCAGTCGTGTTCAAGCGGAGGCGGTGTTGTGAGCCCTTCCTTTTCTCTCCATCCTGGTGAACAGAGGGGCAGAGAGGAAATGGAAGCAAATGGAAGTAAAAGGAATCGAAGGTAGGAATGGAGTTGGAAAAGGGGCAAGTGGCGAGAGGTGGTGGCAGACGGTGCTGGTGCTGGTGCTGGTGCTGATGCTGCTGGTGATGGTGGTGGTGGTGATGCTGGTGATATGCTGGTGGTGGTGGTGGGATGCTGGTGCTGGAGCTGTTTCAGAGGGGGTTTCCAAAGAGGTGAAGGAAGGGTGGTGAGGGGGAGGAAAGTGGTCGCAAGCGTGGACGAGTAATGGAGAGGGGGGAGCACCGCGGGACGCAATCACGTCCTGCACGCGCCGTGCCCCGAGCCACTTACAGACACTGTTACACGAGGAGGCATCCATTTCTATTTTCATTTATCTCTTATTTACACACATCCCTACATTTTATTTACAATTTTTATTCCATCGAATTAATCCATAGTTCTATCAATTACAATTCAAATCTATAATAATATCGCATCGTAAGTAAAATTTGAAAAATTTATCAACGTTTTTCGTTATTTCTTTTTTTTTTTCTATTTTATTTTAATGGGAATATTTTCGTATTATTTGTTTAATTAATTAATTAATCATTAGCACGCAATTAAGTTTGGTTATACGTGTCGTGCCTGTCGTCACTTGCAGACAATGTTACACGATGCATTCATTTATCTTATTTACATTCATTTTTTATTTAGAATTATATTTTATTCAATTTATCTTCCAACTAATCCTTTTTCTATCAATTACATTATGATATTAAATTTGAGAAACTTATCATTGTTTTTATTTGTAATATTAATGAGTATATCTAATTATTGGTTTAATCAATGAATCATTGTTTTTAGACTTATTTTTATTTTGATTAAAAGAAAAGGAATTTTATTAGATTTTAGAATCGAATTAAATAGAATGTGTAGTTAGGAAGTAAAATTAATTGTGAGTTTAGGAGTTTTGAAGTTTATCATCGTTGTAGTCGAAGATGTTGTATTCGATTGCAAATATCAGAATAGTAGGGTTGATTTTGTTTCGTGTAACATCGCTTTGGTCACGACTTCGATCACGAGGCGCATAGTGGTCTGACCCACACGAGCTCCTAGCGTTCTGAGTACGTTCCAAGTGTGGGAACTACTCATCCCCGAGACTCTCGGCGACCTTTCGTTGCAACCTGCAACCGCATCTCTCTTTCTTATCTTTTTCCCCCATTGAAGAAGGTTGCTCTAGATGTCCTCCTCCTCCTCCTCCTCCTCCTTCTCCTCTTGAATATATAATATCTAATTTTTTCTTTGCGCATGCCCATGCGTTTCTTCTTTTCTTTTCTTCTTCTTCTTCTTCTTATTTTTCTTTTAGTTTAATTTTTAAATTGCAAATGGATATAGGAAGAGGAAAGAGTGAGAGAGTTTTGTATCACTCAATGAATTTCAAAGTTACCAAAGTTTATCTTTAGAATTGCTATTGCATACTATTTATATGTACATACATTTTCTAAAGCTCCTCATACATACGTGTACCATAGAATTTAACATTTTAAATTTTAGTTTTTAAAACGAATAGATATTTAAAATAGATAAGAAGTTTCCCGGCCACCTGCATCATCATACTACGGAATGCGTTTTCTGCAGTCGATGATCCCATACTAGACGCTCACGAAACGAGCAAAGTTCAAGGTAGATTACTCGACATTTAACGAGCCTGCGGTACTACATCGGATACGTACGTACATCGGCTGTCGATTCGCGTGTCAAGATTTCTTCTATCTCGTCTTTTTGCTTATACCAGGAGGATGCAGAATGCACTTACGTTGTATCCTATCGAAAAAGACTAATGGATGATGCATCTATGGTATACGAAAGAAATTCCACCTTTAGATAGCTGTGCCGGGATTTTTAGTTTTATAGGCGTGTCAAAAGGATTATCATTATTATTACTATTATTATTATTATAATTATGATTATACGAAAAATCGTTATAACGCTATCACCAGCTATTCTTTCTTTTTTAAATAATATTTCGTCAAAAGGATTATCATTATTATTATTATTATTATTATTATTATTATTATAATTATGATTATATGAAAAAATCGTTATAACGCTATCACCAACTATTCTTTTTTTTTAAAAATAATATTTCAAACTATCGGTTTCTTTTTCGGTGTACGTTTATCTTGAAAAAAAAAGAAATAAATAAAATAAAAATAAAATAATCTTTTTTAGATTAAACATAAGAAAAGAAATAAAAAGAAGGGGAATAATTTTAAAAAGGAAACAAATGTGGAGGAGGGGGGGCATTCGTGAAATTCAAGATCGTGACCCCGCGAGCAGAAGTGAGTCTCGGTAAGACTCTTTCGGCCGTGATCTCTGATCTGGATTGGCCGCTTGATCCGGTTCTGCTTCTCAGTTCGAAGGCTCACAATTACTATCACAATGGCGAGAGGGAATCCTCTCGAGGGTGCGTTCGAGAGTTCGTGTCGTCGTTGCGAGGTAAAGTACAGGCTACGAGATCGATATACGGTCTCCTCGTTCATCGCGATCTCCATCTTCGATGATTGCTGTTTCAACCAACCCTAAGAGATCCTCAACGACCTTCGGGCGATTTTCTCTAACATAATTTTTAATTTTTATCTTTTTATAAAATACTAATTCTACACGTTACAATTATAAACGACTTAAAATGTCAAATTTGAAAAAAGATCGATTAACGTGTAATAATTTGATTAGTAATTAGAGTTAAAAGGGATTACGAATATAAACGATTAATGATTTATATATTTATTTATAATTGATTGAACATAATGACCATTAATGTTAATTTTTATCAACAAAATATTGATACATTCAATTTATCCTATATAATTATTAATAACATCTATCTTCATCGTATCTTATAAAGATTAATTCTTAATAAATTATTTTCTATTTTCTATCCTCGTAACAGGGTTAGGTGTTAATAAATAAATATTAAAATATAAGATAAATTGTAAATATAAATAAAAGAATAATTGTGTAAAAATAATAAATAATAATTCGAATTTGTGTTCCTGTGTGTGTGTGTGTGTTTGAGAGTAGAGAAACAGCCCGGTAATGGTAATGATAATAATAATTATAATAATATGATTGTTTTAATGAATATATATTAATTATCAACGATGCTTAAGTATCTCGAACGTGCTTAAATAATAAACGATGTAGGAGATGTTGCTTATCTGTCAATGTCCACCTTTTCTATAGGTAGAAACTATTAAACGGGATGTATATGCATGTATGTGGGGTTAATTAATTAGCAGATGAGCAAGCACTCTTCTACGAACGGACAATGTTCTTGGCCTCGTTAGAGCGAGGGTATGCAGATGAGATCTATTCATGAACGAAGCGCCCAATTAAAGCCTCTTTCTCTGTCTCTCTTACTCTCTTTCTTCTCTCTCTCTCTCTCTCTCTCTCTCTCACTCTCTTTCTTTTTCGTCGAGGGAGAAACGTTAGACGATGAATCGAACGAACACGCTAAGAGAGTGCCAAGATGGTTGACAAAATATAATTATTCGTGTGCTGACATGATGTATTCGAAACGAGTTCTGAATATATTTTTTTTTCTTCTTCTTCTTCTTCTTCTTCTTATTCTTCTTCTACTTCTAAGAATTAAAACCAGAGAGAGAGATGAGCTTGAAAAAGCTTCCTTATTATGAACTTCAGATTTAAATTACTATCTTGTTTGTGAACATGTTTAATTGAGTAATTATTTCTTCGGTTGATTTTGTATATATATAATGTAGAATAATTGTATTTATGTTTAAACACTTTGACGGTGTATTGATTTTTTATAGGTTTCGTGTTAAACATCAATGAGATATTCGTAAATTGATGTTCTGGGATAAGGATTTTATTAATTATTATCAGGAATATAGGATTGAGAATTTTTCATGACATGCATGTATTTTGTAAAATAAATTAGTATATATTTTGAATATATCATTTATCGTTAATCGATTAATAGGATTTATTTTTGATAACGTTTATTCACTGGTAGTATAAAAATATGCTTTTTATTGATTTAGGTTATTGTTCAATCGAATAAAATTTGTTATTTTGAAATATTTATAATAATAATTTGTGTTAATTGAGTAATTATTTCTTCAGTTGATATTGTATATATATAATGAAGAACAATTGTATTTATGTTTAAACACTTTGACGGTGTATTGATTTTTTATAGGTTTCGTGTTAAACATCAATGAGATATTTGTAAATTGATGTTCTGGGATAAGGATTTTATTAATTATTATCACGAATATAAGATTGAGAATTTTTCATGACATGCATGTATTTTGTAAAATAAATGAGTATATATTTTGAATATATTATTTATCGTTAATCGATTAATAGGATTTATTTTTGATAACGTTTATTCACTGGTAGTATAAAAATATGCTTTTTATTGATTTAAGTTATCGTTCGGTTGAATAAAATTTGTTATTTTGAAATATTTAAAATAATAATTTGTTTTAATTGAGTAATTATTTCTTCAGTTTGTTTTATATATATAATGAAGAACAATTGTATTTATGTTTAAACACTGACGGTGTATTGATTTTTTATAGGTTTCGTGTTAAACATCAATGAGATATTTGTAAATTGATGTGCTGGGATAAGAATTTTATTAATTATTATCAGGATATAGGATTGAGAATTTTTCATGACATGCATGTATTTTGTAAAATAAATGAGTGTATATTTTGAACATATTATTTATCGTTAATCGATTAATAGGATTTATTTTTGATAACGTTTATTCACTGGTAGTATAAAAATATGTTTTTTATTGATTTAGGTTATCGTTCGGTCGAATAAAATTTGTTATTTTTAAATATTTATAATAATAATTTGTTTTTTTAACATTTTTTTTATTTAATTTATGGTCAGTCTATTAATAAAGATATATAAATAATGTAGATTAAAAATGTTGAAATGACGATAAAATCTTTGCGATTGGTTACAAGTCAAGAAGATTAACGGATGATGATCTTTAACGAGTCCAGAAATTCCTCTTCTCATTTTCTTCTTCTCTCTCTTCCTATCTCGTCTAAGTAGAAACCAAATTGGATAATCGTGAGAAACGATATAAGTACGGCTCGTTTAATACCGAAAGAGTACGGGGTAAATTCTTAAAGTTGATTCGGCATTTGTATCAACATCTGGGACACCTGTTTTCAAACGTGTCCACGCTGGTAGGGGGATTCTTACGTAAATATTTAGAAAGAAAGAGCCACACCTGTTAAATTAGAATTTAAATGTGTGTGCGTGCGTGCGTGTGCGTCACGTGTGTCTACTTTTAATTTTTTTTTTCCCTTTTTTTCTTTTCTCCTCTCCAAATTATATTCTACAAAAATTCGATTTAGCATATTGTTTAGAAAAACAAAATTGTTTCTTATGAGTAACGTAATATTATTTATTTGAATGAATATTATTTGTCCGATTGTTTGAGAAATGTTTTCAAATTGCGGTTGCAATTATAATAATATAATTAATTATATTTATTTAATTATATAGGAATATAATTAATATTTAATAATACAAAATACATTTGTTTTTTTAATTTTTCAAGATTACATTTTTTGAGTGTTCTAATCGTTTTTAATCGTAATACAACTAATTTTTTTTATCTAAAATCAATTCATTTCAATTCGAACTTTCGCTCGTTCATTCTCGTTAAGAGAAATAACGACGTATATAAGTCGTACGGTGGCACTAAAAAGAATCCGTGGTTTAGAGTTACAAGGTTCGAAAGATTATGCAGGTATGCGTGTTATCGTTTCCAATGTGATAACAATTCTCGAATATCAGAAAATATATCCTACGACAAAAGGAGAAATAAATAAAATCTGATCAATCGTGGATGTGGTAATCAACATTTAAATCAGATAAAAAAAAGTTGATAAGTTTTGTTTAATAATTCATGTTTTGATAATTTGAGCCCACGTTTAACGAAGACGAATTTTATACATTGTTTTAATAACTATATTTAATTATTATAATAATTAATTACAAATATAATTAATAGATAATAGATTTCTAAGAGTATCGTCGTATTCGATCGAAGATTTAATTTAATCGAATTAATCATAAGTCGGCAACATTGTTAGTTCTTACTTAATGCTTGAATAACTATTTGTATTATTTTAAATTAAATGTATAAATAATGAAATAAACTATTAGATAATATTCTTGCAATTCTAAAGAGTATTAATGAATTTTTTCCGATTAATTAAATAACGAATAACATTGACAAAACCCATAACCCAAAACCCTCGTAGCGTTAGTAAAATCCACCATGCAGACGAAAAATTAATCGTGATAATTGAATTTTTATTTTGATACCCCTAAATTGAATTTTGATTTATTTCAATATCAATTTTAGTTTTACGTTTAGTTTACGTATCAGTAAACGAAATATCGTTCTCAATATCGATAAATAATTTTAATTAATTGTATAAAAGTCACATGTGTTTAAAGTACGATCAAGAAAATAAGAAAAGTAAATAAAACAAAAGAAAAGAAAGTAAGGATCTCGGAAACCGTAAAACTACACGACCAAGGGGAATCACGATCGATCTCGTCTCGATAGTATCCAAGATTTATATTCGATCTCATAGATTCGCGATCTCTCGGTGCACGTGTACACATAATGCAATAAGTATGTATGTAAATACATATATACAAAACCTTGGATTTAAACACGAAGACGACTATGTTGCAACGAAACCATTCTTCTTCTACGTACACGTACATATACAAATGTGTAAATGTTCAAAACGTCCTCAATCGTGACGTCCAGTTCGTCCAGGTTTGGCAAAAAAGAAAAAAGAAAAAGAAAAAAGAAATCCCAAAGCACTGCACACGATTCCTCTATTTTATTTCTCGTCTCCAATTAATTTGGCTGTGGAAGCGTGGCGTGGTTGGGTCCTCCCCCTCCCCACCCCTTCCTCCCCCAAGTACGAAAACAAAGCAATCGCCTTCTTCTATCTTCTTGCTAAGGTTCAAGCTACCCGTTCGTTTAATTAGCGAGTATTGTGAGTGAGAAAGAAAGAGAAAGAGAGACGGACAGATAGACGGAGAAAGAGAGAGAGGGAGAAAGAGAGAGAAAGAAGCAGAAGCGCGGGTCCAGGCTCGGATATCATGTAACAAGATCTCAGCCGGTGTTCAGTACGCGGAGGGTTAATGATGCTATCGCCATACAGTGCCAAAGCGATCGCATTACAGATACGATCGGGTGCATTCGCATGGCTCAAATCAGCAAGCATACAACGTCCGATATTTCTTTACCGATCCGCCGCTTATCCCACGTGTCTCTTTCTCTTTTCACATATTTTTTCTCTTCGTTTGTATTTCTCCTCCGTTTGCTTTTTTTTCTCTTGCTTGTTTGTCCTTTAATTTTTCTTATTTTTATATTGTATATTGTGCAATAATGTTTCGCGTAAGATTTTTTTGGTTTGTTTCTTTTTTTGTTTGTTTGTTAATAATACGAATAATAATAGTGATTACTTTTACGTTGTTTCATTTTGTTAATGATCTTTTCACATACTTTTTCTCTTCGTTTGGTTTGTCTCTCCGTTTGTTTTTTTTCTCTTGCTTGTTTGTCCTTTAATTTTTCTTATTTTTATATTGTACATTGTACATTGTGCAATAATGTTTCGCGTAAGTTTTTTTTGGGGTTTTTTCTTTTTTTGTTTGTTTGTTAATAATACGAATAATAATAGTGATTACTTTTACGTTGTTTCATTTTGTTAATGAATTTATGAAATAATTAATAATGACTTAAAGTATGGGGGTGTGAGTGAGTAACTGGGAAACATGGTTGTATATATTGAAAAAGTATCATTGTTAAAACTATTACGAAGATTTAGAAATGAATATAATTGATCGTAAGTTTGTAGGAATTGTTGGTTTAATATTTGTGAGACCTGACATAAAAACAATTACTTTTCTTTCGATCAAACTCATTCTTATTAAAAAGAAAAAAAAATTAAAGTAAAGAACGTTTTTAGTAGATACATTCGAGAAACTATTTATATTATTATTTTAAATATATTATATTATATTATTATTATATTATTATTATATTATTATTATTATATATAAGTATATTATTTAAAGATACTATATTATATTATTATTATAAAATGATTATAATATTATTAAGATATAGAATAACAATAGATTTGTTTCCTAATGATATTAAGATCGTATTTTCAAAATAAAATATCAATATCGATTATCTTCGACGTAGTTTATTCGGAATGATCTCTCGATCATTTGATTTCTTCGGTTAAGAAGATAGAGAAGAGATCTCTGGATTATTTGATTTCTTCGTTTATCGTCTGTGGGAACTTGGAGCTTCTCACGTCTATTTCTAACCGATCTAAAGATTCTTACCTCTCCCTTTTTCTCTCTATCTCTATCCCTATCTCTCTATTTCTTTCTCTTTCTCTCTCTCTTGGTAGTTTCTCCTACGTAATCTCGTTTTCTCGACTTCTCTTTTTCATTCCATCTTTCTCTTACTTATGGAACACGCTCGTGGCACACACGTGCGCGATCAGAGGGCAGCCGCCAACGCATTGTTATTACGTTTTACGTGCATCGTGTGTATCACATATATGTAAACGCCACGTGCACTGACTATATGCACTTTTCTTCATTCTTTTCTTATGTATATACATGTATTTATCTATTTACGTTTATATATATATATTATTTATATTTATTTACATATATAATTATATTATATATAATATGTAATATATATCTTAAATAAAATAAATATAATAAAAATAATATAAAAATAAATTATATATATAAATATAATTACATATTATATATTTATTTTTTAATTAATTATTTTAATATATATTATATGTTTTTCTTCATTCTTTTCTTATGTATATACATGTATTTATCTATTTACGTATATATATATATTATTTATATTTATTTACGTATATAATTATATTATATATAATATGTAATATATATCTTAAATAAAATAAATTATATATATAAATATAATTATATATTATATATTTATTTTTTAATTAATTATTTTAATATATATATATATATATATATATATATATATATGTATGACACATACGTGTAACAACGAAACGAGTGGAAATTCAAAGAAGTGGGAGGAGTCTCGTGGCATGTAAGTATCGTGCACACTAATTACTATATTAATTGTTTCCTCACGAAATATCTTATATTGATTAAAATCACACGAGACATCTCTCTCTCTCTTTTCTTATTTTTTTTTATTTTTTTTTCCTTGTACGTAGAGGTATTAAGACAAAGATATATTATTTTCCTTCTTACTTAATGTATTGTATTATTGACCTGATGTGGTTGGGATCAGTTGCTGTCAGAGTTCTAATTTTTTATAATTTTTTTGTAATAATATTCATTTTATTAGACGCCAGTTAGTTTCTTTACTAACCGTATTACAAATACCCATTCGTGCAGTCACGACTAGTTTTGATTGGTTTGAGACAAATGCAAGGCGGATAAGATTGGATGACCTAATGCAAATGGAATTACGAAATTGAAAGAAATCTGTCGAATAAAAATTGAGGAAATTTGAATTAATTTATTATAATATAAGATAAATAATAAAAAATTATAAAATATATAATAATATTTTCCTTATTTTCCTTTCAGGTAGACATTGAACACTGATTCCATTAATGTTATATCAAATTTATTACTGCGTTTATAAAATTCAAACTACTCGATGTGATCGAAAAATACTATAAATTATACAAATTTATTATTACAAACAGTGAAAAATATTATTACTCGGGATGATACATAATCGGTGTTTCTCTGATACTCTGGGAACGAGAACGAATTCCATGATGTTGAAGGGGGGCCTCCTAATTTATTTTCCTGTCACTGTATTCACAACATTCAACATATTTAATCGAAGGTCTTGTATTATAGGCTATTTCGTATTTACACATGTTCGAATACGTACAACGATATTCGAGTATCCAACGAGAAAATAACTTTTTATTTGCTTTCGTTATTATTTTTCCTTAGGTTATTTAAATGCACTTGCAAAATTTTGAATTGAATTAAGTTTAGTAATTTAAATGATACACCATGCGAGGTTCGCGTTAAGAGCAAAGATTTTAATTAATCGAACCTTGTAGTACGCCTCTTTCACTTTCGAAGAATCATGGCCTTGAGAAGTTACCTATGTTCGATGATTTACGAAGCATGTAACAACCCGGCGAGAGTGGTTAAACTATGGGAAATCGATTAAGGATAATTATTTTCTTTTTAACGTTTTATATTGGCTCGGAAAATATATATCACGTTTATTGAGGATACCTACGAACTTGCTTTTAATAACACTTTGATTGAATTTTATTTATCGCAATATTACAAGTTATCCTTTCGCAAATTCTTTAACAATTGTACAAAAATATTAAATATAATTAAAAAGTGGTATCATCAGCCGTTATCAACGAATAACATTAATAACAAAAATTAAACCGATAATGCATACTCGATAATGAAAGTAAAGTATTTTATATTTTTCTTCGTCTTTTGGAATAAAATTACGTGGATTTGTTTTTTTATTTTTTTGTTAAAACGGTGAGACACGGAGACCTACATCGAGAGAGAGAGAGAGAGAAAGAGAGAGAAAGAAAAAGAACGGCGTTATTCGAGCGTGTCTGTCGGTTAAAAAGTTGTTCATTTTCTTTTTTGTATTTATTTTTTTTTTCTGTTCTCATGAACGAATCCGAAGCTGAACATTCGGGCTTTCGAGGAAAGGCAGTAAAATGTTGAAACGACTATGGTTGTGGTGGTGGTAGTGGTGGTGGGTATGGTGAAGGTGGTGGTAGTGGTGGTGGTGGTTTCGACCGCAGATTTATGCGTAGTAAAGGTGAACACCTCGGAGGCATCTTCTTGGCCATTTCAACCCTCTCTTACCTTCTTCCCTCCCCCTATTCCCTTTTCCTCCCTTCCCTTTTCCTCCCCCTATTCCCGTTTCTTTCTATCTCTCTCTTTGATTTTTTTTCTTTCTTCTTTTTATTTCTACGTTCGCGTATCTCAGACATATAGGGTGGTGCATAAGGACGAACATTAGTGGTGTCCGCGTCGGTACTTACGGATAGTTACCGTGCGGCATCGTAAATTATTACCCACGCCCCGAAACTTTTAGTGCCACTCTCTTGCTTGCTTGCTTGCTTGCTTGCTTGCTTGCTTGCTTGCTTGCACACACAATACTCTTTTCGACTTATTCGTCTATTTTTTCTTCTTCTTCTTGTTCTTCTTCTTCTTCATCATCATCATCATCATTCGTATGATGAATGATGTGAGTTAGAGAAAAAGAAAATATCATTTTATTCGACCTTTCTTTTAAAATTATCCTTTTTTTTTCTAGTCTCATCACACACAAGCCATCATTCAATATTAATTATTTAATAATACAGTAACATATATACACGTTGGTGTATTATGTTGATTTAATGTTCAATACGAATGGATGTTAAGAGAAAATGAAGAATCATGGGTTAGTGGTAATAATTTCATTGTACTAATGTGTCAGAGATAATATATGTTTAATAGGAACGCGTATGTGAATGATAAAACTTTCTAACAACGTTTCAAACGAAACACGTTACTCAACCTTTTCCTTTTTTCTTTCCCCGACCCCAGCCCCTCACTCTCCCCTCCTTCCACCCTCCCTCTAACCTTTTGATCCATTAGAAACGTTGAGTGTAAAGCAAAACGATGGGACGATTAGACGAAGATTAATTAGTTTGTTCACGTCGTCGAAGAGGAATAGTGCGTTTTTATTTTTTTATGAGGAATTTGACAGTCGGAAAAAGACAAAGGGAGATCGGTAAGCTTGAAGGAAAAAAAAAAAGAAAATGAGGAGTGATTGTGGTGATAATATTTCGAACGTGGAAGTAGAAAAGATGATTGGTGGATGAAAGGGCTGTAGGAAAAGGAGAATGGGAGATAGGGAGGAAAGGGGGTTGTATGGGTGAGGGTGGGAGTAAAGAGTAGGAAAGGGGGGAGGTCAAATGCTCGGAGGGAAAAAAAAGGAGAAAGGTAGAAACGAAGAAGTTTCGACTCGGTCACGCATTTCGAGACTGAGCAATAGCAATCAGAAGTCAGTTTATTGCTGACTGCTTGCTATTTCTCCCTTTTTCTTTCTCTCTTTCTTTCTCTCTCTCTCTCTCTCTGTTTCTCTCGAAAGCTAAGTGCAATTACGGGCTGCACCGAGATAGACGGCGCTCGCATAAAGCAACCCAGCCACCGGTTGGTCGCACGTCTCAGGAGGAGTTCGGTCTGTGCTGGAAGCAGGTTTCGGTTACGATTGACGCGTTTCCGAGATTATTACCGTGGAATGATTATCGAGCTTGGAAGAAGATTTTCTTCTTCTTCTTCATCTTCTTCTTCTTCTTCTTCTTCTTCTTCTTCTTCTTCCTACTGTAATTAGGATGTCTAGAGTTAGAGAGAGAGAGAGAGACAAAGATCATTGGTTCTGTTCTTGTGTCTAAATGATACGGATATATAATACATGTTTGCCATTAATTTTGTTGAGTAATTCATGAGTGTTTCACCTAAATGGAACGATTTAGAGAACACGAAGAATTTTTATGACGTATTACTATGAATGTAAAAAGAGATGAAGGAGGTTTGATATTAATATTTTTTTATTTTTTAGTTGTAATTGAAATAAATTTTAGATCATAGAATCCTAACATTCATCGACACATTGGTTCTGTTCTTGCGTCTAAATGATACGGATATACCTATAATATTATACATGTTTGCTATTAACTTTGTTGAGTAATTCATGAGTGTTTCACCTAAATGGAACGATTTAGAGAACTCGAAGAATTTTTATGACGTATTACTACTAAAACATATGAAGACGGTTTGATATTAATTTTTTTTTATTTTCTAGTTGTAATTGAAATAAATTTTAGATCATAGAATCCTAACATTCATCGACACATTGGTTTTGTTCTTGCGTCTAAATGATACAGATATATAATACATGTTTGCTATTAACTTTGTTGAGTATTTCATGAGTGTTTCACCTAAATGGAACGATTTAGAGAACTCGAAGAATTTTTATGACGTATTACTATGAATGTAAAAACAGTTGAAGACAGTTTGATATTAATTTTATTTTTATTTTTTAGTTGTAATTGAAATAAATTTTAGATCATAGAATCCTAACATTCATCGACACATTGGCACTGTTCTTGTGTCTAAATGATACGGATATATACTACATGTTTGCTATTAATTTTGTTGGGGAATTCATGAGTGTTTCCTAACCTGGAACCCTAATATTTTTTTATTTTCTAGTTGTAATTGGAATAAATTTTAAATCACAGAATCCTAACATTCGTCGACACTCGTCGGCACTTCCAACAGCAACAGCAGAAGCAACAGCAGCAGCAGCAGTCGGCAAACTTATAGCAAAATTTATTAATCTCTCTGTTATGTTTATCTCTTTTTTTCTTCATCTTCATCTTCTCGGATACCAACGTTATATACTTTTCTTCTTCTTCTTCTTCTTCTTCTTCTTCTTCTCAGACGTAACGCACTACACTTGGCGGATCGTTGCTCGCCCGGAGGAGAGTTTATGGTCTCGTAAATAAGCGAACGTAAAACCAATATGTCCGTTGTTGTTGTTGTTGTCGTTGTTTTATTTTCTTTCTTTCTTTTACTTTTCTCTATTTTTAACCCTTTTTTTTTATTATTATGTTCGGGAATAACAAAACTCGAGCAACGTTGAACGAAAAGAGTGCGTGTGCATCTCTCCGTCTCTTTTTCTTTCCTCCGAATTGGCTTCGTTCGTTCGAGTTGCATCTCTTTCGAGGAAAGAAGCAACACGAAACTAAGTGGTGGGTCGGGGGAGGGTGGGGGGAGGGGGAAAAGGAGTAACTCTTTTTGCAGGATGGATTTGCGATCGAGAAAGAACGAGAAAAGCTTCCGGGCAGTGAATATTTCGGTGGAACATTGAACGCTCGTCATCGATAAGCCCTCTTCGTACAAGCTTTCGCTTATCTTATTTCTTGTTTTTTTTTCCCTTTTGCTTCGAGGGGTTATTGGACTCTGTTGTACGCGAACTGCTCGTCTTTATTTCGGTCTTCCCTTCAAGCGGTGGGTACCACTCCTTTTCGATTTCTTAAAGATAATGACGTGAAAAATATTGTCCCTTCAGAGATACGAGTAACAAGTAATAAAAGGGTTCTTCCTAAGGATTAAGAGACTTGTGTTAAAGTTCTCTCCAAGTGTATGACGTGAGAGAATTTAATTTATACGCGACTCAATTTGAATATCGTCGTAATACGTTTTATTGTTCCCCATATGAAAAACGTTACGATAAAATTGCATTAAAAAAATTCTATACGTAAGAAAAAATGAATTAATTTAGAAAATATATTTACGTTTCGATTAGAAAAATATTTCAACGTACTAAGTTTATTTTCAAAAAATAAAAAACAATATATATATATATATTCGATTATATACGATTGTTATATTATAATACAATTTATATTCGTAATTATATTAAGTTGGCTTAGGAAAAAAGTGTGACGCGTGTCCGTAAGGGATAAAATGATAATGTAAGGGAATGATAGATAAAGATAGAAAGATAGAAAGAGAGAGAGAGAAAGAAGAAAGCAAGAGTGGGAGCGAGAAGGTAGGAGTTAGGTTTGCCTTTTGTTTTTGCAAGAACATCAGATACTAGGCGTCGGTTATCACCGCATGGTATCGTGCCTTAGGCCAAGAGGATAAGTATACGCGTTTCACGGTGTGTGTCCGTGAAGATAAGATATCTTTTGGTCCGTGCAACGGCACCACCGATCCTTCTCTTCCCATTTTCTTTCTCTCTCTTGCTCCTATCCATTTGAATCGTCCTGTACACTTTCTCTCTCTCTCTCTCTTTCTCTTTCTTTCTCACTTTCTATCTATCTATCTCTATCTTTCTTCTTGGAGAGGCTGCTCAGCCCAGCCGAAAGGGCGCAATAAATAACTCGAAGCGATCGCTTTTTACCAATCGAACGTTCCACCCCGTGGCGCGAGCGTGTACGTGCCCACGTGGTGTTTAGCATCCTCTTCTTACTTTCATCTTCTTTCTCTTTTCATCTTGTTTCTTTCTTAAGCATCATCTTCTTCTTCTTCTTCTTCTTCTTCTACTTCTTCTTCTTCTTCTTCTTCTTCTACTTCTTCTTCTTCTTCTTCTTCCTCTTCCTTCACTCTTGTCCTCCGAAACGAATCTCGAGAAAGGAAAGACAAAGATGGTCTGTTAAGTTCTGGAGCGGAAAAAAACGGGATTGGCGAATCTCCCTTTTGGAGTAACCCAACAGCACACACATACCTTTATAAAACCACCCTGCGGAGTCGGAGGATTAAAGTTACGAGTCCTTCTTCGGATCTGGACTCCGTCGTATAAGATGCATTCCGATTGCGATCTCGAAGGGTGACTCGGAAATGATTCGACTCTTGAGATATCTCAGAGTCAAGAATTTGGGTTAACTTATCATATTTTTTAGATAATATCTCAATATATTTTGTTATTTGTTTATTTATTCGTTACCTTTTTACGAGGGTATGTATTTATTTTTAAGAACAAATCTATCCGAGATGTTTAGTTTTTAATTCTGATTTGCTTAATCTTTTAGACGAATCGATATATATTTATTATGTATTTTATTTTCTAAATAATATTTTAATATATATTTATTTTTATGGTAAATCTATTCGAGATGTTTAGTTTTTAATTTTGATTTGCTTAATCTTTTAAACGAATCGATATATATTTATTACGTATTTTATTTTCTAAATAATATTTCAATATATATTTATTTTTTTCTTTGTTTATTTATTCGTTATCTTTTTACGAGAATATATATTTATTTTTAAGGTAAAATCTATTCGAGATGTTTAGTTTTTAATTCTGATTTGCTTAATCTCTTAGACGAATCGATATATATTTATTACGTATTTTATTTTCTAAATAATATTTTAATATATATATTTTGTTCTTTGTTTATTTATTCGTTATCTTTTTACCAGAATATATTTATTTTTTAGGTAATATCTCTATCCGAGATGTTTAGATTTTAATTCTGATTTGCTTAATCTTTTAAACGAATCGATAAATATTTATTACGTATTTTATTTTCCAAATAATATTTCAACATATATTTTTTTCTTTGTTTATTTATTCGTTACCTTTTTACCAGAATATATATTTATTTTGAAGTAAAAAAATGTATAAAACTTTGATATTCATTCTGATTTCGTTTCATCTTCGACGAATCGATGAATCTCGATGAAGATCACGATTCGCAAGAGTATCACGTTCAGATCGATGACAATCGTAACACCTGCCAACCATGTATGAAACCTTGGGGTTTCAAAAATTGAAAGCGTAAGAGAGAAAGAGAGAGAGAGAAGATTAAAAGAAGATGAAAATAAGATAAAAGAAGAGAGGAGTCTCTCCGTTGCACATCGAGGATTGCACGATCCCACGAAGCCACGCGATACTTCTTCATGCAACGTGCACGTGACCTTACGACCTTAAAAAGCAAGCACTATTTTCCGCTGCCGGCAGACCCTTCCTTCGTTGCTGCTTACATCTCTTAGCCACCGACCAACCATCCGCATAGAAAGAGATAGAACCAAGCGTACTTGTAAGAACCTAAGCACGACACGAGACTGGAGATTAATATTATCTCGACTTATACCGCGTGCAAGAGAGAGAGAGAGAGAGGGAGTGAGGGGGAGAGAGGGAGAGAAAATCCCTTCGCGAGTTATTAGACTCCGAGCCACGTGACGTGATTCCAACCATTTTCCTTCCTCTTTTTTCTTTATTTCTTTCTTTCTTTCTTATCGTTTTATTCCTTCGCAATCATATTTTTTTCATCTTCTTTATAGAACGTGACAATATTTTTTCATGAAGATAATTGCACAATTCTTTACTATAATTAAAGTTGGAATTATTTAAAATAAAAATAATTATCCTTATCTTAGATACATTTTTTTCATTTCTATTTTTATCTCCCTTAGGAAGATAAATTTTTTCTTAGGAGATTTATCATTTTTTCTATTTGTAATAGTAATCATATGTATACATATAGGTGTAGTGTACTTAAATTGGTAACAATCATCTCACAATCAGCTATTTTAAATTATCATATATTAAATAATTGTACATTACATTTCGTAGGAATGATTGGACAGTAAAATAGGAAAATAAATATGCGAGAAAAAATAGAGGGGGACGAACGAAAGAAAAAAACAGGTCGGAAAGGGGGAAAATTGAGAGATAAGATTAATAATTTTATAGTTAAAGTTTGAAATAGTGTTAAATCTTAGACGACATTTTACAATCAGCTATTTTAAATTATCATATATTAAATAATTGAACATTACACTTCGTAGGAATGATTGGACAGTAAAATAGGAAAATAAATATACGAGAAAAAATAGAGGGGGACGAACGAAAGAAAGAAACGGGTTAGAAAAAAGGGGAAAATTGAGAGATAAGATTGATAATTTTATAGTTAAAATTTGAAATAGTGTTAAATCTTAGACGACATTTTACAATCAGCTATTTTAAATTGTCATATATTAAATAATCGAACATTACATTTCGTAGGAATGATTGGACAGTAAAATAGGAAAATAAATATACGAGAAAAAAGAGGGGACGAACGAAAGAAAGAAACAGGTTAGAAAAAAGAGGAAAATTGAGAGATAGGGTTGATAATTTTATAGTTAAAATCTGAAATAGTGTTAAATCTTAGACATCTCACAATCAGCTATTTTAAATTGTCATATATTAAATAATTGAACACATTACATTTCGTAGGAATGATTGGACAGTAAAATAGGAAAATAAATATACGAGAAAAAATAGAGGGGACGAACGAAAGAAGAAAACAGGTTAAAAAAGGGGGAAAATTGAGAGATAAGATTGATAATTTTATAGTTAAAATTTGAAATAGTGTTAAATCTTAGACGACATTTTACAATCAGCTATTTTAAATTGTCATATATTAAATAATTGAACATTACATTTCGTATTAATGATTGGACAATAAAATAGGAAAATAAATATGCGAGAAAAAATAGAGGGGACTAACGAAAGAAAGAAATAGGTTAGAAAAAAGGGAGAAAAGGGAAAGAAAAATAAAAAATGAGAAGAAACAGAAACAAAAAAAGACAAAGAGAAATAAGAAGAAGAAGAAAAAAAAGAATAAGAAGAAGAATAAAGAATAAGGGAAGATCTTGAACGTGAGTAAAGAGCAATGGCGTACTCAACAGCAGCTGGCGTGTTTAACGCGTTTGGCGATGCGCGAAACGCGTCTGGTAGCATTCTTACAAGTACGTTAAGGGAGCTCATTACTGAAGTCTCCAGTAGAAATACGATAGTGTTCTTCGCTTGGACGACACTCTCTTTCTCTTTCCCTTTCTTTATTTCTTTCTTTCTTTCTTACTTGATTACTTTTATTTATCTTTTCTTTCCTTCTTAAACAACCACATACACACACACATACATGACGCTGATTTCTCTTCGGCTTTTTCATCTTAACACTTTCTTCCATCGTTACGGAAGACTACGTTGGGTTTTTCATTTTTATTTTTTTATTTTTTTTATATTATCTTTGAAATCATTTGATATGAAGTCATTAAATGCGGCCAAGTTAAAAGTGTTTTAGATATTTATACTCTTCGGAGTTGTTCGATATATATTTATATAATTTTAATAATATTTCGGTATAAGTGTGTGTGTTGTATAATATATTTATAATTAATAAAATATTTTTCATATAAGATAATAGCGAAAAGTAAATAAAAAAAAAGAAAATAAAGATATAAGTCTTGTATAATATATAATATTTATAATTAATACAATATTTTTCATTGGAAGAGTGATCAAATACTTTCGTGAGTCATCGTATGTTAACGGGAAAGATCGAAATTGAAGAATTTCTAAATTCACATTGATCAACAAGTATCGAATACTTCAGTGAAAAATCGAATCTTTGGGTTTATTTTTACTATATATATATATAATAATATATAATACATAAATTGATATATATTTTAATTTTTTACTATATATAATTTATTATATATAACTATATATATATTTTTATACTATTAAATATTTCGGGTATACATAAGGCTACCATGTAAATGTTAACATTCACAAATTCTGATAACACATATATCACTAACGAATTTTTCTTAGATAATATTTCGTTCTTATTGAAATAATAAAAGATATAACGAAGAGAATATTTCTCAAAACGATCACCGATGGTCAATTAAATGATAATTTATTAGTACAATATTAACGAGTATCACGTAACCAACCCTTTGATCTTCATCCCCCTCCAAGTATCCAACCCTCCAGGATGATTATTTTCAATATTTGATCACGTAAAAGAATTAATATCGGTTTTCGACGTATAATTAATAAATAATATCGTGCGCACGACCATACCTATCTCTCTCTCTCTTTCTCTCTCTCTCTCTCTCTCTTTATTTTTCTTCATATTTCTTCGTTCCTTCTTCGCGAATAAACCCTAATTGTCGAATTAATTAATGACACGCAAAACTTTCTAAATTAATAAACTCGAAATGGTTTTATCGATGCGCCGGCGTCACGTGAGAAGAACGCACGCCGCGAGTTAATTGCTAATTCATGCCGATTGCCGACTATTATTTATTTTACCAGCCTCCTCGAATGCACGCGTGCATACGCGCGCACGCTCACGGTTATCAATTACCCAAGATTTATGTTACAACTTGTGTGTGTGTGTGTGTGTATTCGTCGCAGCAACCAACGATGCGAATGAGAAAGAAAGAGAGAGAAAACTACGACAACGTTTTCATGCTGGTCTTACCGTCGTGGAACTTGTAAGTTTACTAAAAACCAATCCACCCCCACCCCTCTCTTCTTACCCGCTAATAAATTTTTTTTTCTTCTCTCTGTTTTTTTTTTCTTTTACGAGAAATCGCGTAAATTTATCCACCCAACCGAGAGACCCTTTTTCTACCACCCACGTTTCGTGATCGTTACGCGTACGGTGGCTGCTTCCACCTCCCCCCATCCCCTTTCCCTTTTGCTTCTGTTATTCCTCGATACTATGTTTCTTCTTGAACGAGCACTGTGAACCCCACACAACCGTTCCTCCCTTACCCCTTCACCCTATCCCTCCAGGTTCTCCTATAACAATATCGTTTGTTCAGACTTCTTATCGTTTTCTTGCTACTTCTTTTTTTATTTCGTCGTTTTCGCTTTCGCGTGTGTTAACTTCAACTGAGATTTACTCTCCTTAGTTTGATTATGTTTCCGAGGATCGATAAGGATCTTGTTCTTCTCTCGGTGTTCAGGAGTATACCAGTTTTTGGTCGGGATCTTTTTACTTTTTATTATTTTTATCGTGAATTTAAATTTTATACTGGCACGGTTTTGTGGAGTATGTTTCGGGAAAATTTTACCCTCGCAAGTCATCACTGCACAAGAGCGTTGAAATAATTACATAAAAATGATAAAAATACTAAAATCTAAACGTTATGATCTTAAATTTTATCGATTAGATGGATTATTCCTTTTATACACATGCGTAACGTTAGGAAAGTCATATAAACAACTTTCAATAAAAGTATTTTCATAGAAGACAACGTGCCAGTCTGAAGGTGAACATTGAGGAAGACGGATCTCCGAACATATACCCAGTGCTTCTAAATTACAATACACATTTTTTTCGATTATTTAACAATTATTTTAATACTCTAATACGTTCTTTTTATATTTCAGATAGTTTTTATATATATGTACTAGTATAAGTACATTATATATTTATTGACGTACTTTGAATATTAAATAACTTCGATCTGATGTTTTATTAGATGAAAATTTTACCCCACCTCTTCGAAGTCATCACTGCGCAAGAACATTAAAACAAATATACATTTATTGAAAGAATTACATAAAAATGATAAAAATACTAAAATCAGAACGATATAATCTTAAATCTTATCGTTTAGGTGAATTATTCTCTTTTTACACATGTGTAACGTTCCAAGAGTCATATAAACAACTTTTAATAAAAGAATTTTCATAAAAGAGAAAGTGCCAGTATCAAGGTGAGTTTCAAGGAAGACGGTTGACAGAACATATAATCCGAGCTTTTTAATAACAATAGATATTTCTATCGATTAATTTACAATTATTTTAATATTTTAATACACTCTACTTATATTTCAGATTGTTTAAACATATATGTATTAATATAAGCATGACATACTTTTTAACATATTTTAAATATTAAATAATTTCGATCTGATATTTTATTAGATGAAAATTTTACCTCACCTCCTTGAAGTCATCACTGCGCAAGAACGTAACAACAAATGTACATTAGTTTA
The DNA here is from genome assembly GCF_010416935.1 of Polistes fuscatus. Taxonomy (NCBI): domain Eukaryota; kingdom Metazoa; phylum Arthropoda; class Insecta; order Hymenoptera; family Vespidae; genus Polistes; species Polistes fuscatus. The sequence goes on along the minus strand of NW_025113042.1, from coordinate 1,588,276 downwards.
AACAATTATACAAAAAATAAAAGAATATTAAAATGAGAGCGTTATAATGTTAAATTTTATTGATTAAGTAGATTATTTTCTTTTATACACATGCGCAACGTTTGGAAGGTCTTATAAACAACATTTAATAAAAGTACTTTCATAGAGGACAACGTCTCATTTCAACGGTGAATTTCGAGGAAGACGGTTGACAGAACATATAATCCGAGCTTTTTAATAACAATAGACATTTCTATCGATTAATTAACAATTATTTTAATACTTAAATACACTCTCTTAATATTTCAGATTATTTAGACGCATATATGTAGTAGTATATAAGCATTAAATACTTATTAACATATTTTTGAATATTAAACAATTTTAATTTTATATTCTTTTCGATTAAAATTTCCCCCACCAAAGTCACCACTGCACAGGAACGTTTAAAAAAATGTACATTAGTTTAAACAATTACATACAAATTAAAAGAATATTAAAATGAGAGCGTTATAATATTAAATTTTATTGATTAGATGGATTATTCCTTTTATACACATGTAATACTGTACCTGTAATTGCATTATCTTAATTAATTAATATAAAAATACTAGGTGACCCGATAGAGAAAAAACCGCAAAATACGTTGGCAGCACTGCAATTTCCCCACCAACTTCTGCAAACAAACTTACTTCTTTGGTTAAGCTTTCTCAAATCTGTAAATTTTGTGAGTAATTTTCTGAATTTTTCTTTTCGTAAGAACCTTCTCTGAAGTATTAAAAAACTTAAAAAAAATATATAAATGAAATCGGTAAATTCGTTCTCAAGTTATGGCGTGATCAAGGGAGAGATTCATTTTTTAATAGATAGACTGGATAGATTATTCGAAATTGATATCGGATTTTCTTTTGGTATTTAATTTTTAATTACGAATTGTTTGTCGTCGGCGACGTGTAGATTTGTTTGAAGTTATGTAAATTTTATGAAAGGGGGGGGAAAAAAAAAGAAGGGTCTTTTTTCATAGACTATAATTTGGTCAATTTGTCGAAATTGGATATTAAAATTTATGGACACGAAATGGAATTCGAAGAAAAAAAGAAAAAGGTCCAAAGAAAATATTCTCCCGTAAATTTTTTGGGAACGTTTTAAAATATATCCGTATTGAGATGCAGCGTTTCTAATACCACCCAGAAGTTAATAGTTTTAGATTCCACGTGTATCTACTAATGCGTATACGCGTATAACGACTAGGATCGAGAAAATAACATAAAAATTCTCACTCGTTGTATATATGTGTATGTGTGGAATTCTTTATTGGAAAAGAATATATAATTTAATCAATTTGTCTGATATAATATTTCCTCGTAAAAATTAAAACGAACGATCTTAACAAGAATTTTTCCTAAAAAAAGAATCAAAGAAGAAGAAGAAGAAGAATTTTGTTCGAAGATTAAAACAAATTTGAATCCGCGTAATGTTTATTTATTTGTTTCCTTTACACGAGAAACGGGAGAGATAAAATTGATGAACGTTAGAAAAAGAGAAAGAGAAAGAGAGAGTGACATTTTGATCGAATGAAGTTTTAATAACATCCGATGGCTATGAAAATTCCATTGGTGTCAGTTTTTGACGCGTTTTATCCTTGAAGATGGAGCGTGAAGGCTAATTCTTAGCGAGTCACCGTGCGATGATCCACCATCGTCGTGTTCTCACGTATCGGCCTGATGATAGTCGCAGTACAGGGTTCTTCCTTGCTTGCTTGCTTGCTTTTGGTCATTAAAGTTTCTCCAAGAGAAGACAGAAGGTAAGAACGTGAGAAGAAGGGGTTAGAGAGGAAGATGGACGGTACAGAGAGAGTGAGAAAGAAGAAGAAGAAGAAGTGCTGCATGCCGAGGCTTCGAGTAAATTACTGCTGTGGGCGAGAGAATCCCATAAAGCACGCCGCGTATTAAGTAGCCAGAAGAAGGATTATTCATTTTTTTATTTCTCTATTTTTTTCTTTCTTCTTATCGAGTCTATAAAAATTTATCTAATGATAAAAGAGAGAGAGAGAGAGAGAAAATGTTGAAGTTAGTATAATATAGAGAAAATATATGAATTACAAACGTGTAGAAGAAAATGTTAATATTGTTACTTAAATATATTTATAATGATAATGGTATAAGTTTAGGATGTTAAATGTATAAGATAGGGAAGTAGAAAGTACAAAATTAATATCGTTTATAAGTGTGTACGGGGTTGAATCTTAACGATTATCAGTAGAAGAAGAGGAAGAAGAAAAAGAAGAAGAAAGAACATTTAATTAGCGTTTATGCAGTTACGGCTGAGAATTTCTAAGCAAAGGGAAATAGAGACTGATGTTTATGATTATTATCCGGAACACGTGTCGTTCGGAGTGCCGTAATAAATTTGAACGAGTTGAACTTTGGTTAGTTATTTTTGTAACTATGTATAGGTACGAATATATATATATACGTTTATATATTATATTTTATATGTGTATATATCTGTGTGCGTGTGTGTGTTTCAAAGGTGTAATAAAGAAAACGGTTTTGCAGGATAGAGAAGAGTTTCTTCTAGCGATAATCTTGCCGGATACGATCATTGAAGATGAAAGCAACCTGCTCACAGTAATGTCTCCTTAGAAAATATATACGTGTGTGTCTTTGTGTGTTATGTGTGTCTGTGTGTGTTATGTGTGTGTGTGTGTTATGTGTGTGTGTGTGAATGTATGCGTATGCAATCTCTACGATTATACGCTCGTAGACTTATTATTTAGTAATTAAGACTCGCTCGTTACACGACACGTGTATGCGTCTATGATACGTGCCAAACTTCTTTATATTAATGCATGTAATATTGATTTTACACGATCTTTTTACATTTAAACGTACTATCATTTATTCGATTATTATATTATATATCGTTATTATATATAAATATATATATCGATATTATACGATTATATAAATTGTATTATTATCTTATTTTACTTTATTTATAACAATTTTATTAATTATTTCTTGTCATAATAATTTGCTATAGAAACAAGGTTAAATTAAATGAAATAAATTTGATTATACTATTTGTCGCATCGTTTTCCAAATGTTCGTATTAATATAAACGTCGGATCGATATAATTCACACTTATTATTTTTTTATTATTTTTTTATTATTATTTATAAAAATTTTATTAATTATTTCTTGTCATAATAATTTACTAGAGAAACAAGGTTAAATTAAATGAAATAAATTTGATTATACTATTTGTCGCATCGTTTTCCAAATGTTCGTATTAATATAAACGTCGGATCGATATAATTCACACTTATTATTTTTTTATTATTTTTTTATTATTATTTATAAAAATTTTATTAATTATTTCTTGTCATAATAATTTACTAGAGAAACAAGGTTAAATTAAATGAAATAAATTTGATTATACTATTTGTCGCATCGTTTTCCAAATGTTCGTATTAATATAGACGTCGGATCGATATAATTCACACTTATTATTTTTTTTATTAAAAACAATTAGTCGTCTGTGAAAATAGATTGGTATACTCGTTAGTCGTAGTTTTTTTTTTTTCTCTCTTTTTTTTTTTTTTATAAACAACTTTGCGCGTAGGTGATAACGACGAGCGAGAAACATTTTCTACCGTACATTTATCGCTTATTTAACGAGGAGTACGATGGACTCTCATTAACTATCATGTTCCATTATAGTCTTCTTTATGTAACTCATCGTACTATTCGAGATAGACCGATAATGAGAATATTCGAACGATGTCACGCGAGTGTTCTATTCGAGAATAAATTTAATCATATTTTTTTTTCGGCTTTTTTTTTTCTTTTTCTTTTTCTTTTTCTTTTTCTATTTTTATTCATCGTCATATAACGCGTTGATATTTAATTTTTTTAATGCAATATATATTCTATATTATTATTATTATTATTATTATAATTATTATTATTATTTTAAGAGTTAAAGATACGAATTTATTTCTTTATTATATAATGATTTTCAAGATTTTTCTTTTTCCATGGATGGAAGAGTGTCATCATCACGATTCTTTCTTTTTTTTTTTCGGGAAAATTTTTTTTGTTATTCCACAAGACGTATCCTTTTATTTCCAACACAAGGCACTAACTATAGTACAAACTTACTTTACCATCGTGCAATAATGACGCGTGTAAACTGTCGTAGGCGCGTGTGCTGCGAAGGTACCGTGCGACTCGCGTGAACAGACTAAGCAAATTTATTTTCTCCGGTCCGCTTCGAATTGTTTTCTCTCTCTCTCTCTCTCTCTCTCTCTCTCTCTTTTTCTATTTCTTCTTCATTTTCTTTTTTTTTCACATTTTTTTTTCTTCTTACGTAGAACGAGCGAGGTCCGATGTAAATTAAACTAACGAACGTGGCACGTTCACGTCAGAGTTAAGTGCACTTGGAAAATTTTGAAAGGAAGAAGAAAAAGGTGGTCTCAGGTCTTGTTGGACAAATTAAAACGAATCGTTTTATTTGCCTTTAGACAATACTAATTTTCAAGAGATCAATTTTCAATCTATTATTTTCATTAGAAATGATATAAAAATATAATCACAAAGTGATTATAAACACGTCATTTAAAATATATAAAGTAAATTATTTCAAATACTCGTCTCTTATATTTCCTTTTTGGATAATATAATTTTTGAGAATAATTATCTCAGTTTATATTTCGATTGGAAAAGATCGAAAGATAATAAAAGAAAATTTTATCTATCTAAAAAAACATAATCGTAATTTAAAATATAATTATGAAGTAAATAATTGAAAATACTCGGTAATAGAATAAAAAAATAGAAATTTATTGACAGGTGTACTATATAAAGTTACCTTACTATAATTTACCTACTATATAAAATTTACTTACTATATATAATTTACTAATATATATATATAATATTTACTTACTATAAGTTACCTTAATATAATTATGAAGTAAATAATTGAAAATACTCGGTAATAGAAATAAAAAATAGAAATTTATTGACAGGTGTACTATATAAAGTTACCTTACTATAATTTACCTACTATATATAATTTACTTACAATATATATAATTTACTTACTATAAGTTACCTTAATATAATTATGAAGTAAATAATTGAAAATACTCGGTAATAGAAATAAAAAAATAGAAATTTATTGACAGGTGTACTATATAAGGTTACCTTACAATGTTCGATTAAGTTTAAACAAAAGATATTGGAGTTTATCGGTTGTTTCACATTAGTCGAGCAAATCTTTTCACTGTGCCCGGTTGTTCCTTAGGTGTTTCGATTCTCGAACGCACCTTTTATCTCGATCTACCGATACGCTCGCGTGTTACGCACGTTTACGATGAAGATCGGGAGAACCAGGAGGAGAAACCGGGAGGAGAATTCAAGGAGGAGAACCCCAGGAGGAGAGGCAAAACGAGCTTCTTATCGATGTGCCGTGTTCGTAACGCCAGCTTTATTAGCACGACGATAACCTGAAGGCAAGTCGAAACTCTTTTAATGCATTTAACGATCGACCCAACCAACCAACCAACCAACCAACCAACCCCAACCTCGTACTGTTCAATAATTCTTAACCACGGCCCAAATATTATTACTCGATCTAAAAGATTACACATTGAGTTTTAAAAGAGAAAAGAAAAAAAGAAAAAAAAAAAAAAAGGGACAACCCATCGAGTTTCGGTAATCATTATTATTCAAAAAAAACGATTTATTCGATGGATTCATTTTTTAATACACTGTTATTACAGCTGGCTCGAATTTAACAAATTCTTGTCATTTGTTCGTATTTTATGTTTATACTTTTTTATATCAATTATCTTATTATTTTTTGTCTCCTCTCTATATTATTAGGAATTATTATTATTATAATTATCATTGTGCATTCGTATTAATTATTGGTATTTTCTTTTGGAAATAATTTTGTCTTCTTTTCATATAATTAATAAAATATTAAGAGTATATACAAAAAAGAAAATAATTGTGTAGAACTATATTGTTAAATGTAAGACGAGGAAAAATTATATCGAAACTATGTATCGTCTATTTGTTCTTTTTTATTTTTTTCTAATTTTTTTTTATATAACACAGATTTAAATCTATATATAAATAAATAAATATATAATAATAATATAAATGTAATAAAATAAATAAATATATAATAATAAATATAAATAATAAATGTATATATATAATAAAATATAAATTACGTCGGATAATAGTAAATAGAAAAGAAAGAGGAAGAGAAAGAAGAAAAGAAAGAAATGATGATTCTATATATATGCATATTTATTATTTTCTTTTCATTTTATCCGCGTTCAAGCTCCATGGATATCGTACGACCTCTTGCGACAGAACTTACGGGGGAGAATGCGGTAATTAAACGATAAAGAATTAACAGTAATAAAACAACATATATATGCAAATAAAACATGCATGATCGGCGTTGCTGTTGGCCTATTACGACGTTTTCTTACTCGATAATATCGATATCTCGTCGATTGAATGCACAGCACGTGACATTTCATGTTGGTGGTGGACTTTGTACACGGCTACATGTTTTCTAAGAAAATCATCTTACTTATTGATAATTATTTCATCAATTCCCCTATATACTTACTTACTTATTTCATCCATCCACGTATCTTACGATTTATTTAACAAAGGAACAATGATTATTGTGTTTTTTAAATTTTTTTCGAGAGAGAAAGATCTGTTCGTTTAGATAATAATTAAATAAGATAAATAAGATATATATTTAGATCTAATATTATATAA